>NC_053448.1:46288876-46631208 GCF_007990345.1 Gossypium hirsutum | reverse complement strand
AAAGTATATATTTAATATATATATTTGATTAAAAAGTATATTTAATTAAAAATAAAAATATATATTTAATATATAATTCGGGTCGGGCTGGGCCGGGTCGGGTCCGGGCCAAAAATGTTTTACCCGAGGAAAACGGGCCTCATTTTTTGCCCAAACCCATATTTTGGGCCTATATTTTTACCCGAAACCTCCTATTTTTTGGGCAGACCGTCGAGCTGGGCCTGGTAGCCCAACCCATGATCATCTCTACTACCTATAGTAGTTTCAGAATATCGTAACATATATCACTTTCAGAATATCATAGCATGTATCAGTTTCAGAACACTTACAAGATTGGCGCCGGAGACTTGGTGCACCACATACCCAGTAGAAATATTTCAAAGCATTTAAAAACTAATTTTTTAAAGACCAAATTTAAAACCCATAATCCACAACCGAGTTTTGCAACCTAACACTGATACCACTAAATTTAACACCCCAAACCCAACCTAAACGTTATGACCGTATCTGAAAATGTCACACGATAGTGTTTTTGAAACCTCGTTGTTACGTTGAAAATATTCCATGTTATTATCTTTAGTAAACCTTTGTTAGAACTTAGGAAGTATTCTTTATTCATTTAAAACATTTTTTTGAAACATCCCTCGTTGCAGAAGCTTTTATAAAACAGCCCAAGTGATCATGCGTTTAGAAACTATTAGAACTTTTTTAAAATCGAATTTCCTACGACCAGCAAGTATAAATCCATAAATTAAAATAAATAAATAAATAACCCCAAATTTAAAACCAAATTCCTAAAGGGTCTTTAAATTACAACCCAAATAATCAATAATAATTAAATCATAAAACGTAAATTGAAAACCATTAAGTCCAAAAATTTTTGTGGTCACCGCTGAGTCCTCTGTCGTACCGATCTGTATAAGTCTGGGGATTACCTATGCACATTAAACAAAAAGGGTGAGTTTATGTAAACTCAATGTGTAATCCCGCAGAAACAAACAAACAATCAATATTCACAGTGCACAGTTGAACAGTCATGGGCCTAAGCCCTTTTTTGTATCAGTGACAGCTTGGGCCTTAGCCCATCTCAATACAGTGTCAAAAATGTAGTAGGGTCTTAGCCCATCACACTATCAGTAGCAGTAATAGTTATGCAGTAGCAAAATCCTACCCATCCAGCCTATACACACCATCTCCGTCCAACCTTACACTCCATGTGGGAATATAATCAACCCACCCATCCTTACACTCCAAGTAGTACCGAATGCGGCACAAAATAGTAGTTTGCAACTGAGCTGCCAGTAAATTAGGCTTAAATCCTTTCAGTACACTTCCTCCGAATAACAACCCCCAACCCAATGCAATGCAACATACAATGGATGGTATGTTATTATACAATTTTGTACATATATTCAGTTCAGATATTAACATGCTCAGTATAGAAATCATTCAGTAAATTTCACACATTTAGGGGTTTAAGTAGCGCTTACCGACCTTACAATAGGTTCACAGTCGACTTGGGTGACCCGTGCAACCTTAGAAACATTCCGGTAAAAATAGACCCATACGCCCATGTGTACCTGTGTGGCCCACTCAACCCAAATTGACCTTGGGTGTGTGATCCATTTTTAATGTAACCCATGCTAGTTAAATATTCATATATGTTTTCACTATTAACTTATATGTTCATTCAAAGTTGTCTACTTAAGTCATTGTCCCTAAATTATCTATATCTTGAGCTACAGAATTCCAAATTAAGATCCGCTTGATGTTTTCAAAACTAGACTCAAATACCTTTCTTCCATAAAATTTTTAGATTTTATAGTTTATCAAATAAGTATAGTAAAATCTTCAAATCTATCCCGATTCTGCTGTTTGACAGCTTCAACCTTTCCTTACTAAAAATTATTTATCTCTTAGTACGAAATTCAGATGATGTTTTTGTTTGTTTCTCTTGAAAATAGACTCGTTATGGATTTAAACATATAAATTTTAGTTCCTAATTATTTTTTTACAATTTTTACTGATTTTTTCAAAGTCAAAACAGAGGAACCCGAACCCATTCTGACCTTGTCTCACAAAATTCATTATATCTCATAACTTACAATTTCATTGCTTACACAGTTTCTTCCATGAAAAACTAGACTCAATAAAATTTAATTTCGTGTTTTATTCAACCTCTAACTCAATTTCCACTATTTTTGATGATTTTTCAAATTTAGACTGATGCTGTTATCCGAAACTATTTTAGTGCAGAATGTTGATTTCCAAGTTTATAACACCCTTATTTCCTTTCTCTGCAAATTTTCGCATCATTTTCTCTTATTCCTCTTATTTCTTGACAACGAGCAATTTCAGCTTTTTGCCAAATCCCATTTTTTGCATTTCGAGTACACACCTAGTATCGTTTCTGATGCTTAAGCACTCCTACGCCACAGAACCTAAAAATCAACCAACAAATCTTTAGATTAATCACATAATTTGTTTTTAATCAACCAATTTTAGAAGGAAATCAACTAAAAACCTAACAAAACCCTTACCTTGCTTGAGTAACCATGACTTCGCACAATCACAGCTTCGATTCAAAACCACCAGCCCATTGATTAACCCCTAAACACCAAAAGGGAATCCACCTTTCAAAGATTAACCAAGAATGATTAACAATAGACAAAACTATTACTTACCGAACACACGCAACCAATGATGAACATCCAAATCAATTGAAAAATAAAGGAAGAAATAGAAGGGAAAAAATAATAGAAATTTTTATACCAACTAGGGGAAAGAATCAGCAGAGGAGGGAAAAAAGAAGAAGAAAACGTTAGAAAAAGAATAGGTAATTGGAGAGAAAACCGAAACTCTACTTTTTTTTCTACAACAAAAAGATAGTTAGATTATTTTCTGATAACTTCTCCCTCATTATCTCTTAAAATCACTCCCTATTAAACCACTAAAACACAACTACTCAGAATTTTGCCCCAACACAACTCTTAGCTAAAATCGGAGCAAAAATACTATATCCACGCCATTTCGAAGAATTGAACACAGGACCTCCTTTACACCAACACTCCACTTATCCACCAGACTAGCAGACCCATTTTGTTAATTATTTTCCAACTTTTACATAAAAGCTTACTGACCAAATATAGGGCTTATTCATAAAAATATCAAAATTTTCCCAAGTCCTGGCTTGAACTTAGGACCTCTCACACACCCAGAACACTTAACCACTGAAGTAGATACACAGTTGTGTCATACCTTCGGAAGAATAAAAATAAAAATTTTCGGGCGTTACAATTGAAGAGGACGTGCTAAAGCACATATGGAATGTCAAAACTCAGATAGAAGCATATGACTCATTGGCAAGTTTGTTCTTTAAGAGAAATGACACAAATATTCAACTCCTTGATGGCTAGTTATTTTCAAAGGTGCAACATGACATGACAATCTCAAAGTATTTCCACAAAGTGTAGTCGTTATGCCGAAAGATTAGTGATTTGGATTCACAAGCTTCGATTAGTCAAACTGATAACTCTTGAAAAAGTTATAATTTATGCCTTTAGACTAGGTCAATTGTCTGTACTTAAGTGAACTTAGTTGCATTTTAGGATATTATTTTAGCATTTTTAGAACATTGCATAAGAAGCTTGGATAATGCTTAAATATTATTATTTTTTACTTTTAATTGCATCTGGAAGGGTTGTGTTTGGTGGTTTGGAAAGTGTAGGATATGGAGAAAGAAATAAAGGAGTGAAGGTTTGTTGGGGAAAAAGGTTAGATAGTTTATCGACTCGTATGCCATGGCAATTCTGAGAAGATGACCGAGTCAACACTCAACGTATACCAGTCTCAGCCCAACTCTACATGTACCAGAAAAATCAACCTAAAAAAAGGAAAAAGATCGTAAGATCATGGGCTGATAACCACCTACTCTACAGGAAAGGATTCTAAACCAAAAAGAAAATATAAAAAAGAGGTGAAGATATCTTGGGTTGTTGGATTGACCTTAGGGAAAAAGCTTATAAAAAGCAAAAGGAGGAAACCCAAAAAGACGAACAAGTGTGGATATCCATAGGCGAACAAGAGGTTAGTGGCTGAGTAAAGAAGGAAAGAGGAAAATGAAGGCAGTCCCTCTTAGCCATCACAAGACACTGTGCTACTGGAGTGTGAACTAGACATGAGAAAACTATCTTATCGACGTTCTTCTGTCATTTCTTAATCTGTTCCTTCGTGAAATAATTTGATTGAAACGATGTTGAATGATATTTTGGTTTTGAATTTTATTTTCCAACCCATGAACTAAATCTCATAGGGTTTGGATTACTTGATGAAACATTTATTTTCTTTAATGGTTGAAGCATATATCTGAATTAATTTATTGTTTCACTCAATTGTTATTTCTAAATTGTATGTGTGCAATCCCTAAACATAGACAACTGTGCAGCATGCCCATAAACAAATTTAATTCTGAAAAGGTTGGATTAGTTGGACTGTAATTGAATGATATGAGCAAGTACTAGACAGATACTTGTAGTAGACTCAGGACACAGAGCAGCGTTCATAAAGAAGGAAATATAGTAAGGTATTGTATTAAAGGTGTATAGGCGCGGGCAAGGTAACTTGATGTTTCTGCTCTCGAAAGAAGCAGACCACTTTATAACTCTTCTGAACAGTAGACTGATTACGATTTTGCCGAGGCATTTCTGACAGTAAGGGTAGATTCTTAGTAATTCCAACATTCCATATCAACATCGTATATCCCTTATCCTTTGCTGCAGTATCTTTTCCATAGCATTCTTAGTTGTTTACTTGTCTGTTTACATGTTATTTATATAATCATTTTTGTAATTATCATCACATTTTTACTCTTGCATTGCCATAGCATTTTCAATTATACATCAGTTACACATTTTGTTCACATTAATATTCCTTTTGTTTACCACTACATTCTTATAATTATTTTTCTATAACATTAGTTTAAATTTATTATAATAAATCGACCATTTGTATACCTAATCCAATCCCCGTGGAGACGATCTCACTTATCACTTTATTACTTGATCCGACGTATATACTTGCACAGTTCGCATAACACATTCACACGCGACAGACACCAAGGTGAAGAGGATTATCATCCATGGTTTGAGACCAAAATTTAGAGGCTTTCTTATTGTAGTACAAGGATGACAAACACAGTCATCACTTATTGAGTTTGAGAATTTCCTTGCTAGTCAATAAGCATTAGTAAAGAATATGGAAGGAGCTCTACTAAAAGGGGAAGAGCGAGCACCCTATTCCAGCCAGAGCGGTTTGAATTCCAAGCAACAAGGTGGATAAAAAAGGAATGAGGAAAATGCGAAGAGTTTACAAGATGAAGGGAGTTCTCTTGCAGAGGAAGCTACAAAGTCCTATGACAGTGGCAGAATGTTCAAAGAGAGTTGCTACAATTGTGGAAAAAAGGGTCACAATGCGCACACTTGCTGGTTAAATAAAAGTCTGTGGATAGTAGTGCAGTTACTTCCAATAGTGAAGAAGATTGGGATGTAGAGACATTATTTGTTGTCAAAGAGGAAGGCATGGTGGAGAACCAAAGTGCTACAACAAAGTATAAAAAGGGCGCCTTGAGAGGGAACTCAAAAGATATGGCATTGTCTATAGATGCTAGGCTTGTGAAGGTGCAACAAGCCATAATGAATGTCCTTGATCAGGTAGAGGACATCGAGGGTCGTGTTCCATTGAGCAAAGAGATGAGGGTGGTCACGAGAATCAACAAAGGAGTTGGGACATGTTAAGGCAGAAGACCAATTTGTAGACTTGTTTGCAAAAGGTTTGTGTGGTAACAAGCTCAAAAGTTTTTGTTGTTAGTTTGGCATGGTGAAAGTTGGTGTTCATGGAGAGTGTTGAATATCAACACCAACTTGTTGGAAAATATTGTAACGACCCAAAATTTAATGGTGTCGATGTACCATCTTCTACCCAGCCTGGTCGCCGAGCCTGAATATCAGGATGTCATACCACCGTCACACATCACACACATTATAAAATGTCACATTAATAGGTAATTGTCCTCTTTATTAGTGCTTTTACAAATTTTTAAGTCAAGCATATATTAATCATCATTAAAACATGTCAAACATACTTCAATAAAACTTAAAATATTAATTAAACTTTTATTAGAGCCACTTAGCAAAATTCCAAAACAAGTTACGCAAGTATTGATATTGAAACAAAGGTATATATATTTCTCTTATATGGTATCGATACCGATTGGAAAATCGATACCAAAATAACATTCTGTTTCTTATCTAAAAATAAAACCCCAGAATTTATCGATACCTTTATTAAAGTATCGATTATTTTACCCCAAGTATCAATACTCATGGTAAGGTATCGATTCCAAATTACCATACTGACTTCCTGCACATCGAAATATCACAAATGTATCGTTTTTATAACTTGAATATCAATACCTCTGCTCTAGACCACAAAAATATAGCACATCTAAGCATTTAATCCGTACCAACAAATATCTAATCAACATGCATCATTTACCTCTTTAAACCAATGTCAAAATGACCAAAATTACAATTCAAAACATCGAAAACATGTCCGAGCAAGAATTAACATACCAAGGTCCAAGCCTATAATTCCTAGGAATAATTAAGCTACAAAATATCCAAAACATCATGGCAATATCATGCAACTGTTCTACCACATTTTCAACGTCCATTGACCATACATACAGTTTATGGAACTTCAACATAACAAACCTTCAAACCAAAACAATACCAATGAAATAATTATGACATCCATCAAAAGTGCTGGAAAACTAAACCCATAAAATATCTTGAGGACCGCAATAATAATCAATCAAAGTCTAATCATATTGTCCTATCCCCACAGTTCAAAGAATAATATTAATACCATCTACGCAAACACTAAAGCCTAACTTGAATCACTTCTTTGGCATCCCAGCACCACTCACACAGCAAATGCTAAATATCTGTAATGGTTAGAGAGTGTGGGTGAGCTTAAACAAGCTCAGTGAAAGTCGAAGTAACCACAAAGTATACACAATATCAAAGGTTAAACAAGAGCATACTACAACACGTTCACAACTATATTCTAACCAATTCAAAATAACATATTCACGTTTCATTAAATCATAAAACTAACATATACTCTTACATGCAATTACACTCAACTTGCTTATAAATAATTCATTTAACAATAATTAATCAAGACTAAACAACGTATACATGCTTTAATAACTCACAAGTCTAGCTCATACATTCACATGCATTCACAAGTTAAATGAAAATTACCCAAGCCCCAATTACATATTCAATTACGATGAGAACATACTAACATTTTCATGAAACTTAAATCAACTCATTTAGCATATTATTCACATATTTATGCACCCGTCTCACATCGTATTATCACAATATATAAGATCACATTTAAACGATAATTTGGCACTTGAGGCTATGAAACATAAAAGTAGGCTCTATCACCACACATCGAATACACAAATCTCCAACACACCAATTGACTCATAGAGCCGAACATATCCCAAAAAAGTGAAGCATAAAGTTAACACTCTCCAACACACCAAACATGTCTCGTTGAATGGAGTTTAGCTCACATTCCCTTGTCTCTCCAACATGTCCCATGGCCTCAATACCCAAAAACACAATATATATAGGTGAGTTCTTATAGTCCTAAGGTATGCCAACTATATCCAACGGTTTCAAGAGATCACATGGCCAGAATATCCAGAATTACACATTTTTTATTACTGATTTAATACACATCATCTTTGTTCATATTCATCAATTTACATTACAACTTGAACACAATGCATGCTTATTGGATTCATATTTAATTGCACTTTAAGTGCCACAATAATGTTCATTGAGTCATCACATATCTGACCACATATATGTGCATTAAAATCAATACATCATATATCACATAAAAGTATTCTCACATTTTACCTGTCATAATAATATCACATTCCACAATTCAACACATATACACTTACTGAAATTTCGCTAGCTTTCGATGCATATATGTATTAGCATATTATTACCACTATCATTTGGCATGTATATCATGCCCACAACACAACACAATTCACAATAGTCATCACACATGTTTCATATCACAATATCGCATCATAATAATCAATCCACAATTATTCACATTATCACATAATTTGCCAAAATAAGACAAGGGAAATAGAAAGCTTAAACTCGAAACTTAGGATAGGGGTTTAGGCTAATCCTAAGCTCCCAACTAACACTATGAATCGTGTCCACAAATAGTGATTCCAAACACTCACCGATCACGCTTTCGTCTAATTGTCGAAAACTTAAACTAGCTTTTCATTGCCTTTATCTTTACTCCTTGAAGATCCTAACGATTCTGAAGCTTCAGCAAGGCAAGTCACACAACAATATAATCAAAAATCAGTAGAAGACTCACTTCAAACAATCAAAGCACAAGCCTAAGCTAAATTATCATGTAATCGAAACCTTCGACATAACAAACTTGAATTTCAATTATCTTAGTCTATACTTCATGTTTTTGCCTAAAACTGATTCTGTTCATCTAATTATTCACCTACGACTGATTCTTAACCTTTAAACTACTTAAAACTACCTAATTCATGGTATCAAAATTTTTGACTCGTTTTTGGCAATTTTCACGAAAATTCATTAAAACGTTGGAAATCTTCAATGAAACTTTGAAGTAAATTTAGAAACCTCCTAGTCACATCAAAACTAATTGAAAAACACTTTGAAACCATGTTTTTATCCAAAATCCACCATTAATGACCAAATTTTTGGCTTTTACTTAAAACATATGATTTAACGGCTAAAAACTCAATTTAAAGGATTAAATAACATCAAAAACTAATAAAAAATCAAATCGTTACCTTAGTTGATGAAAAACTGAATGTTTGATCAAAAACTTAAAAAATCCAAAAACTTAACAATGGAGAAACCTATGGTGTTTTGAGTGTTTTTCATTAAATACTATGGAGACTTATGGCTTAGGGAACAATAGAAATCTAAGGAATTAAGTTTGGGAATCAAAATTGAATTAGAGGAACTTTGAAATTTAATGGACGGAAAAACAAAATTATGGAGAAGAGACTAACATGGGTTTTATAAAGATGA
The DNA here is from genome assembly GCF_007990345.1 of Gossypium hirsutum. Classification (NCBI taxonomy): domain Eukaryota; kingdom Viridiplantae; phylum Streptophyta; class Magnoliopsida; order Malvales; family Malvaceae; genus Gossypium; species Gossypium hirsutum. Next base: position 46,622,020 of record NC_053448.1, on the reverse strand, counting down.
AGGAGGAAAATAGGGTGAAAATTAAAATTTGGTTTAATTGCCTTTTAAAAACTCATAATTTAGACCCTTTTACAAATTAGTCCTTATTTTAAAATTGAAAGTCTTTTGAACATTATTTTCAAAAAAAATTTTAATTTCCAAAATGCCATAAACAAAAACATTTCTGAATACCAAGCTATGAAATTCTCAAGCACACTAGAGCTAAAATCCCTAAAATACCCCTAAAACTCTTAGACCCAATTTTTAAGAGACAATTCTCCAAAGTGTAGTTTCGGGACCCCGTTTTCGTAAACCAGACCCGTAAATATTTATGGAGTTATTTTAGAAGTGAATTAAAATTTGGTTTAGTAATTTCATTGAATTAGTGCTTAATTTACATATAAGGACTAAATCGTGTAAGAATCAAAAGTTAATTATAATTAAATCATAAGGCAAAAACTAGCTAAATGACTCAAAAGGAAATAAGCCATTGGTTCAATGAAAATGGACAGTAATGGTGATTGTATAAAATAAAAGGTAATAAAATTTATAAAATAAAAGTTAAATTAAATTAAATTAAATATTAAAAAAACCATGTTAAAACAAAATGAAAGTAGATTGAAAGAGAAAATAAAACTCTTTCATCCAAAAAGTCATTCGAAGCTAAGGGAGAAGAAGAAGTCGAACGACCAAGGGCTTATTCTTTTCAAGCTTAAATTGGTTAGTGCAATCTAGTCATTTTCTTGTAATTTTTATGTTTTTAGAATCCCGATACTGTAAGCTAATTGGCCCATGTCCTATTTTTTGGTACTATTAAAGATTGAAGATGTTACCATTGTTGAATAGTTAAGTTTTACGGACCAATTTGATAAATTTTTAGGTTAGAAGTAAAAAAGGATGAAATTATAAAATCAATTGTTGATTTTGTGCAATAGGGACCAAATTGAGAAATTTTTTAAAATTTTGGGGTAGAAATGCGAAATAGGGAGTTAAATTTGGCTTAGAGTGAAATTGGTATAAAAATTTGATGTTAAATGTGAAAGTTATGTTAGTCCCGATTTTAAGGACTAAATTGAATAAAATATAAAATTTAATTTAAATAGCAATTGAATGTGAAATCATTTTTGTATTGATGAAATGCGATGTTTGTTTTAATTCATAGCTAACGCTGACCCAGATTCTTCAAAAAAGAAAGGAAAAGACAAAGTCGTTGACGAATAGCTTGAAGTTTACAATTTGTGTTTCTATAATCTGAACTAATTATAAATAGTTGTATATTGATTTGTTCATTCATGGTAAGAATATGAGGTAAGAATTCTTATTCACTTGAGATGATTTGATTTGAATAATGATTATGAGGATTGAAACAATATGTTTGATAAATGTGTGTATTTTTTATTAATTATGAAAATTGAGTATGAATTGGGATAATTATGACTACTATACATGTTGAATAAATGTTTACTTAACTGAAATAATTGTGAAATTGAGACATTGGTTGGTATTGGATTATGAAATAAAAACCCTATTAATTGTTCGGGTAGAGTCAGATATAGTTGGCATGCCATAGGATAGAAATAGTTCAAGGATTTCTTCGACTACGAGTCGATGAGGCACTTGGTACCAATTTGCTTTGGTTTAACCGATGAGACACTAGGTGTCAATCTATTTGATAGTGTTGGGCGCAACTATTTATTTCGGATTTATCCGATAAGGCACTGGGTGCCAAACTGATCTGTTGGTTGGATCCGTGTATCCGTCCGAGTTCGAGTCGTGTTAATAGGGATATAAAGAACGAAATGGTTTATATGATTTTGATATGGAAAAAAGAACAAGAAATGAAATTAGAAATGGAAAATGAAATGTGGATTGTGGATTGAATCAGGAACATTAATATGTTATGTTCCATGAAATCATGAAATTAGATTTAGAGATTAAATATATCTTATATGAGTTGTATGATTATTAGCTTGCAAATTGTGATAGACTTGTGATGATATAAGATAAATGAGATGGTTTTGAGTACATGGTTATGTGAAATAGCATATTTGGCTTGATTTGTGTGTTATTTTCACTCTAAATTTATGCTCCTTTATGTTTCATATTATACTTATGGTTCGGGTTATATAAATATCACTAAGTTATACTTAGGGTACGTTTTCGTTTGTCCTTACGCAAGTTAGGTACTATTCGATTCATATGCTGATTCAGCATCCAGTGACAATCCCGAACTCAAGTGTTGGTGATGTTCTTATTTTTGTTTTGGCATGTACCTAGGAAGTCTTTTGGTTATAAAGTTCATTTTGTATCTTGATGGTCTTGCTTATTATGTTTATAAGTGTATATATATGTGTGTGTGTGTGCGTATATGAGAAGGAATGGTATTTGGTTGATGACTTGTTAGATTGCTTCAATTGTATGCTTAATATCCTTATGGTAGAGAGAAATGTCTTGTTATGTTATATGTTCTTGGTTGATGCTTAGATGTGAAAGGATGTTTAGTATATTTGATGTTAAAATATGAAGATGATTAAAGGTTGGTTGTGCTTAAGTAAATGATTGAGAAAGTGTCATATAAGGTTAGTGAATTGGTATGTTTGAGCATATTCATTTTGGTTGTTTTGAATTTTAAATTTGAGGTGTGTTTGTGGGCATATTGGTTAGGCACTTAGGTTGAATGGTATATGACATGTTTTGACATAATTTGGTGTGTTTTGAAATGAGTAATTATAGATGCAAATGGTATGGCTTGGTAACCAAGAAATGGTAGGTGAAATGACTTGATTTTGAAGTTATTTTAGGTGCAAATGGCCTCGGACACGGTCTACCACACGACTATGTGTCCCACAAGGCCATGTGGCCTATTTAATTTTGGTGCAGGTTTGTCCACACAATCTCAGGGAGTTACATAGTCTGGTGACATAGCCGTGTGACCCTATATTCCAATTGTACACGGTCTGGCCACATGGCCATGTTATTGAGCCACACGAGTTGAGCTCTACCACACAGCTTGGCGACATGGCCGTATGACCCTAATTTCACATGGCATCAAGTTGTTACATGGTTTACTCACACGGCCTCAACCCTTCCACATGGCCTCTAACATAGCCGTATGTCCCCTGTTTTCATATTTTTCATATCTTTTTAAATTTGTTTCAAATTGATCCAAATTGATTGCATGCTTAGTTGTAACCTTCCGTAAGCTTGGTATTAACCAGTAACTGATTGAAACACATGTTAATTTATTTAATTATGATTTGTTTGATATTTAATTGAGATTTTTAAATTATAATTTGTTTGTAATTGTTTGATATTTAATTGTAGCATCCTATTGCCCAGGTTCGGCGACCGGACCGGGTGAAGGGTGTTACAAATATGTTTTGTTAATGTCTATTGTTATGCAAAGTTTAAATTTTGCCTTTAGTTTTTGAGTACTAAGTTTAGTTGAAGGATTTTGTTAGTAGTGGAATAAATCCCACTTCACTTAGGAACAAAAGACAATGAGCTATGAGTTTATATAAAAACTCATGTCCCACATAGCTTAAAGAAACAAGGGTAGTTGGACTTTAGGTCTATATAAAGATCTATGTTAAAAATATTATTGATAGCAAACTAAATATTAAATTTTTTGTTCAGTTTCTTTAAAATCTTCCTTTATTTTCTTATTTTGGAATATTAAGAGGGGTAGTTAAATTTTAGTTTAGTGGTGTTGTCAGACTAGATGTTGAACATTTGCCGTATAAAACCACAAACAAATTAATTTATTGTGAACCGGTAGAAAATAGATATTGAGATAAAAAAAATTAGTTGAAATCGATTTGTTATTTTTTAACAAATTTTTATTTTTTATTGAATTATTGTTGAATCGTTTTCGACAAGATGAATTAAACAAAAAATGCAACATTTGGTGGGCATTTGTTTGACAAAACAAAAAATTGTATTCCACTACATAAGGCTATTTGATTTTCTCTCATTTATTCGAAATTTGAAATAATATCGATTCATTATTCAATTATACAAATTATCACTGGTGTGTTTCAGTCAGCTGTTCCAATTATTAACTTTATAACAAACCTATTGAAATAGAATACAAAACGATAAATCAAATTATTTAAAAATAATTTTTTATTTGATAGTGGCATGTTAATTTTCTGTTCAAAACATAAAATGAAAAAAAAAATCCATTTTCAACATTATTTAAGAAAATGGGTCACTTAAAAAATTATTTACTTGAATGGTCCAGAAATTACAAAACGCTTATACGTGGAAGCACTTTCAGGAGAAAACATAGAAAAACGCATTGACAAGGACGCACCCGTGCTCGGACTAAATTTTAAAAAAAATGTCATTTTTTAAAGTATAACAAAAATAAACCACTTATTTGAAAATTTACAAGAATAAGCCTTTATAAAGACCCAAAGTGGTAATATTATTTTCTTTTAATTTTAAGATGCCACCAATTAATGTGAAAATAAAACTTACAAAACAGATCTTTATATAGACCCAAAATCTCATTTTTCTTGTTTTCTTAAGCAATGTGGGATGTGAGATATGTGTATATATAGACTCATGAATATGTTTGCAGTTTCTTCCTAGACAATATGTGATTTCTTCCTCTTTTAACTAACAACATAAGATTAAATGTTACACCATATTTTATATTATTTTTACTTATAGAGTTTAAATTTTTTTTACAAAAAGTTAATATTTGTTACATTATAAATACAAATTTTAAACTCTATAAGTAAAAAATATATAAAATATAAAATGAGTACAGTAAAATATTTAAAAAATTACTAATAGTTGAGTGATTATTTTGTAAGTTTTTATAATTCGATAGCCAAAAAATCATAGTTAAGTGACTACTAATGTAATTTAATCTAGATATAAAAATATGAAAAATTATTATTATATTTTATGTGTATTATATATTTCTATAAAAAAACTTATTTAACATAATTATATACTATGTTTAAATAGATTATCTATCTAGTCAAAATACATCTGAAATAAATTTATCAGCATTCATTAGGTGATGAAAATTAAATTAAAATTAGGATTAAAAAATTAATGAGTATAGTAAAATATTAAAAAAATAAATATTTAAAAAAAAGAGATATCAATATTTTAAAATTACAAAAAAATACTATTTGTGTACCAAATACTCATAATTTATTTATTAATCAAACATTCATAACATAAAATAAAATAAATAAATAAAAATTAAAAGTATAACTTCTAAATTGAAATAATGGAAATTCATTTTAAAAATTAGAATTGCATGGATATTAACTTCAAACATTTAAAATTGAATACAAGATTACTGCATGTACAAATTTCGTATGTGCAATTTGTTCTGTTTTTTTTAATAGTCCTTTTGTATATACTAACAATCCTAAAATGCAACAAGATTAAAGATCTCAAAATATAATTTTATCATATGAGAAAATTTTAACAAAATATAAAAAAATAGAAATTATTTTGTAAAAAATTATAAAATATAGTGTAGCATTTAATCTTATGTTGTTAGTTAAAAGAGGAAGGAATCCCACATTGTCTAGGAACAAGTTGCAAACTTATTCATGACTCTATATATACACATATCTCACATCCCATATTGCTTAAGAAAACAAGAGAAATGAGACTTTGGGTTTATAAAAAGATATGTTTTGTAGCCTTTATTTCCATATTAATTGGTTGCACCTTAAAATAAAAAGAAAATGGTGTTGCCACTTTGAGTCTTTATAAAGACTTATTCTCGTAAGTTTTTAAAAAATTGGTCTATTTTTGTAACATTTTAAAAAAATTACCTTTTTTGAAAATTTAGTCTGAGCATAGGGTATCGCGTGCCTATTTTAGTGGGCTTGCTTCCACGTAAGAGTGTTTTGCAATTTTTGGACCATTCCAATAAATAATTTTTTAAGTGGCCTATTTTCGTAAATAATGTTGGAAATGGGCCTGTTATTGTAAAATACCCCATGGAGGTGCCTAAACTGGACACGTTGTATTTATTTGGTACTTCAATATTTTTTAGATCTAATTGGTACTTAAACTTGGCATCCATAAGCTAATTTGGTACTTTTTTTAAGTACCTTACTAACACCATTAAAAATACATTGGTGTGGCATTGGCACCCAATAGCATGATGACATGTGATAGCCTTACATATTGACACATGGCAAAAAATAATGAATGAACCTAAACGAATGGTTGTCTAGGTTCATTCTTGACATAGTATTTTTATAGATTTTTAATTTTTTATAACATATCATATTTTATATTATTATTTTGAAATTTAACATATATAAAATTTTAAAAAAGTCCTTTCAAAAAAATCTTAAAAAATAAAAAAGTATAAATTTATAAAAATATCAGAAATATTATTTAACACTAGAATGAACCTAAACAATATTGTCTAGATATATTTGGACCTAAACAACTATATGTCTAGACTTGTTTTTTGGAGTAATTTAATATATTTTTATTTTTCTATAAATCATAGTATTTTTATATTCTTAAATTAAAAATAATTTTTTTATAAAGCTTAATGTTTTTTTTTACATTTATATAAGTTGTAAAAGTATGCAACTATGTTTGGTTGTTGGTTATGCCTTGTTGACTATGAATTAATACTATTTTGTAATCAAATAATCGAACAAGGCTAAAAACAAGATCGAAACGCCAAGGAACAGTGAAAAAACAAGAACAGGCAACAAACAATGAATCTAGTTTGTGCTTTCATAATTTGTTCCTAATTTATTGTGTAATTAAGTAGTTAATTAAAACCAAATGATATTGGTGACGAACGAAGTCGAGAATGTATACATTTGACTACATCATTCGATTGAACTATGTTGAATTATATATATAATTGCCAATGTGAATTGTGTTTGATGAAGTGATATAATATATGATACCATGAGTTTTGTAATAAAAAATAAAGATTAAAATCTTATTAACGGTCTTGGATAGAGTTATGATCTATTTGGTATTACATAGGATTTGTTACATGGAGTTATTTAGAGCCTGTCGCATCTTATTTCAATTACGTTTCAATGAGTGTTGGACACACATTACTTCAATAATATATTGATGAGTATTGGGTGCATATTACTTAAAACGTACCAATGAGCACTAGGTGCATATATATTTAGCGTTGGACGATTATTACTTTGGTAGTTCTCTAGAGCACTAAGTGTCTGTGAGAACATACCAATGAACATTGGGTGCATTTTATATTAGTTTGATGGAGGGTTAATTCATGTATTCAGTCTTGAGTCAGTGATCGGTTAATAGGGGTGATAATAAAAGTATGACATATTGCATAATAAATAAATTATATGTGTTATAACTAAGAAAATGGTAAATATATTATTTGATTATTGATACCGATTGTGGAAACTAGAATAGCATGTGAAAGACTATGTGAGATTATGAGACGAGAGCCCCAAGGGCATAATGATATTACTATACAAAATATACGTCGAATTACGATGATCTTGAGAAAATACTAAATAATGAAACTCTGAAGTTGTAACACCCCTCACTCATCTCTGTCACTGGAATCGGGTTACGTGCTACAACAATTAACAGAACATGAACATGCAATTTTAAATAAAAAATTCTTTAAAACAATCTTTAAATCACATACATTCATGCAAATCATGCTTTGTATACAAGATCGGGCTTAAATCGAACTAACTAAAGCTCTAAAATCAAACCCAAATCAAACAAGGACTAATTTGAAGTAGTGCAAAAATGCAAAATAGAGGTCACACGACCGTGTGACAAGCTGAAATTGCATAACCTAAATGCAGCCTATTTCCTAGTGGCACACGACTGTGTCTCAATCCCTTGTGTGACACACGGCTGTGCGGCTAACCGTGTAACACCACAATATGCCATTTTTAGTAATTGAATCAAGCCAAACATTTAGGTAACTTCAAAATGCATATAAAACACTTCAAAACCAAGTCAAAACATGTCACAAGCATCCTAATAGTGTCTAACCAATACGCCACATTATCAATGTAACACCCTAGACCCGACCTAGACGTCCAGTCCGAGCTTAGAGAGTTACATGATAAATCAAATACTACACAAGACACAATAATACCAAACCATGATTCACATAAAATTTAATACAAATATTAGTTAAGTATATAATCTGCTAAGGTCATTTAATTATAATTTAACGAGGCTCCTACTGAAATAGTTTTAAGAAAGCTAATAGTTCGACCAAGCTCCCACGGCACCGGCTCGTTCAAGTCTGCGAACCACCTAAAATTCAACAGTAACAGTATGAATTGTGAACTCAATGTGTAAAAGAAATTTATTGTATTAAAATTCATTTATAGTGAAATTTGAATTCAAAGATTCGGTTCGTTGCAGCAGTAATTTCAGTTCAAATTCAGAGCAGATGAGCTACATATGTGTATATATATGCAATTTCAATTCAAATACGATGTAAACCAGATTCAAATGCAATATTCTTATCCCTGCCCGCTACACACCGTCTTCAGCCATCCTAACACACCATTAAGGACATTCAATGTCCAACTAACCCTACACACCTCAAAGTGTTCGTTGACACTTTTACAGATACGTAGCTTAGCTGCTATTTCAATATTCGACAAGTGCTAGAATCAGATTTATATTCATAGCGGCGTAGCCATGATTTCAAAACAAATTTCCTCCTCCTTCGCTACATCCTAACACATGCCAATGTAGAACATAACTATCCGTCATATGTTTAGTCATTCTAACTCATTATACAATTTATAAGATAGTTTAATAACAAAATAGGTATTACAGTGCACATTTAATTATGTGGCTCACAGATCAGTCTCAGTGTATCAAACAATTCTTACATAATCAAATTCAATCATTCGTACATTGAGTAAACCAATATCAAGGTTAAGTAACATTCTCGACCTCAAAAGACAGTTCTCGGGCCCAATAATCTTCTACACGGCCTGGTCACATCCCCGTGTGCCTTGGTTGTATGATTTTCAAGCATAAACTGTGAGTTACATGACCTGGACAAACACCCGTGTCCTTGCCCGTATGACTCACACGACCTGGGTACACACTCGTGTCCCTACCCATGTGGCTTTTATACCCTAAACAGTGAGTTACACGGCTTGGGCACACGTCTGTGTCCCTGTTGTGTGGTTTCATTCCATAAACAATGAGTTACACGGCCCAAACACAAGCCCGTGTCTGTTGCCCGTGTGAACCTTGCACTAATATGGCCACATATAGCCTAGAAACATGCCCGTTTGCATGCCCGTGTGGTCCCAAATTAATAAACAGTGAGTTACACGGCCTACCACACCCTCGTGTGGCGTCGACAGCTACCATTTCTGGAGACCGAAACTTGCAAAAACTAAGCTTTCTGATATGCACCTGGATAGATTTCAAAGAGACAACAACTCAAAAGATCCCCAAATCCTAAAACAAGCATTCAGTAGCACAATTTAGCCATTTAATCGATAGAATTTCCTGATTACTCACTTAATGCCTATGTTGAAACTTTCGACACGTAACCTTCAACCAACCCAAACTTACCGAAACTTCAGCAACAATCACAGAGATTGTCTTGTTGCTATTCCTTGTTGTTAATAGCCTCGCCTGCTACGTAAGTACACAATCGTTAACAAGAGATTCTCATAACTTACACAAAAATACCTCGTTCTAAGAAATTTACGAGGCGAAGAAAGATTTTGGAGATGCTTGCATTGTCAGTTACTTACCCGACAGCCTTCTGACTGGTGACTAATAACAAAGTTTTCGTTAATCTCGTATTTTCCCACTACTCCGATTAACAAAATAATAAAAAATGAAAAAGAAGAAAAAAAGATAGAAAGTGACCAAAAAGAAATAAATAATAATAATAAAATAAAGAAGAAACTATCGTTAATTAATTTCCTAACTTCCAGGCAGATTCTGGCATTTGACAAAAATATATTTCCCTAGCGCATATGATGGGATTCAAACTCGGGACCAGACAGAATATAAACAGATACTTAACCAGCGAACCAGCAAGCTCATTCTTGACACAATTTCACATTGAACTGAACTTAATCCGGTAACGTGTGCTTATGGATTGATTTCAAAACAACAAAACTTTTAATGAGGCGACTCAAACTTCAGACCCTAAACAAAAAAGCAGGGAATAGAACCATATATACAGAAATTAATTACTACAGATTCTCACAATTAAATTCTTAAAATTTTGGGGCGTTATAGTCACCATCACAAACAAGTTATAAACATTACCAAACATCAAACTAAAATTGATACCAAAATGTTCTATTCATATGGTTCAATCATGCATATTAGTCTATATTTCAATGATACATTTTGTCATTATAAACTTACCAAATGTCACTTTAAAGCATGCCAAGAATTACCTTATCACCTAACAATTTTGAATAAATAGGTTTCAAACCTAGCAAATGTCGTTTGACATGCATGCCTTAACATTTCCTTCAAGCATCACCTATAGTCAAACACATTCTTGATTTAAAACCATGAATACATTAGCTAGACATATATATATCATTCATGTCATCTAAGCATACCATATAAACCTTTAAAATCAACATTACGTAACAACCATTACAAAACCTTGCAACATCATCACTTAAAGTCAAAAACACTTGATCACATCCATACCTATATACATGCCACATAACCGAGTTTAGAACGATTAACACTACCAAATCGAAGTCTTAATAGTGTGAGATCTGGTGTAATCCGACCGTCACGATCCGTAAAAGATAACTACAAAACAGAAACGTAACTGAGTAAGCATTCAAATGCTAAGTAAGTCCATATAAACTTAAACAATAAATTCACCTTAAATTACAATTAACATAATAAACTAGCTAATTATACAACTTTCCTGTCACCACATTTCATAGATACAAGGTGAGTATGCCACATTCAATCATATAATACTTCATTTCAATTCATACTATACCATTCAATACCAATCCATCATAACATCCATTTAATTCAATTCAATTTCATTTGATCAGTATCATCGAATTCTTATTTACTACAATTACGTTATTCAATCATCATATAACATATCAATCCAGTTCATTGTCATTCATTCAAAATCATTAATTATATCTCATTTATATCATTCCAACAACATATAACATTTCCAATTAAACACAAATCATTATTTTGTCATTTCCGTATTTCATTAACTGATTAGCCTAATGAACTATAGCAAATGTAACTCGGATACTCGGTTCCCTACACCACACCAGAGAGCACTGTAGTGTTAGTAGGGGCACTAATTACAAATAGGGGCATCAAAGTGCAATCTCGTACAAGCACACATCTAACCCTATTGGCATGCCAATCGTATCCTAAGTGTTTACTACGTTTAAACAGACATTTGCACAAGATTAGTAACATTTATAATACAAGGGCACTTCCATGTTTTCAATAAACATGTCATAATTAAGTTGCATTCATTCAAAATTTCAGATAAATCATTTCCATCATGTATGCTTAGCCGATTAGATCCTTAATTCGTTTCTCACCTTTCAGACAAAATTAGAAATCTTCTGAAATTACAATGTAATAAGGGTAAACTACACTCACGGTCACTTTTGTTTACCTTAGGTTACGTTTTAGTCACTTATGTTTGAAATGATACGTTTTAGTCATTTACATTATCATGTTGTAACATTTTAGTCACTGAGCCATTAATCGTCATTAATGGTGTAACGGTAAGCTGACGTGGCACGTTAAATCATCATTTCAAACAAAATTTTAGGTTAAATTATACAATTGATCCCCATATTTTTTTCGTTTTAAGTAATTTATTTTTTTCTTTTATGTTCTTTAAACTTTCCTCTTCTTTTCCATTCTCTTTTGTTTCTCCCTCTGTTTTCATATCTTTCCCATTTCTTTTAACATATTAAGAAGTCGAATTGGCAGTGAAAAAAGAAGTAGGAAGTCGACTGTCATCATTTGCCTATAACCAAAACCCTATAACCAAAACCCATAAAACCATACCATGCTTCTTTCTTCACTACCAATTCGACTTCCTGGTATGTTAAGAGAAATAAAGAAGGTAGGAAAACAAAGGGAGAAGCAGAAGAGAATGGAAAATAAAGTAAAGAAAGAAAGAAAGTTAAAAGAACATAAAAGAATTAAATTGCTCAAAACGAAAAATTATGGGGACCAATTGTACAATTTAACCTAAAGTTTTTGTTTGAAATGATAATTTAACGTGCCACGTTAGCTTACCATTACACCATTAATGACAATTAACAGCTCAGTGACTAAAATGTTACAACACAATAACGTAAGTGACTAAAATGTAACATTTCAAACATAAGTGACTAAAATGTAACCTAAGGTAAACAAAAGTGACCATGGGTGTAGTTTACCCATGTAATAATATATAAATTCACAATTTAACCAAAATCAATACATAATAGTACATAATTATACCCCATGAACTTACCTAATAAAATCTACTAGCGAATTGAATCGTAGGAACTGTTCAACAAATTTCATTTTACAATTTAGCCCATAATTAAATCTAAGCTTACAATCAAGCTATTTAACATCAAAAACCATCAATAGAAGCATTTCAAAACTTTGACAGTTTTACGATTTAATACTTGGATTAGCTAGATTAAGGTACAGCGATTTCAAAAATATAAAATTTACAAAAAACGAGCTTGGATTGGACTTACATGCAAAAAAAAAAAGCTTGGCCGAATTCTTTAAGATTCAAAAATGGTGATTTCGGCAATGAAGAGAAGAAAAGATGAAGATGGCTTGGTGTTTTCATATATATTTTTTTATGTTTTAACATATCTTAATTACTTAATAATTTAATTTTAACATATATTTTAATACAAAACCAAGCACTACCCGTCCCACTAACTTAAAAGTGGTTAATTTTTCACTTCAACCCTCAAACATTTATTAACTAAGCATTTTAACTAATAAAAATCAATATCAATTAAATTTTACTATTTTTATGAGCTTGGCTTATGGAAACGAGGTCCCGAATCTCATTTTTCAAAATCATTGACTTTAGGGTCGAACCACTTGTACTTTAACTAACTATTCAATTAGAAAATTTATCAAATCAAAATTCAATATAACATTATAATTGACTTGTAAATATTAAATAATAATATTTACGAACTCACTTGCTGGAATTGGGGTCCCAAAACTATTGTTTTGACACCATTGAAAATAGATTGTTATAGAAGTAATACTTTACATTGTAGTTGTTTATAATTGTTTCAATAGCTTGATATTTGTTTGTTATGTATAAGCATTGTTATCATATTATGTAAACACTACTAAGTTCTTTTGTTCAGCATGTGAATTTGTTGTTTTCGTGCGCAGGTGACGATTAGACCTTGGACCAATCAAGGAGTATTAGTAGCATCCATATCTCATATAAGCTTAGCTAAATTTCTATAAAGTTTCATCATGTTTGGTAGCTATACTGGCATGTACCTAGGTATTAAGGGTCCTATAAGATTCTTTCAAAGGTATGAATTGTTAACACTTAAGTTAGGACATATTCTAGCCATTTTGCAATCATTAATTATGGTAATCAGTCAGTACACATGAATTTTGATACTGCTAGAAAGTGAATCATGTATATCTAGGTGTGATGCATTAGTTTATATGATATTAAGTGTTGATGATATATTTTTGGATGCTAAATTGTTGGTTGATAATTGAGTGTTATGTGGCTTTATAAAGGTAAGAATTGACATCTTTAGGGTTTGAAGTAAAATTACATTGTGACATTTTTATTATTTAATCTCAAGAGACTAAGAACGAAATGTCCAATCGAAGTAATTCTAGGTCAACTATCAAGTCTCAAGACTAGAGCTCTACTGTCTCGAGACACTTAAATATCGAATGTAAAAATCAAAAACAAGGGAGCTATGTCTCCAGACATGAACCCCAATGTCTCGAGACTAGAACACATCGAAGCTAGAGGTGGGAAGCTTGTAATCATGTCTCAAGACACTTAGTTGAATTTTGATAGTTGAGTTAGGATTCGAGTCTTAACTCCATGGTTGATCTCGTATAATCCCGGGACTACTTAAATGAGATTGTTAGACATTTGTAATGCATGTTTATGTTCGTAATTGAAAATGTTTTAAACTATGTTATGTACATATGGTTAATTATTCTATAAATGATTTGAGTCAGTATGAGTTGCTCTAGCAACGTAATGTGACATCACGCATTTGAATCCAATGATCGGGTTGAATATAAGGTGTCACAAAGTTAAAATTTTGATATTGGGACCGCCAAAACAAAATGAAAAGATAAAAAAATGTCTAAGAAAGATAAAAGAAATAGTTTATAATGAAATAATTTAAAGTTAATATTATACCAATTAGCAAGAAGTCAAGGTCATTGCCCATGCTGCTTAATTAATTGAAAGATTGCACACCTATATTTTAGGGGTCAAGTTATTTTTGTCAATTGAGACCGGAAGTCTTCAAATTAGGTATGAGTGCCTTATTGTCAACATATAGAAATGACCTTGATTCTTCTCCTTCAGTTTGTCGTGATCCAGACATTAGGGGCCTAAAGTTTCACCCGACACTTGAAAGGATTTAATCCTTCAAAAATTAAAAAATAAATATAGATTTACCTAGATTGATTCTAGGACCTTTAATTTGTGATTTTAATTAACTAAAATGTTTAAATTATGTGATATTTTTAAAATAAAAATATATATATTTAATCATGTTGTTAATATTGCATGTGTGAGAGGTTAAATAAATAAATATATTAAGTACATTTAAGTTTGTAATTATAAGGTTCCGAATTTTGAATATGAGATCGAAAATGTATTTAATAGTAAAGTGAAAGTTAATATTTTTTGTCTTACAATTTTGTTATTAAAACAAGAAAGTAAAGCAATATTAAAGATAGATACTCCAATTTTAAAATTTGCAAAAGAGTAAATAATTAGACCAAATAAAAATGATTAACAATTTATAGTGCTATTTACATGCATATAAATTTAATTTACCGTTTATGATTTTTTTTGTTTATTTATAAAAGGAAAAAAATAAATTTTGAAAAAGTATATAAAAAATAAATTTTATTATTATGATTATAGTTATGATTATTATGTTTTATAATAATTTATATAAAATAAAAAAATAAGATCTTGATAATAGCAATGAGTGACGTACATTATATTCATTACAAAGCCAAAAACGCGTCCATTACGACAAATTCAAATGTCTGATTAAAAGTTTTCGCATATAAAGCAAGCTTAAGTTTAATGTTTAGAAAGTAGATAGATCCCCATAACAGCATATAACAACCTAAACCTTTCCACTATGGGCATCCGTCACAGCAACAACCCATGTAGTAGTTTGCTGTTATGTTTTGTTGTCTTGCTACTGCTGGTGTCATCATGTTCAGGCAATAGCAATGTTGGCGTGAGATGCATGGAGAGTGAGAGACAACAACTCCTCGACTTCAAGGAAGGCCTCATGGATCCTTTCGGGAGGCTTTCGTCTTGGGTTGGGTTGGATTGCTGCAAATGGCAAGGCGTGAGATGCAAAAACCGAACTGGACATGTCACAGTGCTCAATCTCCAAAACTATCATTTGGGAGGTACAATAAAACCTTCTTTGCTTCACTTGAAACATTTGACTCACTTGAATCTTGCTGAGAATTTTTTTGGGGGGACCCAGATTCCCAAGTTCTTGGGCATGTTAAACAACTTGAGATACCTTGATCTCCATAGCTCAGGCTATGGTGGAGAGATTCCGCCCCATCTTGGGAACTTGTCGCACTTGCAGGTTCTTTACCTGGGTGGGAATTTCGGCTTGCGTGCCGAAAGCCTTGTTTGGCTTTCAGGTTTATCCTCACTGGAATCTTTAGATCTAGCAAGGGTAGACCTTTATGACGTAAGAGAGTCTTGGTTGAAAGCAGTGAACATGCTTCCTTCTCTTGTGAGATTATATTTGGATGGTTGCCAACTTAAAAGCCTTGACCTCACCCTCCCATCACTCAACCTCACATCACTTGAGGTCCTCGAGTTGTTTGACAATCCAATCAAGTCTCCATTACCGCACTGGTTCTCTAACCTAACCGATCTTCAAGTGCTTGATCTAAGATCGAATAACTTCTATGGTTCCATCCCGTTTTGGATTGGAAGTTTGTGCAAGTTGAGAATATTGAGACTCAATTCTAACCGTCTTCACGGTGGAATCATGGGGGTTTTGGACCGTTTCTCAGCTTGCCAAAATAATAGCTTGGAGATCCTCTATTTAGGAGGCAATTATCTAGTAGGAAGTCTTCCGCAATCATTAGGAGCACTGAGGAATTTGCAAGAACTTGACCTCAACACTAATTTCTTTTGGGGTTCAATTCCGGCTTCTATAGGGAATTTGTCATCCTTGGAATTATTGGAACTCTCTGATAATAATTTCAACGGCACAATACCCGAAAGTTTCGGGAGACTAGCTAAGCTATCAACCGTGAGCCTAGTATCGAACCAAATGGAAGGTGTTTTGACAGAAACCCATTTAGCTAACCTCACAAGACTGGATGCTTTCAGGCTCACAACGTACCATAATAAGTCATTGGTTTTCAATCAGAAACATGACTGGGTTCCTCCTTTCAGGCTTACAACTTTGGTATTAATTAATTGCTTGATAGGTCCTTCTTTTCCAGTTTGGCTTCTAGTTCAAACCAATCTTTCCTATGTTATAGTCTCAAATGCTGGGATTTCGGACATCGTAGAAGAAGAATGGTTTGCCAGGTTATTTTCTAGTTGTTGGTTTGTAGACCTGTCAAACAATTCAATCACTGCCAAGCTACCCCCCAGAATTTACTCGGAAATGTTGGAAAAAGTTGATCTAAGTAGGAATAATTTCGTGGGCCAAATCCCACTTTGGGAGACCAACGCAACGCAACTGTATCTGCAGAGAAATTCATTTTCAGGTTCTATTCCAGAGAACATCGGGGAACTAATGCCACGGTTGAAAACATTTTTTGTTTCTCGGAACCAGATTAGCGGCAGGCTGCCATCATCAATATGCAAGATGATGGGGCTAAAATTTCTCTCTGTAAGCCACAACAGATTGTCTGGACAACTTCCAGATTGTTGGAATAAATTGAGAAGCTTGAAAGCTGTGGATGCCTCCAACAACAGCCTATCTGGTGAAATCCCAAGTTCCCTAACTTCGTTATGTCACCTCATTTTATTAATGTTGGGTGACAATAATCTTCATGGTGATATTCCTTTTCCACCAAATAGTTGTCGGCAAGTACCATTGCTTTATATTCTACAACTTCGTTCGAACCTGCTTGGTGGGAACATTCCTGAAGAAATTTGTCGTCTTTCTAATATGCGCAGTTTGGATCTTTCAAACAATCATCTTATTGGGTCAATTCCGAAATGTTTGCACAATTTCACCGCCTTGAAATATGGCAACAGAAGTTTGGACTATGAAGAGTTATTTGATCTCCAGGATGGCACCATTAATGAGCAAACGATGCTGGTTGGGACCAAGGGAAGAGAGCTTGAATATAGCAGAACCCTTCTGGAGGTCAAGAACATTGACCTTTCCGAGAATAATCTTATTGGAGAATTCCCCAAAGGGATATGCAGGTTGGCTTTTCTGGACACGTTGAATTTGTCGACAAATTATTTAAGTGGAAGCATTCCCGATAACATTGGTGACATGCGATGGTTGGAGTCCCTTGATTTGTCGGTCAACAAATTTTCAGGTCCGATTCCTTCGAGCCTATCATCACTAACGTTCTTGAATCACTTGAAGCTGTCTTACAACAACTTGTCGGGAAGAATTCCAACAGGATATCAGCTCCAAACGCTCAACGATTCCTCCAACTACCAAGGCAATCCATTGTTGTGTGGGGTTCCGCTCTTAACAAGGTGTCCAGGAGACATTAACTCTCCTCCCACACCATCATCTCAGGGTGGTTCAAAAGACAAGCTGTGGCTCTATCTTAGCATCGCTATGGGATACATTGTAGGATTTTGGGGTGTTTGTGGTACCTTAGCTATGAAAGAGTCATGGAGGCAAGCTTATTTCCGGTATGTTGATGAGATGAAGGAAAAATTGTTACTTTGGATAGCATTGACAATTGCTCGCTCGCGAAGGATGATTGAGAAGGGAAATAATTAAGATGTTTAGGGTTGTTGTATCTACTTGTTTAAAAATGTGTGTTTTATTTCTTCCTTTAATTTCCTTGGTAGGTTTGCATTGAGTCTATGCTATTTCCTTCTATTTATAGTGGTTGCATTGTATCTATCTATTTAGTGTTCAGTGTTGCTAATTGGGTTCCTATGTTAATGAAAATTTAAATACTAAGTCTTTTATTATCGCATCAGTTATTCAATTAAATTTTACGATAACGTTATGATTATCCCAAGGAGAATTTATAGCATTAGAAGCTGATTTTCCTTTTCTTAAAGGTGTGTGATTAGCATATTTCATATCAACACCTCTGTCATGTTTGGTTGATCTGGTTTTTGTTATCTAAACTAGTGTTTGAGTAATAGGAGAAGAGAAAGAAAGGGAAGAGGGAGAGGGAGAGGAAATGTGGAAGTCCAACTATGTGAAGAGCAAATCTTTAAAAATTTTGCATTAATCCTACTATGTATGAGGACCTCAAAAGCTTCACTAAAATGTCACTGCAGTTTTCTTACGCATATGGAGGCAAAGGCTTGTGTACAAAATGTAAAAAACAAAAAGGAGTCAAAGGACTTGAATGCTCTTTGCTGAAGGGTAAAAACTATTGACATTTTATTGACGTGCTTGGAATCAAAAGCAATAGTCATCGTTGTTCTTGATTTAGCCCATAAATAATGTGGCATCAAACTATCAAGGGAGCTTATAATGGTGAATTAGAATTATATTCTCACTTGAAGTAGATATTGTGATTAAAATATATGTACATGCTAGTTTATATGATTTAAATTCTATTCAACCATTAATAATATTGGAGTTTTTGAGAAAGACAAAAATAAAGTAGAAATCATTTTTGTTGATGGAAAGTGTATGTTTAATTTAACTAGAAATTATATGCTTATATGGAGAGAAAAAATTCAACAATGACTAAAAATAAATAACTAAAAGATTTATAATCTCTAAAAACGAGTAACAAATTGAAAATGGTTAAAAATAACTAAATTATTTTAACTGTAGTAGAAGACAATGATGGATGGAAAGAATCTTGTAACACGCCGGAATTTGGGGTTAGAAGTTTATGAGTATGTGTTTAGGGTCAGTGCGTAGGTTGAGCAATTGGGTTTGTAATCGCGTTTTGATTTAAGAATGTCTTAGGTCCAGGGTTTGAATCATCATGTGTGTATTGAGGAATTTGTTTTATTTTTGTTGCTTTTAAGTTTTGAGCATTTATTTATTTATTTATTTTTATTTTAATTCGGTTATAGGAAATTTCTTAAAAAGAAGAAGAAGAAAGCACGTTCTCTTCCTTTCTCTCTCTGGACATTTTCTTTCTTCTCCTTTTGTTTCTCAATTTCGAGATTTTCTTTTCTTCTTTTTCTCTTTTGTTCCTCAAATTAATTCTGGGTTTATCATCGTCATTGTTGATTGATTGGGCTCGAGTATTCTGTTTGATTGGTTTCGAAATCGATGCTTGTAATTGAGGTATCTGAATCGACTTGGTGGAGTGAGTTGAACGATTTTGGGTGATTTAATTGCGAATTTAGGTGTGTGTTCGGAGACCCTTCCTTTTCGTTATCGAATTTCTGACTTGTTTCTGTGAAATTCGACATAATTTGTGTGTTTTTGAAATTGACCAATCAAAGGGTCGATTATTGTTAAATGGCTTGAAATTATGTGTGTTTTTGGTGTAGTTCTGAGTTATAGAGGGTTGGGGATCATTTCGACAACAAATGCACATTCTATAGTCAGTTTCGATGTGCTTTCGTGACCACACGGGTGGCCACACGAGCTTGTACCGCACATGGGCGGTTAATACGGTAGTGTGCATTTGGGATTTAGGGTTTTTGGGTAAATTTGGATGTCACACGGCTGTGTGCCTGAATTTGGGGATTTTAGTCGATTTTCACACGGATGTGACACTTTCACATGATCGTGTCTGCCCTACACTATATGTTAGCCAATATGGACAGAGAGTTACATGGGCTATTCACACGGCCGTGTCCCTAGGTCACATGGGCGTGTGTTATCGACACACGGTCGTGTGCCTCCTTTCACGGGCGTATGCCTCCTTCACATAGGCGTCTAGAACCCCACACGGCCGTCTGGCCCTATTTCTCAAATTTTCATTTGGTGTCAGATTTTGACTCATCTGTGATTCTGTGTGTTCGACCCTCGGTTAGGCCTTAGAAAGGGTGGTTAGGACTCTGTTTCATTTCAAGCTTTTGCGTTTGTTTTTAATTATGGAATTAATATAATAGTTTGTTAAAATGCTATTGATACATACTGCTTGCGTTCAATTGATATTGACTCTGAAAATGGTCCACTGATTACGTACTGCGAGTCTGTTAGCATGTTGAGTGCATTTTGGCATTTGCATATAAATTTGGGTTTTGGTTGCGAAGAGAAGGAAATCTGATCTAATTTGGCAGTTTTAACTGCAACACATTTGTACAGCGATTTACCGTAATGTACTGAACATATGCTAGCTTAGCTGCATATTGTTATTTTAGTGGCTTAGTTCCACATATGTGGTGTGTAGGGTGGATGGGCCTTTCGAGGTCCTATGTGGTGTGCATGGTTAGTTGGGCTTGATTAGCTCATATGTGGTGTGCAGGGCAGCAGAACTGGTGTCCGTTGGTGGGGTGGGTTCGTTTTTAACTTGTTTTGCATCCAGTTTGCATTTGAACATGCGCCAGTTTGTCTGAATAAAATTTTAGTGTGTGTTCTAATCAATACTTGTGGTTGTATCTAACTTCTGGCGCAAGTTTTCTTATAGTATTCACAGTCTGTGCACCTTAACTTGAAATGTTTGTATTTGATACTTTTTTTTTATACTCGCTTACATTTCGAACTCACACTGAGCTTGTGTAGCTCACCCCCTTAGTTTTGCCCTTTCAGGTACTCTCGTGTTCTGGAGCTACGTACTAGGCACATCAGAGGTCTCAGAAAGTATGGTTGATCCGGTTTATTTAAAATTTTCTTTAGTTTTATATGATTGGTTTTAAGACTATTTGTAAGGCGATTATATAAACTGTGGTATGAGTTTTGGTTCAGACCTTTTGATAAATTACATGTTTTCGGTTTGAAATACAGTTTCGAAAATTCCGCACTTGGTTTTAATTGGGTACTACTATTGTCTCAAGGTTTGCACACTTTTGAGAAAATTAACAATGTATTTTTCGCACAACTTTTGATTTGAATATTCTAAGATAGGTTTGGCAAAATGGACGAATATTTTGAAACTATACAAAAGCAACACGTTAAATCGTTTGTTCCTAAAAGTTTTTGTCATCACTTAACTACTGTTTTAAACCATAAATTATTAAACGGTTTGTTCGGTTTTTAACAAACTTTGTTCATAATGGTTATTAAGCTTTCGTTTTGTAAGCTATTTTTAAATCATTTGAGTGATCAATGTAACCTCCAAGATTCGGTCTAAATTTTTAGGTCAGGATTTGGGTGTTACAAATCTTGTTAGTATAAATTAGTTTGGACTGTTTTTACCTTTTAGAAGAGTAATTTTTGATGTTTCGAATATTGGTTAGTGAGGGTTAGGTTTCATGCCCTCTTGAGATAAGGAAATTTGAGACGGTAGGGTTAACTGTGGTATAGATGGCCTTGGAGATTGTTTTACACTCGAAGTCGAAGGGCGAGCTAGGACTGATAGTTATGCCAGATTCTTTCTTTATTGTGCTATGGTGTTCTAATACAAAGTTGATTTTTTTTTGTGGGGAACATTGGCAAGGTGTGTTTATGTCACAAATTTTGGGAAGCTAGAGTATTGCTGATTTTTAGCTTAGTCCGGTGCATTTAGAAATTATAGGTTTTATGTATCTTGAGCATAATGTATGGTTTTGATGGTATGTTGAGGTAGGGTGATTCTAAAATTTTCTACTTCGCAACTTATTCATTAAAAATTATTTTACCATAAAAATACTAATTTACGTTAAAGAAAATTTTTTGAAAGTTCTTTTGAATAATAAGTATTATTGATGTTTAGTGCTCAACCTTACTCAATTAGATTTTTCCAAAAAGTTGCTAAACAATAAAAAATGTTTTCCCCGGAATTATCATTTTTATTAAAATTAATTTCATTTTTTAAAAATTATTTTCTATAACCATTGATGAAGAAAAGCTAACCGTGACATATCCAACATTAGAGCAGAGAAAGCAATCGATCTTGTGGTGTTTAATCTATTCTTAAGTTTAATTAAATGAAAATGAAATTATTTTTTAACTCACTCGCCCCCCTCTCTCAGCATCACTGCTAATACATGAATTGATGGTGAAATTTATTAAATTAAAAAGGTCTGCATCGTTTAATGTAAAGAAAAAAGGTCGAGGTAGAAAGGAGAAGAACAAAAAGCCTTCTTATTCAAGTGGTAAGTTTGCTAACGAATTACTTTCTGATTCTGGTTTTAGTAATCGGAAAATGTTTATTTGGGAGGAAGCGAAGGAACTTGGTAAAATGTTGGGATTGGAGTTTATGGCTATCAAGAGGAAGATATTAAACTGTTGGAAAATATAGAAGCTAGGAGATTTAATATAAAATTATAGATGGACAGGTTGCTTCTTTAAGGGCTTGGTATTGAGGTGTGTTTGCTGCTTGTTGTTGATTCTTGATGGATTTTGTGCTCCCTTTCGGTGTTTGTTTGGTGTGTTGAAGAGCAGGTCTTGTGATCGTTTGTGCTGCAACAACTTTACTAGCGTAGGTTGACACTTTAAGGTGGCTCTTAGCGATGCCTATGGTTATTGTTTCTAGAGTGTTTGGTTTTGGGTGGACGCACGGTTTTAGTTTTTTTTTTTTCTCATACATTTTATTTGCATTGGATTTGATAAGCGAAAATATATATATATCAGTGGGGAAGATTCCAATTTCTGTCTTCCTTTGTTTTGTTTATGGAGTTCAATTGGTCTGAGATTTTGTTTAAAAATTTGTGCAGTATTGTGAAGCCTCGTTTGTTTAGGAGTTGAGGTTTGTTATCTTGAGAGGTTTCTCATTTCGATTGGAGCAAATTCACACACAATGTCGAAGGCATTCAAATGAATGATTAGCAACGCTGTTAATATCTTGTGCTCAATCAGCTTTGAGTGGTATTATCTGTTGTATTTTACTGACTTGATGTCGTTGCGGGGGCTCTCTTGTCTTCATGGATGCTTTAAGATGTTGATGTGTATAATTATAAACCTTTGTGTGGCGCTATTTAGTGACTTTTATCTTCTATTAATATAAAATCACATTTTGTGGAGAAAACATTCACAATAAAGGTTATTTTTCAAGTTTGAAAAATTACTTATTTTGTGATAGGATCCATACATTTTATTTATTTATTTAAATTCTCTACTTATGAATTAAAAAGTTGTTTTAACTTCTGAGCTAAACCAACTATCCATCTACCTTGCCGCCAATAATCTTCATTTTCTACATTTGGTTTCATGAATTCATTTTTCTTTATTTGTTTGATTTATTAGATTATTTAAATATAAAAATTTTGGTTTGATTTTAATCTTTTTAATTGAATCTCCAAGTTCCTTGAAGGTCCAAAAAAACCCTTCTTGCCGCAACCTTTTTTCTTCCCAAGAAAGTTCTTTTGTCTGTCTGATTCATAAGGATTCTTTTATCTTCTTCTCTTGAATTCTATTTTATTTTAATTTTAGGTTTTCCTTAATCTTATTGGAATTCCAAAGGTTCTTGGTGCTCAGGTCTATCATAGCTGAAAGAATCCAAGTCACTTTAACTTTTTTAATTAAAAGAAATGGACTTAATGTATTGCTACAAACAACAAATTCTTTATGTTATTTTTTTTGTAATCTAAAAATTGAAATATGAATCCACACCTAACATGTTACCTTAAGATAAAAAATATTAATTTACACGACTCGTTTTATTATTAGTGTAATAGCGTAAAGAAAGGGCTTATTTAATATATGTATATTTGTTAAAATAATTAGACAAAAATTAAATAATAATTTATACAAATTTAAACTTAAATTAAAATGATAGCAGTCTTGTAAAAATTAATACCCCTTCAAAAAAAATTTTCTCCTATCACAAACAAGTAATGTGAGTAGCTAAAAATTACCGATTAATATTAACTTTAACCATGGTACTAAATAATGTAAAAAAGGTCCTACTAATCGTTGGATTAACAGTTGATCCTTCTAAAAGTTACTTTTTAAATTTTCATCTACAAAACCATGTGTTTGGATATGCAATTGAGTTGTTGGAACTACATTGAGTTGAAAGTGGATAGTGAAGATGCATATTCATCTTGCATTCTGGATATAGACATCGAGAAACAGGCTTTGACATACTTAAATCCAATGGTGAAACTGTTGGAAATTTGAAAAGCAAAGGCGTAGTGATAGTAAGTTTCATCTCTTAAATAGATCAACAAATACAGCATCCCACAAGCCAAAATCATCTATTTAAGATAAATTATACAGATGGTTATTCAATTATGCCGGCATTCCTATTTTGGTCACTCATTTTAAATTGATAATGGAAATTTTTTTTAACTCGCATAATAACACATTTAATTTTTAATACTTATATATTTCATCAATTTGATCATAATTTTAAATAATTCAAATAAATTTAACTCTTTATATTTACAAATTCTATCAATCTGATCCTCAAGCTTCCCAACCAAAACTTTCAACTTTTGAAACATAGACATTCCACATCTATAAATTTGTAAAACCCAAAAAAAAAAACTTTCTCTCAACTAACGAGCTGTTTTGAGCCAATTTCAAATACCAATAAATTTATCTTGAAACTTTATTTCCTAAACTTTATTTCCTTTCTTTTTTTTTATTAGTTTTCTTCTACATAATTATCTTATAACCCTTTGATTGATAAGATTTTGACTAAAGAAAATGAAAAACACTTTAGATTTACTCTTGTTTTTAACTATATGATATTTCCTTCAAGGTATCTAGAAATAGTTATTGTTCATTGAAATTGGAAATTAAATCCAAAGTTGAAAAATATGACTTTAAAAAATCCAATTGCTCAATCAATAATTATATAAGATAAAAGTATGAACATTTAATTTTTCAAAAGAAAAAAAATGTGAAAGAAGTATTTAAAATTTCTTTCGATACATTGATACTGGTTTTTTTATATAAATTGATTAAGAGATTAGTATGTGTTCTATTTATTTTTAATTTTTAAATCCACAATAAACAATACATATCACTAATAATATGATTTAGTGTCAAATCATTTACCAAATTAATTAAAAACAAAAAATTATGCTAGTCAAAGTAAAATTTATTTTTTAAAAATATATTTATATAATTTTATTATATATCTTATTTTTAAAATTTGTATTCTCTACTTTGTAATGGAGTTTAATTCATTTCTAACACGAGCTTCTTAAAAATATAAACAAAAAGGGTTATATATTGAATTGGATAATTTCAACCATAAATAAAACAATTGATAGATATGGAATGTCTCTATTTTAAAAGTTGAAAGCTTTGGTTAGGAAGTTTGAGAACCAAATTGATAAATGTAAGTATTGGGGACTAATGTGTTATTATAGTAGTTAGAAAAAGGCATTTCATTATCAATTTAATGGTGGGTGACCAAAACAGGAACGAATTCAAACGTAAGTACCTAAATTGAAAATTTTTGAAGCTAAGTGACCAAAATAGGAATGCGAGAATAGTTGTGTGACCAGTAACCTCCCTAACCCGGCCCAGACATTATGGTCAAATTCTGAAGGCTACATTGGCCACCGAAATTGCCTAGTTAAACTATTCAGTTTCGTTAGTATTAATTTGTCTGATTTTAAAAACTTAGGATAGTTGTTAAAAACGTCTGATTATTAAGTTGATTAAATATAGAGTCTAGTTTATTAAAAGTTGTGTCATTTGAAAAAAAAACTTAATTGATTTTGTCAGTTTACCTTTTTAAAACTCATTTTTCATCGTTGGGCAGTGAAAAAGTGAAGCCTCTCGTTTTTTTTAAAGAAAAATTGTGTCTTATGCAATGTTAAGCCAATTATTAGAATTGTTCAATTTTTAATAAAATTGCATGAAAGCAAAATCTCAATAAAAAAACAATCTCATGCCACAGTCCAAAATTAACAAAATTACAGTCCTAAAACCAATAATAATATTTAGTTTTAAAGTACTTTATTTAAAAAGTTTAAGACGAGTCCTCCGAATGTTGTGTTTGATCCTAACCTCGAGAATTATCTATAAGGATAAAAACTATAGGGGTCAACTTTAAAAAGCTCAGTGGGAATCTTAAACATGGCAAACAATATATATACATACAGTCAATCAATTTACAGTAAAGCATATAGCCAACAATATTTCTAACACCATAGTAGATCATGCATCATAAAAATACAGTATATATATACACGTATGTATGGGCATGCTACACACCATGAGTTTCCCAGAACTCGTTAGCTCAATGTGGATAAATCACCAATAATTTTAGTGGTTAAACCGCAATATTTGTCTAGCAGCTCAGCTGCACTATTAAGAGTGGCATACCACCACGACACAGTGTGATTGGATGGATGGACTCTTGTAGTCCTAATTGTTGTGGTTGGCTGGACAAAGATGATGTGTAGCGAATGGGGATAGGTACCGTGATTATATCTGTATTTGATTATGAAATACATCTGATTTTGTATAATAGAATGTGTTTGATATTTTGATTCTGAAAATTAAGAATTCCATTCTAATATATGATTATGAAAATATGACATTTCGATTTGACAAACGTTTCTAGATATATGACCTTCTGATATGGTTTTTGCATATGTGATTACTAAAAATAAAACTCTATTTTTATGTTTGCAATTGTGCATGTTGTAGTAAGAAAATCATGTACGCGGGTTAAGTTACACACTAAGCTTCTAGTTCACTCGTTTGTTTAATTTGTTTCAGGTGAACTTCTGAATTAGGACCGGACGGCGTGCGGGAGCTCGAATTATTTTCTCAAGTAAATTAAAATATGGTGATTTTCGTAATTACCTATTTTGGATTTATGGGACTATAATTTATTTTTGGTTTTTGTTTTATTTGTTAGCATTTAATATTTCCTAGCATAAAACTGCAAATCACAAGAGCTAACAAGTTTGATTTCGGTTTTCAAAACAAGCTAAAGATTTTCCATTGAAAATTTAAAAGGGGGTTTTTATAAAAACTTATAACGAATGATTTAGAATACGCCCAATTGACGAACTATTTGTTTTCACTTATCGAGATCGCAATTTTCAAAGAATTGACATTTCGATAATTTTGCACTACAAGATTTGGTAATCATTTAAGTATTTTGAGGTAAATAAAATATATGATTTTTAACTGGTGATTGTTTTAATACTGGAAATGATCTGCTAATGTTGGTGTTTTCAAAACGTGCAACTTTGAATGTGAATTCTGGGTTTTAAATAAGAGTTTTCGAATCTTGGCTTTTCTAATCATCTTTGAGAGTTTTTGCCAAAATTTCATGTTTTCGAAACGCGTTTTTGGTTTGATCAAAACAAAGGCTTTTAAACAAGTTAATGTAACTCCTCAATATCCGGTCATAACTTCTAGGTCGAGTTTGGGGTGTTACAGCAATAATAACGAATGATGATGAGAAGAAGATCAGTGCACAAACAAGTAGAAAGGTGACAATAGAGAAACAAAAGTGAGAGCAAAAAGGGAGAGGAGTGGTGCGGCAATGGAAGAAAAATCGGTAACAAATATTTGACCAAAGCAAGAAGAATGTTGATAAAAAGATAGAAAAAGAAAAGAGAGAGGAGACAAACAGTGGTGAATCAGCAACCACAAATGGAGGAAGAAGGAGAAAATAGGCGGCACAACAATAAAGAAGATAGAAGAAAAATTGAGAGAATGGGAGGGAAGGAAGAGAGGGACGTCAAGGAGAAGAAGAATATAGAAAAAGAAAGGCCAAACAAAAATAAAATAGAATATATACTTAGGTTTACAATGCATGGGACAACATAGTTAGGGATTTGGAACAAAAATACTGAAAATAAAAGTTATACGAGGGAAGGGATTCAAACTCAAGTTTCAATGACAATTTCACTAACACTTAATCATTAGACTAATAACTCATATATATTCAATTGTACAAAAGATATCATACAACCGGGGCGTGACATGACCATTTGTAGAATTTACCCTTTATCAAGTGTTGTTGATTTTTCTTGAAGCTTAAGGGAAAGTGAGTCTTAACTGAGAGTTTTGAATATAGGTTATTTGCACTAAGCTTACTGTTGGGATCAACCCGATTAAGCAACAAGTAAAAAAATAGCGGAATAAATTGAGAAATTGAACACACAAATTTAACGTAGAAAAACCTCTCCAAAGAGGATAAAAAAACACGAGCAAAGATAATTTTATTATAATGACAAGAGAATGAAGAGTACAAAAGATGGAGATAAAAACTAAACCCCAAAAACCCAAAATAAAGAACCCTCAAAACGTAAACACACAATTCTCTAAATGTGTTATGAGTTCTAATCTCTAATGGGTGTATTTTCTAAGGTTGTAAAAGAGCCTATTTATACGCTAAATTCATAAGTCAAATAATAATAAAATAATCTAGACTAATCAGAGTTTGATTGAAACAAATAAACAGAGTTTAACTGAAATATTATTTCTCAAATTTAACTAAAATAGAAGTCATACTCAACAAATCTCCACCTTGACTCGTATTTCCACAATGTCATCTTTGCCGAAGCCTGCCACAGGCCTATCTTGAACTATGCAGAGAATTAATTGAGTCGAATATATGCTTAGAAACTGGAAGACTTCTAGCCTTCGACTTGTACACTGCCGAATTAAAATTAACCCGAGTTTGGTTTTCACGAACACAGTGCCCTAACTTTTCAAAACCTGCATCCAAAAAAGAATCTCTCTTCAACGAAACGATCATACCATTTTCCCTCCTATGACCAAGTTGCCTCCGCTCCAAACAAGTTGAATTCGACTCCGTAACGAACGGGAGACGTCCGATTGCACCAGTCACTATAGAACCTTCCAAGATATAAAGACTGTCGGTTCTTTTACCTTTTAACAAAACGAGAGCTCCATGAGATACTTTAATGTCGCTCGACTCGATGTTGATTCTGCATCCTTTCAAGTCTAAAATACTCAAGGAGATGAGATTCTTCTATAAATTAGATACATACTTGACATCTGAGAGTATCTTAATCGTCTCATCGTGTATCCTAATTTTAACAGTACCAATACCAATTACCTTACTAGATGAATCATTTCCCATGCGCACAACTCCACATTCAACCGAACTGTATGCGGAGAACCAATCTCTATTGGGACACATGTGGAAAGAATATCCCGAATCTAGGATCCACTTGGACGTGAGCTTGGAGTTATCGCTCGTTGACACTAATAAGAAATCATCACCGCTTTCATCGGCCAAATTAGCACTAGCTACATCTTCCTCGTTACACTCAACAGCTCTTTTATTTCACAGTTTATAACAATTGCTTTGACGTGACCTAACTTTTTATAATAGCGACACCTTTTGTCTCGTTTCTTTGATGCTACCAAAACGGAAGCTTGCCGTCTGCCTTGCTATCCAAACCAAACTCATTGTCGAGTTTACCTCTACTCAACAAATGACTCTTCACATCTTTGAACGAGAGTTTGTCTATACCATAAATCAGGGTCTCCTTGAAAGACTTGTATGAATGGGGTAAATAGCACAATAATAGCATAGCCTGATCTTCATCGTTAATATGAGCCTCAACGTTTTTTAAATCATTTAAAAGAGTAATGAATTGACTGATGTAATCTTTAAGAAGCTCACCTTCGTTCATGCGAAACGTAAATAGACGTTGTTTCAACACTAAACGGTTAGCTAGAGACTTAGTCGCATAAAGAGTTTCTAACATTTTCCACAAGGTGGATGAGGTCTTCTCCATCAATACCTTCTGCAATACCGTATTCGTGAGGCACAACTGGATTGCAGACAAGGCCTTTTCATCATGCTCTTCCCATTCTGTTTGATTTAAATTCTTAAGCTTTTTCCCAGTAACAACCTTTTTCAAGCCAGTTTAAACTAGAATTGCCATAATCTGAACTTGTCACAGATTGAAATTTGTCTCACCATCAAACTTCTCAATTTCAAACCTTATTGTTGCCATCTCTGAATGGGCCGATCTATAAAAATTAAACTAGCTTTGATACCACTGGTTGAGATCGACCCTATTAAGCAACAAGTAAAAAAAATAGTGAAATAAATTGAGAAATTGAATACACAAATTTAACGTGAAAAAACTCCTCCAAAGAGGATAAAAAACCACGGGCAAAGATAATTTTATTATAATGGCAAAAGAATGAAGAGTACAAAAGATTGAGATAAAAACTAAACCCTGAAAACCCGAAAACAAAGAAGCCTCAAAACGTAAACACAATTCTCTAAATATGTTATGAGTTCTAATCTCTAATAGGTGTATTTTCTAAGGTTGTAAAAAAGCCTATTTATAAGTTAAATTCATAGGTCAAATAATAATAAAATAATCTAGATTAATCAGAGTTTGATTGAAACAAATAAATAGAGTTTAACTGAAAGATTATTTCTCAAATTTGACTGAAATAAGAGTCATACTCAACACTTACTTTGATATAAGAAAATCCAATTAGCTATAGATAAAAACAATTTCCATATGTTTCTCAAATTCCATGGATTCATTTACTACTTGGATGATTTAGTCATGGTTGTGTTCATTGTCGTAAGCTAGGGCTGACAACTTCTTTTAAACAAAAAAAAAATACAACATTTAAATGAAGAGAATTTTCTAGCTGAAGTTTAGTATGTGATGGTTGGAGATCTAAACTTGCATTTTCTTTTAACAAATTGAGTGATATTTGTAATAAGTAGCAAAAATATTAAAGTGGAAAAAAATGTTAATCTTCTTATGGAAAGCTTAAACATTCACCCTCAACAACTATTCAAAGATTGAACTATGTTTATTACCGTTTCAGATCAGTGAACATTTTTTATATGTGATTTTTATTATTCAATCATATTTATGGTCCGACTATATTTCATAAAATTAAATAAATTCACAATTAATACTAAATTTATTTTATTATGAAAATTTAAATCTAATAATATTAATAATTAATTTTCATCAAATAAATTATAAAACCCTTATTAAACATTAAAAGGGTAACATTATTTCCTCTCAGTACTAAAATATATTATTTTTGTCGAATATAAGTATCACATTTTAAAAAAAAAGTGTCAAATTTAAATATTAAATGATATAATAAACTTTGAAAACTCAAAAAAATTTTAAAAAATTATGAATCCGATTCAACCAATTTATATAATTTCACAAGTTAATCAATTTTTGTTACTCCTCAAACTAATACTTTAACCGAATCTTAATCCAATTAATTTATCCAATCAACCAATCTCATCTAGTGCACACAACCTTTTACATGACTGTTATAATCATTGCTTTTCTTTCCCCTTTATGAAGTTTTTATTTTATTTTATTTTATTTTCTCTATTGTTCCTTTTGAGAAAAAAAAAATCTATTTGTTAATTGAAAAGAAAAGGTTGATTTTAGGGTGTGTTTGCTTCATTGCAAATGATTTACGAAAAATATTTTTTTTATTTTTATGTATTTATTTAATAGAAAATAACTTAGTCAATAGAAAATGACTTACAGATTAACGGAAAATAAGACATTTTTCTTGTAAAATAACTTATTCATTTAAAAAGCGTAAATTATTTTCTAAAAAAAATATTTTTATGAGTAATTTTATTTTTATATAAAAATTATTTTGAATCAAACCTAATATTATTATATTAAAAATAAATTTTTAATTTTAATTTTGAAAATATTTAAAATATTAATATCAAATATTATAAATTTTAATATTATTTAATATACATATTTAATTATTTATATTTAATAATATAATGAATTATTTTAATAAATTATTTAATATTACATTTTTATTTTAATAATATTTTTAAATTTTAAATAATATTCTTGATATATTAGTGAAAATTATTTATATTAATATTTTAATAATAAATATATATATTACAATTATAAATATAATAATAAATTTTTAGTATAAATGTTAAAATATGTCGTAATTCCATTCATAAATTTGGAATTTAGTCATAATACATTTTAAGTAATTGAGTCGTTTTATTTTCAGATTTTAAAGTTCAAGTCTAGTTGTTAACATTATTATTATTATTATTATTATTATTATTATTGTCAAATTTGTTGATTTGAATTTTTCAAATTAAAAATACTCACTTGATAGCCAGTTAACTAAAAAATAGCATTGTAATGAACTTAAAAATTAACAAAATAATTAATAGTGTTAACAATTTATGAAGAGTACATGGACTTATGACATATTTTAACCTATAATAAAATATAAATATTTTAATTATACAAATATGAGTATTTGTTTAAATAATGCTTAACTTCATTTATCCCTTCCAACTCTAATGTGTCAATATGCACTCTTATGAGATATATGTAATTTAAATTAAGTTTTAATTAGGCATTATTTATTATTAAGTTTATATATGAATTAATTATTACAAAATATAATCTTACTATAAAATAAATTTCTATTGTTACAAGGAAAATGTACTATAATATTTTGTAACAAATATATTTATGTCGTGTTTGTTTCACTAATAATAACTTTTAGAAAATTATTTTAGAAAAATTTGTCAAACAATAGAAAATATTTTACGCAAAATCATTCAAGCACCAGAAAATATAAATTTTTACAAAAAAAACTAATCAATTATCCAAAAATCATTTTTCAAAAGTAGTTTTCAATAAAATAAAAAACAACCTTAATTTTTATATTAAAAAATTATTATTATTTTATTTTCATCGATAAAGAAACAGATTAGAAAAAATAAATGTAAAGTGGACGACCCCCCTAATCTTCAAGAGCCGTTTTTTATCAGCTTCTCATATTTAAACCCAGCCAAAGTACATCAAACTTTCACCTATTTTGACAACTAATTAAATTTTCTTTGAGAGTAACTAATTAAAAATTGCCTTAATGCACATTTTAGCCCTAATGTATATTATTTTTCTCACTTTTATTCTTAATTTTTTTAATTCACCCCAATTCTTAAGTTTATATGACTTTTAACATTATTAGATATTCATGATTCAGTCCTTTAGATGATTAAAATATTACAATCATAAATATCGTGCGACATACTTTGACATCATAATAACATCATTATCTAGAAAAAAAATCTTAAAAGCTATTGAAAAATTATAAAAAAATACAGAAAAAATATAAATAAAATTATAAATATATAAACTATGTAAAAATTTAAAAAATATGCTAGAATTTTAAAATGTAAATATAATAATAATTATAAAAAAACTATCAAGAACTTATAAAAATTATTAGAAATTGTAAAATATTGTAAAAAATATATATAAAAATAAGATTGTAAATAAAAATTAAAAAGTAAAAATTATTGTATCTTGGAATAAAATATACATTCACTAATCACATTTAAAATATAAAAAGTTGTTATACAAAATATATAGTAATATAATCAAATTTTATTAAAAAAATATTTTAATAAAAAATGAAAAAAAATTCTATATCAAATTTTTAATATTTTACTAGTGTTATTGGGAGCAAGTTTATTTGACTTGGCTCCTATTTTATGTCTAGAGTAAATTTCTTTTATCTTTCGCCGTGCACATACTCTTTTTATTTTATATCAAAGTTCTTTAAGATGGTTAAACACTTGAGTGAACTTAAGAAAAACGATGATATATTTGAATATTTGTGAGCGTGATTTGTAATTGTGATCATAAATATTAAGTATTAAAAAAATATTTTGAAACAATGGATGCACATATTAATATTTAGATATTCACTTCACTTTTAAAATTTTTTATTTGTAAATTGAGATATTGATCTAGAGATAAATAATTAATATTGAGATAATAAAAACATTTAAAATAATTAAAAATTATTTAAATAATTTTAAGAAAATTATTTAAATTTATCAAATAAAAAGAATCTATCAATTATAACTTCCGATTAATTGAATTATACAATAATTATGGTCAACAATCTCAAACTTAAACTTTTTATACATTTATGTATTTGTTGTTATGAATATCTTATTAAGTAAATGTTCGTCATGATTAAGATAAAGCTTTAATGTACTTTAAATTCTGATAGTTATTAAAATTAAATCTTTACTTATTTTATATTTCTTATGCATATAAAAAGAAAGTATGATGAAACATTATAATCATCCTTTTGATCAATAAGATACATTCTTTCATATTTTATTTGTTCATTCTCTATATCTTTTTATTTTATAACATTTTTATATTTTGTATTTTATAATTTTTTTAAGGCTTTTTCATATACTAATATGTGATAACGAATTAAGCTTTAAAAATTCCCCGTCATAGAAGTAGTATTAAATTATTAAATATCTATCTTCCCCTATCACAACTGAGCCGCCCGATTGTTGGCTGTTTTCCCAGTTGATTCCTGACCCTTGATATCACTTTGGTCGCTGCTGTCACTCTTTCTAACTCTAAGTATGTTTATAGAAAACATTCCTTATTTTTATTTATTTCTATTTCTGTTTTAAGTTTCAGCACAACAGATGCGTTAGCTCACCGCCCCCACCTGCGTTTCTCCAATTTCAGTATTGGTCATCTCCCTGCCGATTAATTTCCTTTCAGAAAACCCTAATTCCACACTCTCTCTTTTTTTTTTACATTACATCAAAAGCAGGTACGTTTTTCTTATCTTCTCGATCCGATTTGATTTTCCATCCATTACCGTTTGGTTCCCACTTTCCAGCATCTTATATGAATATATATTTTCTGATTTAGATTTCTCGATTTATATAAATATAATTTCGTTTATTTTTCTGAATCATATTTTAGTGATTAGTTCTCAGATTTACTTGTTTGAATAGATAATCCTCATAGTTAGTGAGTGAAATAAGCATTTTACACTAATCAATGCTTTAATTGCACTAGCATTTATTTAATGCATCTTTGATTTATATGAAACTGGGACTAGCATTGCAAGGAACAATTAACAAATAGCTTGTTGTATTGTTGTTCAGAGAAAAGCAAAGTGGAGGAGGAAAGATGTTAGCAATAGCAAGGCAAAGGGTGAGTTCTGGAAACTCTCCTGCTCTTTCATATACCTTTGTTGACGTTTCAGTTAATCTGATTGGTTTTTTTTTTTTAAAACAATCTTTTTTGTTTATTTAGATGTTGGGGCAATCATTTAAGAAGATTCTGCCTGCAGTGTCAGTCTTGAGAAGTTACTCATCTGCTGCAAAACAGGTAATATTTTTCACCTTTTTTATTCTTGGTGTAGTTCTGTACTTTTTGTGGGTTTAATGCTATTAGATATTTCAAGTTGCATACTGCAAGTGTTCACTCGTTCAGAAGAGTATCTATGTACAATTTTAGCAGCTGCTCTGTAGCTTACTTACGTAAGCAACATTCAGAAGAAAGACCCGTGGCTCATATTTTTCCACTCAAGCACACAACCTTATGCACACAGATATGGTTATCTTTATATTTGTGTTTCTTTGTATGTAGTTTGCATCATCTTGCAGTTAATGTTAAATGGCTTTTGTGAGTATTAATATCCAAAAGGTCTAACCTTCAAGGAGTAATGTTTATTTGTTTGTTTGTTTAATGATAATTATGTATAGATTACAGTGAGAGAGGCATTAAACTCTGCTCTTGATGAGGAGATGTCGGCTGATCCAAAAGTCTTTTTGATGGGGGAAGAGGTGAGAAAACATTAACAGAATGATTTTTTGGTAATATTTTGGCTGTTCCTTTTATTTATATGCCATTCTTATGATTTTTGTTTCTTGAACTCATAAAATGCAGGTTGGAGAATATCAAGGTGCATACAAGGTTAGCATTTCTTGCTACATATAATACAGGCCATAGAAGCATTGCTACAAGTATCTGAAGAGCAAAGATTGATTTTTATTTCCCTTTTTGTGTAGATAACCAAGGGACTTTTGGAGAAGTATGGACCTGAAAGGGTTCTTGATACTCCAATTACTGAGGTAATTATGTTTATCCATGCCTATACTTTTCTCTTTTATTCAGTTTGTGAATTTTATTATATTATTGAATAATTAATCTCACATGCCTATTATATGTGTTATTTTATGCTTTTTAGTTTTCATTACATTATTTTCTCACCTAAGTTGTCTATTTATTGTTTCACAGGCTGGTTTTACTGGGATTGGGGTTGGTGCTGCTTACTATGGTCTGAAGCCAGTAGTGGAGTTTATGACATTTAACTTCTCCATGCAGGTTAGATGGTTCTGTTTTGAATCTATGCTTCTGTATGCTTTTTTTAGTTTGCGTACTAGAGTATTCATAAGTTTTGAATACGAATTCTAAATGAAGTGGCATGCATGCCATAAAAAAGAAAGTAGTGGTAGTATACTATCATGTGCTTTCTATTTTAAAGACAGTGAAGTTATAACTACTACTGTAATGTAGTGTTGAAATTCTTTGGAGCTTGTATGAATGAAGTATGCATGTTTTCTTTGAAGGTAAATCTGTGATTAGATATAGTGGCTGATTAATGAAGGGCAATAGAATTTATGTATTTGTTATTTTGATCTTCTCTTTCTATATTTGACAACACATAGCAATAAAGTATTGGTACTTGTGGTTTTAGACTACAAATGGAAACTGTAAAGGAAAGAGATAGCATTTAAAATGTGTTTCATAGCTGGTCATGCTGTTACCAGTAATTGGTCCTGCTTTTATGGTTCTGGTTGAAGAAGCCAAATCATGTTGTTGGAATGCAAGTTTGTTTGGCTATAAGTGATTCAAATTTTTGTTTCAATTTTGTAATTCGCTTTGTTTTATGCTAATCACCAAAGAATTAGCGTTAAGACAAGCCGAGAAATGGTGCTTCAGAAGATATCCTGAAAACTCTTCCAATGAGATGCATTTTTTTTAAATGCGGGATCTTTGGAGTTCTTTTGGTTGCCTTCTTGCTGTGTAAGATATCCTGGCTTTTAAAACAATGATCAATTTCCCTCCTGCTCAGCATTGAGATGTTAAGAGAGCAAATGGTTTGGATGTCTCTATATTGTTTTAACATCATATGTACTTGGATATAGGAATGATGGTTTGCCGAGATCTAGATTTAGTCATCATGTGCCAGAATTTTTCGGATTTAGTACTACATTAGTTATTGGTCATTTTTATGGTAATAAAAAATTTTAATTACTTTCTTTCAATGTGTTTTTATGAGATTCTTGTCCTGAATCCCCGATGCAAAATTTTCTTTGATACATCTTTGTCTTTTATTGCAGGCAATTGACCACATTATTAACTCTGCTGCAAAGTCCAACTATATGTCTGCTGGCCAGATATCTGTACCCATTGTTTTTAGAGGACCTAATGGTGCCGCTGCTGGTGTTGGTGCCCAACACTCTCAGGTATGGTTTCCTCGTATGTTACTGGCACTGTGACCTGTTATTTGGTTTGGTCACCTACACAATTCTCCTCTGTTCCTGAGAGCCTACGGAGGTTAAAAAATGATTTGTTTTTTATTACCATTTGATTATTCCCATTTTATAGAGGTGTAGCTGACTTTAAATGTATTAAGAAGCTTGTTTTAATTACTTGTCTTTTTGGTTAATATTCAGTGTTATGCAGCATGGTATGCTTCTTGTCCTGGGTTGAAAGTATTGTCACCATATAATTCTGAAGATGCTCGTGGACTCCTCAAAGCTGCTATTAGAGATCCTGATCCAGTTGTTTTCCTTGAAAACGAGTTGTTGTAAGTGAATTAATAAAATGTGATTGAATTATGTATTGAGCGTTGCCACTCTACTGGTCCAGTGTTCAGTTAGAGTTTTAATGTCTGACATTGCTCTCATATAATCATACTGTTTCAGATATGGTGAGTCATTCCCTGTTTCTGATGAAGTTCTTGATTCCAGTTTTTGCCTTCCAATTGGGAAAGCTAAGGTAATGCTGATATGATTCTCTTTAACTTTTACTCTCACGGATATTGTTATAACTATTATTGATGCTTCTGCAGTCGGTGATTCTGCTGTAACTCGTATCCATGATGTTGCATTTTGATAGCATTTAAATTTATCTTTTGGCCATCTACTTTGACAGATTGAGAGAGAAGGAAAAGATGCGACTATTACAGCTTTTTCAAAAATGGTGGGCTATGCACTTAAGGTATGTCTTCTATGTAGTGTCTATTTGGATAAGCTGTGCCTAATTTCTATTTGAGGTAGATTGCATGCAATTGCACAAGATTCTATATGATATATAAAAGAATAATCTAAAGATATGAAGGATGGATACAGCTGCTATTCTCATGTATTCATGTAGGATATGTTTCGGACATGGACACTTGTTTGAAATAGCAGATATGTGTCAAGTACTGCTGGATATGCCAGAAAAATAAAAATAATGAACTTATTATACCAGATTCGGCATGGACACAGCAATAAGGGGAAAGAGGTTCTTGCTGTTGGCATTGAAAATAAAATTAGTGTCAGTGGTTACTAACCAAAGAAATAGAACACGGAAACATTGAGAACAAACCAATCTTTTTTCCTTTTGGCCTTGGGGTTAATGTGTAGTTGATACTCCACTTAGGGCTAGATTAACATTGCTATTGCAGTTGAAAAAATACTTTTGAGAAACTTTGTTTGGAACAAGTGCTTTTGAAGAGTGTTATGGAAAAATTGGTTTCTAATTTTAAGTGTTTAGCATGGTTGTCAAAAAGTGATGTGAAAAGTTAAAATGTCCATTTAGGCATGATGTTGGAAAGTAAAAGATAATTTAGTTTAGATTATATTCAAATTCACTAATATTCTGACATATGAAATATAAATTTTAAATATTCTTTAAGCAATTAATATAAATTATTTTGTAACATTTAGATATTAAAATAGCATACAATAATATTATATATTTAAAATAAATTTCAAAAAGGGAAATGAGGGTAATTTTAGATTTTCACCTCCAAAATAGCTTTTATAAAAATCAAAAGCACTTAAATTTGGCTTTTTAGCTTTGGGTTGAAAAACTAATTTGATGTTAAAGCTGATTGTTTGGCATTGTTTATGCTGTCAAAAAGTGCTTTTCCACCTCTATGAGCAATGCTAAACAAAACCTTAGTGGTGAAAATTAATTTGATGTTAAAGCTGATTGTTTGGCATTGCTTGTGCTGTCAAAAAGTGCTTTTCCACCCCTATGAGCAATGCTAAACAAAACCTTAGTGGTGAAAAGTTAGAAGATGATCCAGGAGATGGGGGTTGTTATTAGGATTGAGTAAAAAACAAACAAGAAACCAAAATGCAATCTGAACTAGTGATGTTTGGATGGTTTTGGTTCATAAGCTAAAAACTGGCAGTAACCTGAACTGAACCGAGTTCTATTTTTATTTAAATTATTATTAATGTTTTTATGATGTAACGATAAATATCTTATATTTAAAATAGTAAAAATAACTTTAAAATACTATATAAAAAAACTAATTTGAAAAAATACAATGTAAAAGTTATAGGTTTTTTTATTTACATGAAAATTTTAAATTTTTAAGAAATTTATATGAAAAAGACTTCGAAACTTTGTTGAATAATATTTGAAAGCCCTAAAGCAAAGCTATTATGTCAAAATGAAGTTAAAAAATCCAAAAAAGAAAAAAGCATGAAAGAACCAAGAATCGAACAGAACCGAATTATCATAGGCAATTAAAAAATCCAAAAAGCTTGCCCGAACTGAACTCAGCCCTAGCTGTTATGTTCAACCAAGCAATTCCAGTTGCTACATATTTAGGAAGGAAGAGACAAATGTGTTCATATATTGCCTAATTGGATGAAACTTGGCTATAATATTGGGGTGTTCTGTTACGAGATTGTAATGTTTTCAGTTAATAACTAAATTCCTTTTAATGCAAATAATCGAATCTCTTATAAAGTTTACTTATAACGGGATAATGCTGAATCTCTTACAAAATTCTATTGAGCTCATGGGGAGCTCATTTAAGAAGCTCTTTCTAGAATTTTCTTATAATATTGGACTGCATTAAATAGGCTTTTGGTTGATTGGATTAAAACTTTATTTGGTAATAACTTCTGAGCTTAAAAGATTAGTGGACCAGATTTTTTTATAATATTCAACATGTTATTCTGATTTATTCATTGCTGCTAGTTACTGTGGTGGATTCTTTATTTATCTTGTGCATTGCAGGGTCCCATGTTCCGTTAGACTATCTTTTAATCTCTGGGCTTGAGAACTGCCTGAAATATGGTGTGGCTATTAGGTTGCCTCTGATTGAATGAGTTGAATATGAGTGCAAATTTTAGGATTACAGCTTAGTGCACTTCTTAATGGGATTTCCAGTATTGTTTCTTTCTGTTTGCCTCGGTTGTAATTTCCTGAAAATGTAACTTTATGGTAATATGTTGGCTGTGGAGTTATCAACTAATAGACTGTTTGTTGTTCAGGCAGCTGAGATGCTTGAAAAGGATGGAATTTGTGCTGAGGTAAATTATAACACAAAGAAATGCAAGTCTTACAAGTTGATATGATCTTTCAGCTAAGAAGAGCAATTACTAATTTTGTTAAATACAGGTTATAAATTTGCGTTCTATTAGGCCACTAGATAGAGCCACAATTAACGCATCAGTCAGAAAAACCAACAGACTAATAACAGTTGAAGAAGGGTTTCCCCAGCACGGTGTCGGTGCTGAAATCTGGTTTGAGTTCTTTCCTCTTGAATCGTTTAGTTTCTCCTCACCACATATTTTGGCATCTTATATATTTATGAAGCCTACTTATTTCAGTGCATCTGTTGTGGAGGAGAGTTTTTCATATCTTGATGCACCAGTTGAGAGAATCGCTGGAGCTGATGTTCCCATGCCATATGCAGCAAATCTTGAGAGAATGGCTGTGCCACAGGTGATTCTATTCCTCCCTTTTCTTTAATCCAGTCCCTCTTCTTTCTAGTACAATCATTAGTCAAACCAGCTAGTATGATGGCTGAATTTATGTTATATTTGTACAGTTGTCATTGTATATGTTTCTTGGTTTATGAATTCTGCAGGTTGAAGATATTGTCCGTGCTGCAAAGAGAGCATGCTACCGATCTGTACCATTGGCTGCTACTGCCTAATTGAACCAATCCAGGCAGGAAACTTATCCTAATATAGGCAATTTGTATCATCATTTTCTATTATTATTTATTATTTTTTAAAATGAGGTATTTTATAAATTTGTCTTGCCTTTGGGCCTGTTTATCTGCTGTCAGTTCCTAACATAATAAATGGAATTATTTCAGGAATTAGAGGGATACGGATTTTTGCCTTTGTCGACACTTGGGTGCAGGAAGAAGTGCTTTGACTTAATAACACAGAAATTGTTAGAAATGGCTGGAAATTTTGACTTATTTGTCATTGGACCATAACCTTTCCCACATTTTAAGTAGTTTTCTCTACTGTTTCTGAGCTTGTATTTCAAATATTATGGCGCTGAATCATTCAATGTTCGTGGAGGATGATTACAACTAATACGAAGTAATAAAAGATTACCACTTGGCTTTACAAGGTGCATGGCCCAAGTTTCATCCCAAATGTATTGTAATTCTAAGATTTGCCTGTACGTATTCGAATCCATTTCCCCCAACTTGATTTGATTAGAATAACAAAATTCAAATCTTAAAAGAAAAAAAAAACTTGAAACCATTTGAAAGCGAGTTGACATGAATTTGTCTTTCGAACTTTCCGTAGCTGGAAAGTAACCCCTGCTAGCCTGGGGAGGTTTTTAATATTTTTGGAGCTTTTGATTAATTGATTATAGATGTTTGTATGTCCGATTCTTTTTAGAAAATATTTGGATATTGCATACTTTTATTTATAAGTGGTAAAAATGCTAAATATTACAATATTGTGGTTAGTGTTTTAAACTTTTTTATTGGATCGTTTTCACATTAAGTAATATCTTCATATCTTGTTTTTCTTCTAATCTTTTCTGTTTGGTTCTGGATTCAGCCTTAGCACAATTATCACTATTGTTATTTTAACAAACAAGTCTTGGTTTTTCCCTTCAGAGATTATAGATAAAAAAAATCATTTGATTGGGAACTAATTATGAATTGAACTTTCAACTCAATTTGTAAATTATTAAATACATTATTTAGAAATAAAGTGTTTTAATCTTCTTATATATGAATTTGTAACCTACTGTGATTAAAACTCTATAATTAGAGTGTGTATTAAATTATGGCATCCAAATAAAAAATAGAATTATCCTTTCATTTATCTTCGTTTAAAAGTAATTTTTTCACACTATTGTTACGCCAACTTCTCTTTATCAATAGGATGGCATATATGTCTAGGAATTTTCATGCATAAT
Source organism: Gossypium hirsutum (assembly GCF_007990345.1). Classification (NCBI taxonomy): domain Eukaryota; kingdom Viridiplantae; phylum Streptophyta; class Magnoliopsida; order Malvales; family Malvaceae; genus Gossypium; species Gossypium hirsutum. The sequence continues at coordinate 46,579,398 of NC_053448.1, read as the reverse complement.
AATAAAGCATTTGTAAGTTGATACGTTTTATGTTATCATGGGATATAAATGATAACGTCTTTTGAAATGTATTTCATTATAAATGACTTACGATTGATTTTTTTTTATCATGGTATAAATTTATCCATATTGTGTTTTATTTTTATTGGTTGATCTTATTATATATTAGATGCTGATAATCTTTGGCATAGTGTTACAAATTGTGTGACCTAAATTCTTGTTAAAATAAAATATAAATGGCAAGATAGGGGACCTATAAGGGCGAAGGCTGCAACTCATTATAGATCCCCAATAAGCTAAATATTGGACTAGGGTCGCAACCAGGGGTGCATAAGTAAAATTTGTATAAAAGTTTATTTCATTTATTTGATATTGATTAGAATAAAGTGTTTTAACATTACTGCATTACTTTTATTTGACTTTGGTTTTACAAAGCTATAAATAGGTAGTTTATACTCCTCTTGTATCATTCGAATTTCGACATAGTGAATTTTCTTTTCCTCTACCCCTAGTTTTTTCCCGAAAGGGTTTTCACGTAAAATTTTATGTGTTCTTCTCTCTTTCTTTGCGAATCATTGTCATTATTGACTTTCAACTTTCACTCATAAGCTTTTGCTTTTGTTTTTGCTTTAGTTTTATTTCAGTTGATTGAAACTTTTGACTTAGTGACTCTCGCATATGTATTTTAGTTTAGCAATATTGATAAGTTTCTAATATATGGTTTTGATTCCTTGCTAGAGCTAGTTTGCATTGAGACAATGCCATTCAAAGAGATGACTGCTTTCTTATATTGACTCTATGCCTTTTGTATTGCATATTTTATATACCCAAGCATTTTTAATTTACTTCTATGCAAAGTTCATACTATTATATATTCATTATTTAACACGTGAGAAAATATCTTAAAGAAATCAAGTTGTTTTGATTTAAAAAACAAAAACAAACTAATTATTAGTAAGGATTATGAAAACAAGATAATTAATATGACTCTAGATGTTGATTATAACAATGACAACAGTCAATGATAATGAATATTTTATGATCAAAACTGATATGTATGATATGTTATATCAAGAATGATTTATATTTGAAGTTGATTAATGAATTTGTGAAGGTATCCATATTTTTTTTCTTATGAATATATGATATTAATCCTTAAATATCTTTAATGGCTTTGATAATATGATTTCACAAATGTTCTTAAATGATTTATATCATATATTAAAAAATGATATTTGATCCTTAAGGTGTGTGAGAATATGCTTTAAGCTATGATACGTTGATTCCTCCTTTACATTTTACAAATTATTTAGTACGGGTTCTAAGAGCTCTAAACTTGTTAGAAGCTAGGAGATCAAGTTTGGGTTAAATAATATAGCTCTGCATCATACATACATACATACATATTCCGATTGAATGATATATATTTTTTGTTTAAATCAGTTAGAAGTATTGATTTCACTATTATTATTACTTATTTCTAACTTGTTAATCTGAACTAACTAGTTGTTAAACTATAAGAATAGAGTATGAGTAAAAGTGACAGCGAAATTAGGCATTTTTGATCAAATTGAGACAATCATAATAAAATTGCTACGCAGTTCGATTTCCCTATATCTATGGAGCCTAGCTTAGTGAGAAGAATCTACTGTCTTTGAAACAAATACAACCAACCTAGTTCTAACACACCCCGACGAAAAATTGTCACTCTTGTACTCAAAGACTAGACCTCTCACAACTAAATTCTCCTCCTAAGAACTTAGCTTGTAAAACCAATCACAAATGCTTTACTTTCACAAAGGCACTCTCACAAATAATGTTCCTTGAGGAATTGATAAGTGTTAGATCTAGTGCTTTTAGTGTAGTACTTTCATCTATGTATACTTGTATTTTTTGAATAAATTGGTTTTGTAAAATATCCATTTATTACATTAATATTCTTTGTAAATTGTCCTCAATGGTTTTTGCATGCAAAGCAAAATGGAAACATATATTAACTCACTAATTATCTAACGTTTAATTAATTCTAAGCAGTATTACGTGGTCGGATCATAATACGAAAAAATAATTTGCACTAGTAGATAATCTGAACATGTCCTTACTCTAATCAGAAACGAGCAAACTGATTGAAAGACTAATATATTGTCTATAAAGTCCAATTGGGGAGATGCTTTATCTGGAGCATCGATGCGAACGACTCCTAAAAGATAGAAACATAGATGTGACAGACTATATTGAGAATACATTAAACAAAACCCAAGTTAAAATAGATCTTAGATTCATTTATAGATTTATTCACTTGTGATGTTTATAGTGTGACATGCCTTAATTCCAAGTGGATGATGGACTATGTATGCGTGACTTGTATACTTTGATGTAAGTAAAAGTCTAAGTTTAAATAGATAAGGAACTGAAAGTTGGTGCGTTGGGTATATGACTTCTGCAATATGTAGCATTATTCACAATGGTGGAATTCATAGCCCAAGGATAAATCATATCTTCTCATTTGCATTACATGATAAATGAAAAGTAAGCATGACCACAAGTCGTTTTTCTTTGTGATAAATGACTTGATATTATTTTATAGTAATTGACTTTTCATGAAGGAAGATGTAATGGTTATCATAAGATAAAATAGGATCATATTGGGAGAACAAATTTATCCAAAGAGATTAAGGATATCCTATGAGGGTAACACACTTATGACAAGGTCATTGGACAAGCACTTATTAAGTAGCTTTCATAATGAGATGTTGTAATACCCTGAAAATTTCTATAGTAAGGAAAGTAAGATAATATCTCTGATATAGTAAAATAAGGAAATAAAGTGATAAAAAGGGGTAATTTTGAGTTATGACAATATTGGGAAGTAAATTATAACATATTAATTCAAGAAAGGATTAAATTGCAAAACTGAGAAAAGTTTTGTTACCTAAGAGTAAATACTTAAAAGTTGAGGGGTTAAAGTGTAAATATGAAAAAGTTGAAGGACCAATGGTGTTAATATTTTAAGGGTGGAATAATCTAGAAACTAAGAAAAATGGATGGATTAGGACCAAATTGAAAAAGGTGAAGAAGTTTGAGGGACTAAATCACAATTTTACCAAATTAAGTGATGACTCAAGGATGGAATTTTAAAAGATCATAAAGGGCAAAATGGTCAATTAGAAGAGAGAGAAATCTAGAAGATAATGATGATGTTGGAGATATTTTAGATTAATAAATAAATAAACATTAGTTTATTAATATTTTAATTTGATTTTTTTAAAATGATATTATTTTATTATTAATTTATTTAGTATATATATGTGGAAAGAAGGATGAAAAGTAGCCATCCCCACCATTTTTGCATGCATTAACGTGAGAAGAAGAGGGGAAGAAAGAAAGCTTTCTTTACAATTTGGTCATTTCACCAAAAATCCACCATTTTTACTTAGAAATCAAATAAATTTCCATTGCCACCAAGAGAGAAAATTGACAAAGAGACTATGGGGAGCTATAATATCAAGTTAGATTCAAGAAATAGAGGCTGGAGGAGAGAGGAAATCAAGTTAAAGATTGAAGTCAATTGAGCAAGGTAAGAACATCATGATTTCAATATATTTTTGAGTTTGATATTATTGAAAAAAAGTGTGAGATTGATGTTAATGTAGGGTTTTATTATATAAAGTTATATGTTCTTGATATGTTAGTGAAGATAAAATAAGAGAAAGTGTTGAGAAATAGTGTAAAAAAAAAAAAGAAAATAAGAGTGTTATAGACTTAGTAATCAATATTCTGCACTAAAGCAGTTTTGGACAGCAGCAGTAGGTTAAATTTGAAAAATCACCATAAATTGTGGAAATCGAATTATAGGATGAATAAAATATGAAATTAAATCTTATTGAGTCTAGTTTCACATAGAAAAAACAGTGTAAGCAATGAAATTATAAACTATGAGATATAATAGGTTATGTGAGATAAGGTCAGAATGATTTCGAGTTCCCCTGTTCTGACTTTGGAAAATCATTAAAAATTGTAAAAAAATAATTATGGGATAAAATTTATATTCATAGAATATTTGATTAGTATATTTTCAAATAAAACAAACGGAAACATCATCCAAATTTTGTACAATTAGATAATTCATTTTTAGTGAAGAGTGGTCGGAACTGCTAGACAGTGAAACAGGGGAAACTTTAAAGAATAAACTGTACCATTTGGCTAAATCAAAATTTTTGAAAATTTTATGGCAAGAAGATATGTGATTCTAGTTTCAGGAAAAATTAACAGATCCTAATTTGTACTTCTGTAGTTCAAGATAAAAATAATTTAGTGACTATGACTCAAATGGACAGTTTTGAATAAATTTACAAGAAAATAGTGAAAATTATAGACAATATTACTTATAAGCATGTTATATAAATTAAGGATGTGGAATGGAGAGGAGGAGGAGGAAAATAAATGTATGAATATTATGCTATCATGGATTTGCATTACAAATGGTTAATTTGCATGATTTGGGTTCAAGGATTAAATTGAATAAAAGTAAAACTTTAGGGGCAATTTTGGAAAAATGTCAAAACCAATTTGCATGAAATGAGTTGTTTTATTAAAATGAAAAAATAATTTAGATCAAGATCGGGTAGAAAATCGAGAAAATGGAAAATTACCAAAATGCTCTTGTATTTTAGTATTTTTACAATTTAGCTCGGTAAGTTCGTGTAACTTGAATTATATGCTTAAATGCTTGAAATGTATTTTTATTGATGTGAATATGATTTGGATGTTTATTGTATGATAATTGATGAAGTATTGATATTTTTGATGAAAAGAGAAAATAAATCCCGGTTGAATGAAAGGAAAATTCGATGGATCTCTGAAAAGGAATTGACGGTAAAAAGGATCTAGCCCGGACGGGTGATCCTATCCTGATATAGCCCTCCCGAAGAATATGTGTGAAAAAGATCTAGCCCGGACAGGTGATCTTGATATAGCCCTCCCGAAGAATATGTGGAAAATGGATTTAGTCCGGACGGGTAATCCGAATTAGGGTCTGAATTTAGCCTGGACTGGTAATTCAGATCAAAGCTCATTAGAGTAATTGTCGTTGCAGAGGATTTAGCCTGGACTGGTAATCCCGACAATACTCTATGAGTTTATATTACAGGGGATTTAGCCTGGACTGGTAATCCCGCTGTAAGGATGAGGTTCGCGGGAGTGTGCTATCTTGCAGGGGATTTAGCCTGGACTGGTAATCCCGCTGTAAGGATGAGGTTCGCGGGAGTGTGCTCTCTGAAATGGAAATGTGCGCACATGAATATGAATTGACGGACCCGGAATTGTACACTAAAAGTGTACCTCTAAAAATTCATCGAAATTCTTAGAAATTCAACGGGATAAATATGGAAAATAATAAGGGTATTAGAAAATATGGAATTGAATTATTATTGGTATTGATCTGAAATAAATGTAACTATTGATATTTAAATGATATAACGGGTAAAGTTTTGAAGTGAGATAACATGAATTTGAAATGAACTATTACTGGTATGTACAAAATTCATGAAAATGATGGCACCTGAATTATCGAAATAATGAAATGGAAATGAAGCATTAAATTGCATGAGTATGTATCGGGTTTCGTAGGTCCTAATTATTATGATCATAATATTTTGAGGATATATTATGAAAAATTATAAAAGCATGTTAATAATTTTGAAAATTTAAATTTAGATGAAATTTATAACTCGGTTAAATACGTTTACAAGCGTATGGGTTCTGGTAATGCCTCGTACCCTATTTCGGTGTTGACTACGGGTAAGGGGTGTTACAGATGTAACTAGGGAGAGCTCAATTATGATACTATAGTGGAATAATTTTGTGATTAAATAAGTTTATAATTAACAGGCGAAAAGTTGGAACTTAATTATAAATTATTTGACCCCTAATTATTTATGTCCAATCGGCCCTTCTACTAGCTCGTTGAAATTAGAAATGGATTGTATGTAAAACCAAATGAATAGAAATGATGAAGAGAAATGGGTCGCATCCAGAAATGAATGTGTTTTCTCACTAAGTACAAAAATGACTTAAAATTAATTTAAGGTTTTTCAAATTATTATTTAATTATTCAAAAATGGAATTAAATTAATTAATTATAGATTCTTTTACGGTAAAATTGTTATAACTTTAACAGAATTAGAATTAGGTTGGGAAAATTATTTAATTACGAAATTGATTTAGTTAATTAAATTATTTAAATAAATAATATTTATTTTTGAAATAGAAAACAAGTATTGGGTTGAATTAAATTATAAAGTGTTAGATCAAAAGTCAATGAAGCATATATAATTGGATCCAATACATAAAATGCCAAATACTACCCCTCATGTACATGAAGGGTCAACAACCCCAGTAATATTTACTAAGGGGTGCCGCCTACCTCTCTCCTAATTAGACTAGAAGAGTGTTTTCTATTTAAATAACATTATTTTATAATGACTTATTCAACCAAGATTCTAGTATCTCTTCCTATAAATAGATGTCATCGATTGACCTAAAATCATAAGTTTGACATGCTGTTATTCTGCCAGAAAATGGTGGGAATTTAGTACCTAAGAATAAATTCTATTTTTTTGGGGAATTACGATGCTTGTCGGTTTCTATTGAGAGAAATTACTTTCCTACTAAAAGTAATTACATCGTTTCTTTTTATGTGTCTGGTTCATGTTACTTTAGCCTCCATTCGGTTCGATTCAAGGTACAGGGATAACGTATAAGGTTGTTCGTTGAAAGTCAGTATCGATTCGAATCTATCTTGCCCAAAGCACAAGTACTTTTTGGTAAAGGTTTATTACTATAGATATCACAAAGTAGCCCAATTTTGAAATTTTTTAAACTTTCATCGTAACTATTAAAACCATTTTCTTAATCGGATTTTTTCAACACTAAGTGCTCTCCATATTTAGTACATAAACCTATACAAGTCCCTTAAAAATATAGAGATTTTTTAGACTTTCTAGCACACTAAAAGATCAATCATAACTCTCTTCTAAACAACAACTAAAATAGCTAAATACAATATAATATTAACAACCAATGTAATATAGACTATTGGTAGATAAGTCTTCAAGTTTCTGTCTCGACCCAATGTCCTTGATCCAAGGGATTTGGTACATCAGTCTGATCCTATCCTGAAGACATGTTTCTCTAAGTGAATTGATCTTCATTGATGGGCTTGAATCATTCCACGATATTATCACAACCTAAAGATTTTTTTCAATAAATTGTTAATCTTTCAAATAAGGTAAGTTGTTGTTTGTCATGGTGGTGATGGAAGTGGGAACTTCCATTGGTAAATTGCAGCACTTCAAATATTTCAACAATGTAATAACTTGAATTTTCATTGGTGTTGGTAAATTCAATTTCGGGGCTGAATTTCTTAAACTAAGTTGGTCCAAAAATTTTAATTGAGGAGTTTACAAGACGAATACAAAATTAGAAGATAGAATTATTTATTAATTAGTTAGATGATTTAGTAATTAAAGCATAATGACTAAATTGCAACATAACTAGAATTTAAGGAACCAGGTGAGAGATTAAGAAAATCCTTAGTGTGTTATTATGTCACGGGCCAAAGTACAAAGCCCATGACCATGCCACAAGAAGCACCCCATGGAGGTCTATCGATTAGATGGGGAACATTTAGCCCACGAGAACTGGCCCGATTCAAAGAACTATTGGACAAGCCTGTCAGATTAAAGCCTGGTTGGCCCGATGATGAAGACATGACAACTTAGGCTAATTTTAGTAACTAATCTTAGAAGATAGAGAGAATCATATCTTGTAAAGATTAGATTAGATTTGATATGGCAAATCTTGTAAATCCCTAAAATCAAGGGATATAGTGAATCTCATCCGTCGATGTAAATGTATCTTGACCGTCGGTTTAGGGGGAGCTCAACTATAAATAGAGAGCCTCCCCCTCATTTGTATGCATCCATTGTAACTTGAATTCTTAAGAGTAATATAATTCTTGAGCATTTACTCAAACACTTAGTGTGCCTTCTTTCTTTGGCTTTCTGTTGTTCTTTTGTAGCTTCTTTTGGCACAATCGCTTCCGCTATACAAATTGGTGCCTTGGAGGAGTTCTAAGGAATCCTCACTTTTGGGCGTAAAGGCTGACTTAGGCGAGTTTGGAGCAAACGGATCGCCTAAGTTCGCACGGTTTGCCAGACGAAAGGTCTAGCCCCGTGACAATTACACCAAGGACTTGTGAGCAATAAAACGATTACTAAGATTAAGATAAGGGAAAGAGATGATCCTTGTCATTAAATTCCACTAAACACTTTTTAATTAAAATGATAGCCATTAGATTAAGTTTAGTTAAGCTTAATAATAATAATAATAATAAAAGAAAAGATAAAACATGTTAGTGGCCATTTTCATCTTCATCAAACGAAAACAAGAAAAAAGAAAAAAAAAGAACTTTCAAGTTATTATCCTCCATAACTATGAGCCATCTTCCAAGGTAAGAAGACTTTTTCTTACAATTCTAATTGGAATTTTATTTTAAGATGATAGATAAGCTAAGTCCATTTATTAGAATTAGAAATTGTTAAGGTTTTATCTAAGTTATCATTGATGAATACTTAGGAACTAGAGAGAGAATAATGAAAACTTTGAATAAAAGTTATGTTTTTGGATAGCTTGAGGTCCCTAAATTATAGTTCTAAAGTCAAAATTCGATTCAAAAGAGAGAATTTTGAGTTACATGAATTTCAAACAATAAGGTTCTAAAGAGTGAAGTTGAGACTATGCATAACATGTTTGATTTCAATGATTTCTATGTGTGAATATGGAATCTAATATTGTTTTTGCTTGAATATCAAACGTAGCTAAAGACGAGGTGAGATTTCGAAAGACAAAAGAAAGGAAAAAGGTGGTAGACAAGTGACGATATTAGTTTGTGCTAATATAATTTGTTTTCTTTACATAAGCTTGTTAAGTAATTAAGCTTAAGTTATTATTAATAATGACTAAAAGTATGAAATATGCCACTAAGTTTTGATGGTTTGAATATGGTTCGTATGATGATAATTAACTAGATGTGTGATTAGTTATGATATTATGATGAGTCATAATGATTCATGTGATATTATGAAATGGTGTTGTCTTGATTTGATGATGTTTTGATTAGCTATAAGGTATGAAAGAATTAGTATGTGTTGTTTAAAATAGTGGTAAACTAAAAATGATATGATTAACACCCCTCACCCGTCTCCGTCACCGGATTAAGGTTACATGAAGTTACAATAAATAACGGAACACAAGTAGAATATTTCATTTCATTCTTTTTTTTTTTGTAAATCAATCAACAATAATTTCATTTAATAAACATGTCGTTCAAACATAAACGGGGCTTAATTCAAGCATAGAAGGCATTAAAAAATGGTTTAGAAATAATAAAGGATTAAATCGAATCAAAACATGAAAATAAGGTAAAAACTAAAAACAGGGATCACACCTGTGTGGCCTCAAATATGGTTGTGTGTCTATTCCACATGCCCATATGTATACTTCGAAATAAGGTCACATGGTTGCGTCGCTAGGCCATGTAACAGACTGATGTCATGTGAAAATTTCTGCATCGAAAAATCAATAAAACACATGGTCGGGTGGGGTGGCCGTGTGTGGCACACTATAACACCCTTAACCCATATCCGTCGCTAGAACAGGGTTATAGAGCATTACCAAGGTTTACGGGTCAATCAGACAGAAATTTCAAACATTTCATTACATATCAATACTCATAATAAAACCAATTAAAAATATATATTGTCCCTTAGACGAGTCTTCAAGACTCGAAATACATATTAGAAATAAGTCGGGACTAAATCGAAAACTCAGAGAATTTTTCAGAAATATTTAAAATTTTACACACTGTAGGGGTCACATGGCCGTGTGGCCAGGCCGTGTGACTCACACGGTCAAGAGACACGCTTGTGTCTAAGCTGTGTAACTCATTGACTTGCATTTTTAAAAAAAAATACAGAGGACACACGATTGTGTCACCTGGCCATGTGTCACACATGGCTAAGACACACCCGTGTCTCTGCCCGTGTGGACAAAAATAGGCTATTTTTCAAGCTACATTTCTCACTCAATTGGTCATCAACCTAACTCAACATTTTTACATTACAATAAGTTATAACGAGGCATTCAAATCAAGCTAAGATCAAGTTTAAACATATAATATCGTTACTTATAATCAATATGACTTTAGGCATTTCAAAAGACAGATTATAACAGGTATTGGTATATTCATGTATTCAATATGTTTTTATGTATAACTAACTTATATGCATATTTGTACCTAAGATTTACCAAGCTAATTTGCATGATTTCTAACCAAATCACTTATCTACCAAATCTTACCATTTGATACCAAAATGTATTTCAAATACTAACATATTTAGTTATATATACTTTATATATCAAGGTACTGATTCATGATCAATTCATTGCATCCCAAAACACATGTACATAAATGCACTTTTAGCAAACATTTTACCTTTAACCATACAACCATAAACCAAACCACACATCAAACATATAAGATAAATATGCACCAATCCAAAATGTGCCAAAACACAAGCCAAATAAGTAGCTAATATTAACAAAACTCATATAGGCCAACATTAACTAAAATACATATACATGCTATTATAACCAAAATAAAAAACATCCAAAAGTACCGATAGAATTGATGGATAGTGTGATAAATCTCCGACAAGCTTCCAACCGATTGAGCTTTCGATAATCTGAAAAGTAAAGGAAAACAAATACGTAAGCAATGTATGCTTAGTAAGCTCGTATAAACTTTAATCATGTCAATCCATTTCATTATGAAATTTATACATATCAAGAATAATCTAATATTGATACTGCAATACTCATGAAGCTATAATCATCAACTTACAAGGTGAATAAATCCACAGCCTTACTTATACATATTATCCTTAAAATAGTGGAGTTTCCTACAACTTTATACTCTTCCAAATTTCTTTATTCTCATTTGTATTTCTTTACTTTTCATACCCAATCCATGTGTACAACACACAAGTCATAAGCATATCATATCACCATAGCCACAAGCTAGTGCATTTAAACATAGCCCTTTTCAAATTAATCACATGATAAGCTATTTCATAAGAAATTGCATAACTTAAAATTTACCACTCCTTCATGAGCACAAGCATATTTTCATTTGAGCACTTACCTTTTCAATGCATCTTATAATTAAACATATTATCATTCAATCAATAGCTTGGCACTTGCCTAAGCATCAAACAACAACACTTGTTAGCGTACTTGAACATATTTCATATAAATTCAACATCAATATCCTTATTATCTCAACATGTCACACCTGAGTTTATTACTCATCTCAACTTACATAATTTCTATGTATCAACATATCAAAGATATTAATATATATACATATCATGATGCAAATCAATCTCTTACCGTTTCTTCATGTACATATATCATCCATTTTCGAGTCGGTACAAAATAAATATATATCTTTCAAATTCCATAAATAAATCACCTTACCGAGGTTTTCTCATATCGAAGAACGACTTACGGATAAAAGTACGTCGTTTTCATAAGCTTAAAGGCTGAATAGAAGCACATAAGTGCTAAACAAAAACCCATAAGGGTTGAATGAAAGCTCATAAGAGCTGAACGGAAACCCATAAGGGTTAAACTGAAGCTCAAAAGAGCTGAACGAAAACCCATTAGGGTTAAACAGGAACTCATATGAGTTAACAAAAGCTCTTAAGAGCTAAACGAAAAATAAACACGAGTGTTCGCAACAAATGCTGAACCTCGGTTTAGTTGGGTAATTTGTTGTCAATTCATCCTTTGCATTTACAGTCAATTCATCCTTTGCCACAGAACGATTGTACTCAAATCCCACGTTCCATTCATTTCGATCATTCAATTCAAATTTCATAATTTTAACAATATTTTACTATCAACAATAGATATGAATAAATACATAATACCATTCATCAATTTAATAATTAAGCATTAAATTTTAACCATACGAACTTACCTGGCTAAATTGCAGAAATGTCAAAGTACAGGGGTATTTTGGTAATTTTCCATTTTCCTCAATTTTCTACTTGATCTTGATCTGAATTAATAATTTCATTCAACATATTAATTTATACAATAAAACAATTCATTTCATGCAATTTGGTCATTTTTTACATTTTTACCAAATTACCCCTAAAGTTTTACTTTTATACAATTTAGTCCCTGAGCCTAAAACATGCAAATTAACCATTTTTAATACAAAAACAAGCTAGACAAATGTTCATAGTATTCAAAAAATCCCATTTATGCAACAATTTCACATTAAATTCTTGTACTTTTATTAATTTAACAAATTAATCCCTAATCGAATAATTCATCAAAATCACTTAACAAAATACTTTTAAATAACAACTAATATCTCAAATTCATCATTTAACATAAAAAAATCATATAGATTCATCAATGACAACATCCAAAAACTTTAATAGTTTCAAAATCGAATGTACGAGTTAGCTAGACCTAATTGTAACAATCTCAAAAACATAAAAATTACAAGAAATAGGATCGATTATACTTACATGTAAAGGAATAAAGCCAAAAACAGAATCCTCCCCATGGCTATGGTGTTCGCTGGAATGTTGGAGAAGAAATGATATAAAAATGTTTTACTTTCATTTTAATTTATGTTAATTTCCATTTAATTACAAAATTGTCATTGGTTTTATATTATTTTATCATTTCCATTCAAGTTGCCGTCCAACTATATTAGTTTAGGCATATTTACCACCTATGTCCTTCTTTATTTATTAATCATGCCATTTAATCACTCAATTATTATAATTAGCAAGTTTTAAACTATTTTCAATTTAGTATTTTTTAATTAATTAACTATCAAAACGTTAAAATTTTTCAACAAAACTTTAATACCACCTTATTGACACACCGTAAATATTTATAAAAATATTTATGGCTCGATTTATAAAAACGAGGTCTGATACCTCATTTTCTAAAACCACTTGACCTTGGATTTCGCCCTTCAAACCTAATAAATCATTATAAAACATAAATTACTAATTCCAAAAATCTTTTTAAAACCATATCTGACTCGTAAATATTAATTAGTAAAATTTATGAGCTTACTCACACATAAAATTTACTAGCTTACTCACCGGATTTGGTGACCTAAAACCACTGTTTCCGACACCACTGAAAAATCAAGTTGTTACACACACTTGTGCAACCAAAATCACTTCCTAAACAAGCCAATTCACCAACTATTTCTTAGATACCAAGCCATACCATTTCCAACCACATTCACATATTTAAAACACATATAAACATACCTAAAACCTACCAAAATCACTCAACCTATATGCCTAACCAATATGCTCTCACTGACACCACAAATTAAAACATATGCAACAACCTTACACACCAAAGACATAAACAACATGATAGTCTCATTCAATCATCAACAAAGTTTCAATTACCATATACCAAAACCAATCCTTTATACCGCCTTTCAATTTCCAACATAGTCATTCCCAAAACTATGATTTACCAAATCAAAATGACCATTTCTAAATCTATTCACAAGCAAGACTCTAAAACTAACTACCATTTTATTTCACCATTTACCCAGTCATGCCTACCAAATCAAATGGCACAAACCATCATACCAAATAAGATCAACATGATAATTCAACTATTTACTTCACATTAATCACAAGATCAACATGAAACATACACTTAACATCATGTAACAACATTCACTTAATTTAAAATTTTCAACTATAACTTTAAAATTTGACAACTTTAAAACCCTATATACATGCCACAAACCGAATTAACCAAATCAAAAACTATCAAACAAAGGTTAGATAGTGTGAGCTCTGAAATTGATCCATCCGACCAGTTCCGCAAAATGTTAACTACAAAAAACAAGAATAAAATGAGTAAGCTTAAGAAGCTTAGTAAGTCCATAGCTAAAATTCAAATAAACTTTTAATATTTGAATACTAAAAAGAGCTTAAATTATTTAACCCTGACAACCGTTTACAAGATCACATAACATTAGTATTGAAACATTTCATCGTATAATTCATATCCCACAATGGTTCAAACCACAACATTTCATACATTTAAATATATATACATCTCTAATTTTCATTATAACAATGTTATAATGTAACATACGTGCTTGATCATTCTTGATACAATATTTCAATAAATATAATTCAGATTTATCGAATAGTTTTAAGTCTTAATCATATAATTTCATGGCCCGTTGAACTATAGCAACATGAATCGAATACTCGGGTTTCCCCAAAACACAGCATAGAGCATTGAAATGCTAACAGAGGCACCGAAGTGCAAACCCGTACAAGCGTGCATTCTAACCCTATTGGCATGTCAATCGTATTCTAATTGTTTACCACATTCAGACGAGCATTTTAATTGACTTCATCATATTAATCAATCAGAGGCACTTCCATAATATCTGTACACATACTGTAAATCCATTATGTCCATTCCAAGATCAAATAACTCATATTCATAACCATTTCCCAAATAAATACACACTTAATTACCTTATACTTATTGGTAACAAATTATAATTAACATTCCAATGTCAAATATTCAGCAACATTTCAATTCAAAATAATTCAAAACAACATAAATTACAAATATATAAACTTGTTCATCTATACTATGAACTTACCTAAGATACGCTATCGGTTGACTCGTAGGGACTAATCCACGATTTTCCCTTTTCCCCGGTTATCCTCCATAGGTTTCATTCTTGATCTATATAATGATTAGATTTGCTTATCAAATTCAAATACATTATCAATCTTATTTCTATGCATGTGACCTTTCAATTTTATTTTATAATTTTTTTCTAAACTTTTACACTTTATTTAATTTAGCCATTAACACAAAAAATATTTAAATTTTCATTTTTAACCCCTAATACTCTCAATCAAATTTAATAAAACCCCTATACAACCTTTAATCATTCAAAAATTTATAATTTAGAATGCTAAATTTTTACAAAATTTCATATTAGCCCTTAGGTTTAAAACTAACAAAAATTCTTTTACAAAATAGTTCTAAACAACAACCAAGATTTTAAATCTTTTATCTAACATAAAAAATAACTAAAATTCATTAATGAAAAATCATAAAATCTTTAACAGTTTTATGAAATAGTCCTTGGGTTAGCTAAATTAAGCTACAACGATCTCAAAAACATAAAATTTACAAGAAACGAAATAAAAATACACTTATATGCATGAATCAAATGTTGGCCGAACCTTAAGCTATCAACAATGGCTTCTCAAGCTTTTATTTCTCTTATTTCGGTGGTTGAATGCTAAGTGGAAGATGATGGTTTTCATTTTTAAGTTTTTTAATTACTTTATTTAATTTAATTTACAATTTTTTTTAATTAAATTTCAACCAAAAATCTCCACCAACCATCCAATAAACCTAATTTTGGACAAATTATATCATAAACCCTTACACATTTATTGATTGGGCCATTTAACTAATAAATTTCAATAGTGATTAAGTTTTACATCTTTTACGATTTAATTCTTTTTTCTTTAATTAATTAGCTAAACACTAAAATTCCTGAACCAAATGTTCACATACCAATATAATAAATCCGTAAATATTTAATAAAAATATTTACGAGCTTGATTTACAGAAACGAGGTCTCGATACCTTATTTTCCAAAACCACTTACTTTAGGGGCAAATCACTTGTACTTAACTATTCGTTCAATTAACAAAAATTATCCAATCAAACTTTAATATAACACTATATTCGGCTCGTAAATATTATTATTTTAATAACATTTATGAGCTCACTCCTCAAATTTTGTGGCCCAGAAACCACTGTCTCCGACACCACTGAAAAACGAGTTGTTACAATATGTATATATTACTATGTGATGATTCTTGATAAAAACTATATTGAATTGTGTTTCGAAAATAAATGATAATGAGATTACGCTATTAAACGATGTCAAATAGAGTTTTGAATATAATTGGAATGCTATAGGATTCATTTGTGTCAGAGAAAGTTTAAGTGCTGAGCACATTTTATTTGACTCCCGTGTTCTCTGAGGGTGGGAGAGTTCTCTAATTCCTTGATAATCAATAACATATCATTAGCTCTAATTCCATGAGGGTCATGAGCATAATCTGGAGTGTTAGAGGATAGATTCGTGTATTCTTCCTTCAGTTTGAGATCGGTTAATAGGGGCTAAAATAGAAAAATGATATGTGGCTAAATAATTAATAAACAACCAATAATGAAACAAAGCTAAAGAACTCCCCCATAGTATGCAACAATTCTTAAGACAGTTGAAGGTAATGACACAATAATGGAATATATACTTCGAAAAACAAAGCTTGCACTTGAGAATAAAATCTTTCAATAAAATATAAAAGAAAAACTTAGAAAATTCAAAACGTGCATAGTTTCGAGGCAAAAAGGTTTAACATGAGCACTTTATTCATCCTTCCTAGAAGATAAGAAACTTGAAGCTTTAAAAAGTAACCAACAAACATTAGTAACTTCTACTCTCTTTTTGTCAAAATGTGCAAAGAGCCCCCTCTAAATCACCAGTACAACAAGTAAATTTTTGTATGTTTGTGGAGCCTGGCTTAGTGAGTAATTCCCTATCTTTAACCACCAGTACAACAAGTAAATCACAATCTATCACTCCCACGGTATAAAGATCTCACCTTTATACCTAAAGACTGATCACTCACCTCTAAATCCTCCCCCTAAGAATTTAGGTTGTAAACACCTAAGGTTTACAATTCAATTGCACTTACATAATAGGTTCCTCAATGAACAATAACAAACTCTCTCTTATGCTCTCGTTACATAACTTATACAAGCCTCGAAATATATATACTAGGTTTTGGCCTACTAATATACTAATGATTGAAGACAAAACAACTCCTTAAATTGAGCAGCTACAAAATACCAAAGATAATATAGTATTAAAGTCCAATTAAACACACTTTGATGAAGATATAGTCTTCTAGCAAAACAATTCGATCCACATAAATCTCCACAATTCAAGGGGTGTCTCAATTCAAACCAATCCAATCTCCATAAGCAATAGATTGGTTTCCATAGATCAGCTTCTACATCTCCAAGGTATTAACTTATTTAATAGCCCAAAGATTTTGCTTCATTAAATTGGTAATTCAAATATAGCAAGTTTTGTTTCACTACCTTAATGTGAAGGATTGCAATGGGCACTACCAAGTACCACTCGAAATATTACTTCACAACTTGCCTCAACACATCTAACAACCAAGCAATTTCTTGATTTTGAACTAGCAATGAACCATAAAGGAACCAAAAGCAATTAGAGATAAAAGCTAGGACTTGAAACTTTAAGGTAAAACTAGGGTGTTTAGATGAACATCCTCGATAAGGAGAGTGATGCTTTTAGAGAGAAGATTAATCACTTAACATCTAATTAATAACAATCCAATTATTTTAATTGATTTGATAAGATGATATAATATTACTTCGGTCAAAACTTATATTAATTCTTACTTTTAACCCATAAATTAGATAATATACATTTATTCGAAAGAAAATAAGTAAGTAAATCTATTTAAACTCACATCCTTCTAATTAGTTAGTATAATAACAAACGTGTTAACTAAACTAAAATTTAATCCACATTGAGAATCAACCGTGCCAACTAAAGTAAAATTTAATCCACGTTAAGAAACAACCGTGCTAACTAAACTAAATTTCAATCCACATTGAGAGTATATATTTATAATAAAAAAGAATTCAACATTATTAGATACGAAAATCATTTATATAATAAATATTTTTCTTAAAAAAACTTGTCTATATGGGTGATATGAGAAAATAAATAAATAAAATAATAATACTGCAAAGAGCAAAGTTGAAAGAACAGAAGGGAGGAGGAGGGGATTTTGTTTTGCAACTCCTTCAATTTCCGAAATTGAAATTGCGTAAACTATATATTTATATTGAGAAGTAGAGAGATAGAGAGGATTTTTGCAAAATAAAATGAAGACTTCTCTGAGAAGATTGCGAAATATTGCACTTCACAGGCACGGTGGGGAAACCAATGACCAACAAGATCCTCCGCCTTTGCCTCAATTTGACGAGCTCGATCAGGCTTCTCAGGTCTTTCTCTTTCTCTGCTTCCTGACATTTCTCTTTTCATTTTCTTTTTGAATCATTTTCTAGTTTTCTTTTCTCTTTTCTTTTTTTTCAAATGTTCTCTTAGCGTTTTCTTTCTGCTTTGGGAGCTCTTTTTATAATTAAGAGATTTTTTTTTAATTTTAGTGAAATATCAATGCATTATCTTATTATCTTTTTTCTTCTTTTTTTTTTTGAATAGAGAGCTTGTGTTTTTCTATTCAATTTCATTCACTCAAAATTGTGGCTTCGAATTTCGATTCTCCTAAAGTTGTTCGGTAAATAATTGAACCGAAGTGATTATGTCGTTAGGGCAAACGTGATTTATCTATGGTTTTGTATAATGTGCAGGATATGCAGGATATGAGAGATTGCTACGACAGCTTACTGTCTGCAGCTGCAGCAGCTGCAAATAGTGCTTTCGGTAATTTATTGATATGTTTCCTCTGTTATTCTGAATTTGCTGTATTTCTTATTTGTGCAACTGAAATGGACCTTTTTATGAAATTCATTTAAGTTTGTTATGAATCTTCTTTCTTGTTATGCTTTTCGAGGGATGATCATTTTGATATCCGCTGTGAGTTCGGTCGATTATCCATGTTACACTTGTATAGCTATCATTAAATTATTTCAAGCTCTTTCCACGATGCAATGGTTTAATTTTTTTCATGTTAATTTAATACACTGATTTCAGCTCTAGCATTATTATCTAAAAATTGTGCCCAATACACAAGGCATGATTTGATTTGGTTGTTTTAACTGTAATTAATTCATTGAGTTAAGCTCTAGCTTCATCATCATCCAAAATCCGTATGCAGTGCACAAGTGTTCTGCTATGAGCAGGCTCAGGAGAAAGTCCCACAGTTTGTAGCTGTCCTCTTTTATATAGAGAGACTTTCTTGGATTTAATTTCGTGACTAAGGGATAACATGTAACCACTTGACCACCGGGCCAGGCATGACCTAGCATTATTATCATCCACTAGTTTTAAATGCTTGTTTCTGCATGATGAACTTAAGTGTTCTTTTATTTTCTTTTCAAGTCCTAGCCCTAGAGATTGACTACATTATATATCTACCCATACAGCCATGCTGTAAGAATGATGGTATTGGTTCATCGATGGTAGTTTATATATTGGCTCAAGCACAAGCATGATGATCAAACATTAATTATCTGGTCTTGAATTTTTGGTGTGGAAGATTTTGTTTGCCATGCCAATCTTGAAATCACTCGTGTAGTCCTTTTTTTCTCAGAATTCTCGGAGTCATTGCAGGAAATGGGTGATTGTCTTGGAAAAACTGCAGTAAATGATGATGAAGAAAGTGGTAAGCAGATATATATTATTCTACTATTATGCCCAATGTTGCCATTTACTTGAACAAATAGCATATAACTTTCTGTGTAAGACTTTACATTCGAACTGATTTCCTTGCCCTTAAATAAGGTTTTTTTACTATAAAATGCCACTTCGAAAGTACTTGTGTTTTAGTTGTCATCTTGGATTTAAGAGATGAATCAAGTGAAATCTTTGATTCACTTCCAGTATATCTGACATGTGGAATATTCCTTTTTGTTTTTACATTCAATATCTTAAGTTCTAGAAGGATGCAATTTTTTTAAAATAGCATAGATGCTATTTTTACCCAGTTTGGCACATTCAGATGGTATAGTATTTGGTTCTAGGTGCATCACAGTTGTTATATGTAGCAGCTAACCATTGTGCAAAAGGATGTATTAAAATAAGCTGCTTTTATGCAGGTAAAGTATTATCAATGCTCGGAAAAGTACAGTTTGGACTCCAGAAACTTGTTGACGGCTATGTGAGTCTCTCTTCTTCTTTAAGGTCTGGGGGAGGGGTTACAATCTGAAAGCTCTTGCAAAATGTTATATCTTACTTACTGTTCTAATAATTATTATTACTTTGCATCCTTCAGCGATCTCATATAATCCAGACAATCACAAGCCCATCAGAGTCCCTTCTTAATGAACTTCGAACAGTTGAGGTTAGTTCATAGGGACTATTTCATCCAGTTTTGTCTACTTCTGTTTGGTCTTTTGCTGTGCAAAGCTATTTCTCATCATTATATCATGTGAGGATTGTCACCTCCAGTTTGCCTTTTTATCTCTTAATGTTGATTTAGTGCTCCATTATGTGATTCTATCGTTCTTCTTTTAAATGTTCTTTACTTTTCTAATTTCTGGACATGTACATTCCAAGATGATGGCTAGTGATGAGACTAACACTTCAAGATAAAGTGATTAGGATTAGATATTCTTTTAAGATTTATTAACCCTCTTTTGTTCTCTTAATATGAACAATTTTGAAAGTTTGGAACCTGGAAATTGTCTGAAAGAGTGAACAACTGTGGGGAAAAGAAGCCTTTATCATATTTGTTTGTTTATTACTTCTTTCAAGTGATAGAATTCGCCAATCAATGCCAAGAAATGCCTCCCACTTCATGTTGTTCTTAAAATATATGAACCCCTTCGGATGATATGCAAAATGTTCTCAAAAGGCCTACCCCTAGGGAACTTGCTTTATTTATTGTTTTGGCTTTTTTAGCATAATATTTTAATCACTTTTGGTGAAGTACATTGTAGCATCTTAAGGGCTCAGATAAGAATCTGACATTGGATAAATGATTTCTTGTGGGCTTCTCTTGATATCTCAAATCTGTTATGTGTGCATGTGTGTGTATTTCCCCTCAAAAGAATTAAGATATAACCATTTTCTTGGGTATTATGTTCATATTGTTTACCAAGCTTAAATTTTTGTAGTTGAATCACTTTCTTTAGTTACACAAATTACTGCACTACATATTATAGAGCCGGTTAAGCATTTATATGATGTAATATTGACTCCCCCCCCCCTCTGTTGATACAGGAGATGAAGCGACAATGCGATGAGAAAAGGTCCAACTTTTATTTAACTTTTAAAAAATAACCAGACACAAAGTTCATTTTTCAAGGATAATGGCTTCTGATGTTCGATGCATTATATACAGAAATGTATACGAGTACATGGCAATGAGACACAAAGAAAAAGGAAGATCAAAAAGTGGGAAAGGGGAGAATTTCTCCGTACAACATTTACAAGTAGCACATGACGAATATCAGGAGGAAGCAACTTTACTTTTTTTCCGATTGAAATCTCTAAAGCAAGGACAATCAAGAAGCCTTCTTACGCAAGCAGCAAGACACCATGCTGCTCAGGTTTCTTTTCTGTTTTTCTTCTTTGTTGAACTTCTTTTATTATTTATTTTATTTTTAATCTTTATTACTGTTGGTTATTGACCCATTTCCTTTTGCTTGAAATCAGCTGAACTTTTTTAAGAAGGCTCTTAAATCTCTTGAAGAAGTAGAGCCATATGTGCAGAAGATCACTGAAAAGCAGCATATTGATTACCACTTTCATGGACTTGAAGATTCTGAAGCAGAAAATGGTGATCCTGAGGAAAATTATGAAAACGATGATGATGAGAGTGATGACGACAACTATGAGGATGATGCTGAGGACCACAATGATGGTGAATTGAGCTTTGATTATAGACAAAATGACCAAGATCAGAACATGTTTTTTGCATCACGGCATTCAATGGAGGTGACTACTTAACATGCTATTTCTGGCTAAAAAAGCTAACTCACTTTTTCCTTGCGGAAACACAATTGTTTCTTCTTTTGTATGGAATGGATTTCATTCTCCCTAGTGTTATAAAGAAACTTCAATGGACCTCACACAGGGTTCACATGCAAAACACAAGAAGTAATTTGCACCTCTAATTTTATTAATTGTAGAATGGCTTCCATGTGAATTTTTGCAGTTGGATCAGGTAGCATTTCCCCAAGTTGCCATGGTGGAGGCTGCAAAGGTAAAGAGCTTATTGTGTTATTAATTATAGTTCGCAATATGAGGCTAGATTTTGCAAATTTGGGGTATGTATATGCGCATAGAGCTTTCATGTAAGCAGTTCCTAATAATAATGAATTTCGTTGATTGTATTTCATATTATGTATCCTTGATCTGCATAGTAATGATATTGATTTTTAATATAACATTTTTATCTCCCACGCATTCTATTTAGTAATTACCATCAAATATTTAGAAACTAATCATCCAAGTACATTGGGGCAAAGCCAAGAATTCTAAATCGGGGGGATAGGATAAAAAATGATCATATTATAAATTTTATGGGAGCAAAATATTTCTTTTACAATTTTTGAAGTATATAAATACTAAAAATCTAATAAAAAAATAAAAATAATATGGACGGGAAGGGGCCCTGCCTCCTCCCTACACCCCTTCTAGTACATATCTTGTTTCACTGGATATACGATGAACTATACGAGTTCAATATCTGAGTATTATTGGTCAACTGATTTATATCCATTGATTTTTTCTGAACACATCTGTTATGCTTCTACTGAAGCAACTTTATAGTCTCAAATTTTATATGGTTACCCCCCCCCCCAAACTTGTGTTTGCAGCAAATATCTACTCTGTTGGGAGATAATTTACTGTTCTTTATGTTACAGGAAAATCTAGAAAAAGGCCGTCGCCATTCTTTTTCATTTAGAGGGGAAATAAGGACCAGCAGCCAATCAGCTCCACTTTTTTCTGAGAATAAATCTGACCCTTGTGAGAAAATTCAACCGTTATCAGCACGAAAGTTTAGCTCATATGTATTACCGACACCAGTTGCTACAGAAAGTTCTATTGGATTAGGTAATCCAGCTCCCCAATCTTCAAAAGCAAGTTTGAATGAGCAATCAAACAATTCATGGCATTCATCTCCACTTGAACATAAGAAACATGAGATGATTTTGGGAGATGAGAAAGTTTCTGGATCTGCAGTTATAAATGCACAGTCTTTTCTCAGAGAGAGCAATAGTCCTGCCTCTTCAACTCGACTACCCCCTCGAGTTAATCCAACTGCTGCTTATTCTAAGAAAATCAAATGGCAATCCTTTTCTGGTCCATTGACCAGTAAACCATGGCCTACCAAAACTGTTTCAGTGGAACAGCCCCAGTTGTTCTCTGGGTCAATTTTGAGAAATCCAATGCCTCAACGATCAGCAGCATCTCCAAAAGCATCACCAAGTGCTTCCCCTACTTTTATTTCCTCACCTAAAATAAGTGAGCTTCATGAACTTCCTAGACCGCCAGCCAGTCCAGCCGCGAAGTCTTCAAGACCTTTAGGCTTTGTAGGTTATTCAGGTCCCTTGATGCCTAGAGGTCATGGGCTCTCTGCTACAAATACATCGGTGATGTCAAGAGCTGCCTCTCCACTGCCACAACCTCCGCAGGTTGTTACTCGCAGTTTCTCCATACCCTCAAGCACTCATAGAGTGGTGTCATTACCTGTGTCCAATCCACTGGAAACTGCCATCAGTTCAGGGATGTCTCAAGATGTTGCCTCACCTCCTTTGACACCAATATCTTTATCTTGAATCTGGCCATCATCAACTTGTTCGCTGACTGTTGATAGGTAATCAAAATCCATTTAGAAAATCTTGCACTAAAATTATGAAAATTCAGTAAGTTGGTTGGTCCTATCTGGGGAACACTGTGATGAGATGCCTTCACCAGTTGATAGATAATTGGTTGTGCTAATTTTTTTCTCAATATATACATATATTAACTTTTCAATACTTAATAGAAACTGAATATGCCTTGAAATGTGAGAACTTTGAGCATTTCTGTTTTCAGTATGAAGGTTGTGAATAAAAAGTAAATGCATCACAATATTCTACAGTGGTTGGCAGTGGCTTGTTCCCCCCTTTTTTCAAACAATCAACATTTTTAGAAACATTGGTTGGGTTAGATTGAATCATCAGTGGTCTTCTTCTTTGGTATCATCCCCTATTATGCAAGATCTATATTCAGTAGCATAGAAATGCTATATTCAACATTAGATGGAGCATTCTTTATATCCTTTTCTATTTCTGACTGTTGGTATGTGATTAATGCAGGAAATGGTTGATTAAAACTAATTGTAGTACTGATTTCATTCCTGACCCACAGGTAAGATTTGTGACTCCTATATTGAACACGTGTAGCTGTGCATATTGTCAATTAATATTTCCTATAATCATTGTTATATATTTTAGCACTTCTCGTCTATTACAATGAATGCTTGGCATGGATGCTTGCCGTGTTTTCCAAGTTTTGAGAAATTTTGTATCTTCTCCAGGGCATTAATAGACAATTGAATTATTTTACTCTATGCAAATTACTATACTAAATACTATTTAGCAGTATAGGTGGATTGGTTTGTCTTATGGTTATCTTATTTTCACGAGTTTATGATTAAGTTTTTCCGACTTTACATTTTTCTTGAAATACTTATGCTTGACATATATGAAGAACTTCGATAGAGTCTGCCCTCTAAAGATATGAAATCTTTTGAAAAGGATTGAACATGATCATATTTGGCGTTCTCCTCAAGTTCACCTAACATTAAAGTTATGAGTCATTCATCTAGTTCTGAACTGCCTTTCCCCAGATGTCTGCTATATTTTTTTCTGCCCAGTTCTGTCTTGCCATTGCTAGACGAATAAGGTTCCTTTGGTTGCAAACTTTAGCTGTTTAATGCAGAAGATAATGATTACATACGGTCATATCCGGTTGAATTTGAGGATTGGATTTTGATTCAAGGCCCATTTCATCTTGTTCGGATCTGTTTTATTTCTCTTTTTTCTTTTAACTAGCTCCTGTTTAATCAAATATTCTTATTTGCAATTTCTTTTGTATTATAGTGAAGGTGTAGAGTAATTCGTAGTGGAAAGCTATGTTACACATTCAGGTATGGATATGTTGGATTTTTTTCTAAGGAGTTTTTTTATGTATTTGAAAGATTCTGCAGGTGTCAAACATGAGTGCATGAATAAAACTGTTGAAGCAGTTTTCCAATTCCAAGGTTTCTCCACAAATATCGAGTACTCCATTTCCATTAGCTTTATTTCTTCTCTGCTATATATCCAAACATTAAATGGAAAATAAAATGGGCTATTGGGATCTAGGGCTCCCAAAATTTATTTGCTAGTAGTATAGGATGTTCTTTTAAGATTAAAAAAAAAATCATTAAGGTTCAGAAGCATCATCCATGTTATTTCCTAAACGTATTATGGTGATGTGGGAAACAACAATATTCACAACAGCCTTCCGAATGACTCCAATACCACAAAGTAGCGGCATGACAATTCAAAATATATATACTAAAACCATTGATTCTCTTTTTCGGGTACTTGTATGGACTACAGAGTCATCCGTAAAGCGATAAAAGCACATAGAAATGGTTAAAGCAGCGTCGCAAAATGCTTGTCGTAGGGTTATCATGCAGGCACACCAAAACTCTCCTGCACCCATTGCGGCATGTCCACCACTGCGCACGGATCTGATTTCTCGAAATTAGCAACCTACAAGAGAATATCAGCAAACAAGAAAAATGATTGAAATTAAGGTGGGATAAAGCCTGCCAATGAGTCTCCTCACTCGTTAAGGATTTGGAATATTTTAGGGGGAGAAGAGATGAGAGCTATCTTCCTTTTTATAGCTCATCCTAAATTTAAGTACCCAGACTCACCTGTTCAGTGCATTTGGGGCAATAATGATACTTATGCCAAAGGCAGTCCATTGAAGGGCAAAGGAAGCAGATTCCAAGCATAAATGGCATCATGCATCCAACAACCGCTGCCAGGCTAGGTTTAGATCTGAATAACACACATTAAACTGAATGTAATCCGCCATTACATCTGAACATACACTCACAAAAACATAAACCAGCAACATCCTTAAATCGATCAACAGGAAGTTGTCCGATTTAAAGAAAACAAATCATAAGGGAGCAAAAGGCAAGAGAGTTTATCATACCTGACCAGAGTGAGTCCGGAATTACCACAAAATGGGCAGTTAAAAGGAGCAGGGGTATCCCGATACATGGTTTGCTGAATCGGAATTCCCTTGGGATCACCGTATATGGCGTTCGGCGGTATCATTCCCGCCTGGTACGGATTTATCCCCACATGGTATGGAACTCCCATCGCCGGCTGCTCTGTCTTGGGCATTCCTTGTTCCTTTTGGGGTTTGGCAAAGAGGCCGAATTGAAAATGTCTAGTACTACTAATCCCGGATTCCTCTAATCGTCTTATTGTTCGTAAGCTGTGTCTTAACTCTTAAGTCAAACCTTGGAGGAAAAATTATACCACGCGTCCGTTCCTACCGCATAACTTCTAGGTATCACTTAATTAAAGGGATAAAGTAACATTTAGTCCCCTCAATTGACAACCTTTTTCAACTTAGTCCCTAAATTTTGTTTGACCATATTAGTCATGGAACTTAGCAATTTTTTCCTCTTTTGATTTATATGATGATACAATACTTTGATATTTTGCTATGTTATCACTTAAAAATTATTATTTTTTATATATGACACAATCTTACTGATTTTAACGGAATCAGAATCAGGTTGAGTAAATTATTTAATTGGAAATTTTATTTATTTAAATTAATTTATGATATTTATTTTGGGAAATAAAAAAAAGTATCGGGTTGGATTGAATTATAAAGTACTGTGTTAAAAGTCCAGAAAATATTTATAATTGGACCCGATACGAGAGAGGATCAAAAGACCCTCATGACAAATACATGGGACAACAAACCCAAGTAGATTTAACTAGGGTTTTCGCCCCTCTCTCTATAAATAGATTTAACAAGTATTAGATTATGATTTTGTTTTTCTATTGAAATAGACTTTTAATTCAATAAGGGTTTAACTTCTCCCCCTATAAATAGATGACACCAGTAGAGCTAAATACACAACTTTAAGATATTGTTATTCTGCCCAAAAATAGTGAGAATTTATTTTCTAAGTATAAATTTTATTTTTCGAAATAACAATTCTACCAGTTTTTATTGAAGAGGGATTTGATTTCCCATTAAAAAAAAAGTAAATATTTTTTTGTTCTGTGTTTGATTCAAAAGTGTTTGAGCCTAAACTCGAAGCAGTTTATTGTACGAGAATAGCAAAAATGGTCATTCGATTGAAAGCTGGGAACAATAATGTAACACCCCTAACTTGTATCCGATGCCAAAACAGGGTTATAGAGCATTACCGAACTTATAACTCATACAATCATGCAATTCATGTTCATTTCTCATTGTAAACAAAAGTCATTCAAATTCAATCATATAGTCCCCAATAAGAGCCCTCGAGGCCCTAAATAGACATTAAAAGTGGTTCGAGACTAAACCGAGTACTTAAGGAATTTTTAGAAAAACATGGAAAATTTTTCAAAGTGCAGGGGACACACGCCAGTGTGACCAAGCCGTGTGAGAATTCGAAATGGGATCACATGGTCGTGTCCCAACCCGTGTTTGACCCTGTGTAACTCACTAACTTGGGTCACACGGCCAACCACACACCCATGTGTCAGGCCGTGTACCTTTCGAAATGACCTCACACGCCCGTGTGAAAACTGGAGAGTATACTGACTTGTGTCACACGGCCAAACCATAATCTCGTGTGCTCGGCCGTGTGAAGCTACTGACTTAATTTCTATAGAAGCACCAAGGGATACATGGCTATGTCACCTGGCCGTATGTTACATATGGCTAAGACACACACCTTTGTCTTTGCCCGTATGGACAAAAATAGGTTATTTTCCAAGCCATATTCCTCACCCACATTGATACCAATCTATACACATCAATTTGTATAGAACCAATGCATAATTAGGCACTTAAAACTAACCAATATCAAGTTTATAAGATGTACTTTCACACATACAACATGATATCCATAAACACAATCAAATTATCACTTTAAAACATACCAAATATACTTCCAAAGTATACCTAAATGGTCAACCTCACCTATGAGATCTAGTGCCTAAATTCAACATGCATACCACATTTTAACTTCAACCATTTGGTACCCTAATACCAATTCACAAACAAGGCATTACATGATGACCATACATTATATACAATAAGGCCATTTACATATTTACATAACAAAATATATCAAATTCAAGTCAAATCAAATGGCTAAATACACAATAAAACATAAAGGCTACCATTAGCCAAAATGACCTATACATGCCATTTAACCCAAAATATAAAGTCATAAGTACCAAAATAACGTTTGATAGTGTGATGCAACCTCTGACAACTTCCAATCTAAGCGAACTACTGAAACACTATAAGACATAGAAAAATAAACAGAGTAAGCAATCAAACTTAGTAAGTTCGTGTGATACTAAATTAGACTTACCATTTGACTACCATTTAAGTAAGCAACTCAAAGCAAGGCACAATTCAATTTGGCCAAAGTCTATCATATAATTCATAATCATGTTAGTCATATATTCACATAAAATCGAGAATCATATATGAATTTATCAATTAATTGAATTCCATGTACTTGTAACATCTAAGCCATGTAAACATATATCAAATATCAACCATTTCCATGTAAATACCTATACTTGTTCATATCGAACTTGTATAATCTCATAATAACACTATGCCCGTTGAACCACTTAGAATATCGGTTAGATACGCGGGTGGTACACATGAGGTGTACAGAACTGTAACCCATCAATTCTAGTACATATATGCTCCTACAAGTGATAATTGGTAAACTCTTCCGAGTTGAATATCGGTAAGATCATACGAGCTAAGTATCGGTAAGCTCTCACGAGCTGCAAATCAGTAAGCTCATACGTGCTGCGGTGAGTCCGCAACAAATCCAAGACCTCAACCAAAATGGTAACTCTAATGACATGTCATTTGTATCCTACAAATTCCTAAGCTTCAAATGGGGCTCGGTATTCTTTGTACATCGTCGATTATGCTCTCGATAATTATACATAAAAATTAAATCATTCACATACATATATTTCTATTTAAAGCATATAAATACTCAATTTAATTACATGAACTTACCTCGAACTTGTATGATGGAAAATGATCGTTTATTCGATAACTTTGTCATTTTCTCGATCTAATTCCATTTATTGCTTTTCTTGATCTATATAATCAAATTTAACTACTTTAATCACAATTCTATTCAATTCAATCCAAAATTCATGTTTTGGCAAAATTACTATTTTTCCCCTATACTTTTTGACCTTTTTACAATTTAGTCCCTAGGCTCGTAAAATGAAATTTATGAAATTTCATCCCTATATAAGCCTAGCCGAATTTTATATGTGCATATAGCAGCTCATACATTTCACAATTTTACATATTTAACACATAATTTTCATATTTCTCAATTTAATCCCTATTTGACAATTTCATTAAAAATCACTTAACAAAAATTGTTTATTTAACAATAAGGATTCATATTCTTTCATTAAACTTCAAGAACAACTAGAATGCTCACATGTAAAAACCCTAGACTTTTAATCATATTGCAAATTAGTCCCATATTTAGCTAGCTTAAGTTACAACGACCCCGAAAACATAAAAATCATTAAAAACGGACCAAAACTTCACTTACATACAATGGATTTAGCCTAGCCGAATTTCAAGCTTCAAAACTCCCATTTTCTTTGTGTTTTTCAGTTGAAGAAGAAAGAAATAGGAAAATATGATAGCTAGCCTTTGTTTTGTTTATTTTTTTCATTTAATTGCCTAATTACTATATTACCCTTACCTAACTTTCAAAATTACTCAATTACCAAGCCATGCACATCCACTAACTCATTTAATGGTCTAATTACCACATAAGGACTTCTACTTTAAGGTTCTATAGCTATTTAACACCTTTAGCTAATAGAACACAACTTTTGCACTTTACGCGATTTAGTTCGTTTTCATAAACTAAGTATACAAACGGTAAAATTTCTTAACGAATATTTTACACTATCATATTATCATGCTGTAGACCTCAAAATAATATTAAAATAAATTTTACGACTTCAGATTTGTGGTCCTGAAACTACTATTTCGATTTCACTGAAAACGGCCTGTTACAAATAAGGATTCCTCTAGTCCAAAGCATATGTAACACCCCATACCCGGCCTAGACGACAAGGTCAAGCCTGAAGAGTTACAACAAATGATAATCAAAACACATTCTGCAATTTATAATAACACACCTTTTAAGTCTAATAAAGTTTAATAAAGACAACTCGGTATCTAGGGATTATCTTTCAACTAACTGAAACTACGAAAATAACTAGCATGGTTCATAGTGCTAAACGGTATAAACACATAACCGAGCTCCCCATCCACCGGCCTAATCAAGTCTATGATTTACCTAAAATTCATTCAACAATAACGGAGTTAATATACCAGAAAGGACCCAACTATTTACATATACAATAGATTATCAGTAAAACCAGGATATCCAAGTGCAAATGTTGACCCAGAATCAGGAAACATTTCATTCAGTTATAGATCAGGGTTATACATACGGATAACAAATCAGGCTATAATCAGATGTAAGACAGAACATAACAGATGCAATCACTTAACACCAACCGCTACACACCATCTCTAACCAACCCAACACACCAAATAGGGTATTCATTACCCATCCAACCCTACACACCACTTAGTGTCGGTCTGACACATTTCAGAGATTGCAAACAAGCTGTCAGATTAGTATACGAATACCAGAGATTTAACCACTGGTTCAGAACATAATACTTCCTCCTGATTCAATTCCTATCCAATGCATATTCATACTTCATATAACAGTTAATATAGAGTTTTATACGAATATTCAAATACAACTCATACTCGTACGCAGTAGATGAATTATAGTAATTTTAGTCAAACACAATACACACATTGATAATCAATATTCAAGTTTCAGATCACAGAATATCAGTATATGCAGTTAAATCCAGTTTAAATGGCCTCACAAAAGGCTTGTATTCAGTTTGCGCGATGCTCAGAATATGGAAAAATTTCGTAAACTGACCCACACACCCGTGTGGTCTCACACGACCAAGGTAACTGGTCCGTGTGGCCCCACACGGCCGTGTCTTTCGCTCGTGTGATCCTTATTTTGTAATCAGTGAGTCACACAACCTGGACACACGCCTCTATGACCTTATTTTGTATTCAATGAGTTACATGGCCTAGACACGCCCGTGTACACCCTGCACTAACATGGCCATACATGGT
Source organism: Gossypium hirsutum (assembly GCF_007990345.1). NCBI lineage: Eukaryota > Viridiplantae > Streptophyta > Magnoliopsida > Malvales > Malvaceae > Gossypium > Gossypium hirsutum. The sequence goes on along the minus strand of NC_053448.1, from coordinate 46,547,954 downwards.
CTAGACACACACCCGTGTCCCTTGCCCGTGTGGCTCTTACTTGGTAGATAGTGAGTTATACGGCTTGCCACACAGCCTACCACACGATCGTGTGGCAGCGGCAATCATGTTTTCTGGTGTTTGAAATTAGTAAAAACTCGAGTTTTTGGTACGCACTTGATGTAGTTTTTGATATAGGAGCAACGCAAAAGAACCTTTGAACCCTAGAATGACCATCCAATAACCAATTCAACAATTATTCTCAACAAACACAAGAATTAACGTACAAAACTAACTCTTATGTTGAAAAACTTCAACACAACCTGCCCACTCGGATTTCAACACTCACCTTGCACGCAATCGCAAAAATGGAATGAACGTGTTAGTGAAATGGTTCTTGCAAGATCCTTGCCTAAAAAGGGAGCCAAATGTACGATTGAAACAGAAATTTGAGTAGTAAAACAATTTCGACAAAAGAACAAAAACAACCAGAAACTAGCAAAAACAAAAAGAATTTACGACAGAACTTACATAGAGATCTTCCAACGATGCAACGAACAACGCAAAACCCTCAATTAGTCACGGTAGCCACTTTACAGACGTAATCAAAAAGAAAAGTAAAAGGAAATAAGAACCGAAAAAGAGGAAGAAAGAAAAGAAAATGGAAAAGGGAAAGAGATAAGGAGAGCATTAAATTTCTATTTTAACTATCGATAAGATTTCTAACATTTAGCAAAAATATTCCTGAACGTATACACCAACACTTGAACATAAGACCAAATAGAATATAGAAGCTTAACTAGTAAATCAGCAAGCTCATTCTTAACATCAATTCATAAAGAATTAAACTTATGTTGATAGTTCAAGGATAAAGATTAACTTAGAATAAAATAGCAAAATTTTCCAAAGATGTGAGTCGAACCCCTAACCTCAAACACATACACAAATCACATAACCACAAATACAACGGGTTTAATTACAACAAAATTCAATAGTCAGACATTTAAATTTTTGGGGCGTTACAACACATATGCGATTTCGATAAAGGGTTTATTGCTATAAATATCACAAATTGGCTTGATTTTCAAATTTTTAATTTTCTATTGTGCAAGAAAAATGTTTTTGAACCGGGTTTTTTCAAACATCACTTGCATTATAGTGATATTATCACTTGTGCGCATAGAAAATTTTATTTCCTAATGGCATGCCATTTATATCCTATTAGTTCTCATTTTGTCTACATAAGCATTTAAATTATACAATTTTACTACATTTACTCAACAAATAAAACAATTCAAACATTACTTTTTTACAATTTAGTCATTATCTAAATATAATTAACAAACATCAAAATTTCACTTCACATTTATTTTATCCACATTTAACATTTCACTTAAATATTTCATAATAATAATACTTATTTCACCTATCTAAATTTTACACTCTTTTCAATTTAGTCTTTTTTCTCCAAATCCGCTACACATACACATATTTCAATTCATTATAAGAATTCAACTTCACTTTCAAATAATTTTCATAATTCAAATCATCATGTTCATATACACATAAATCCCATAAATATTTCTAAAATAATTTATCAAGTTTTCATTTAGGGTTTTACTTAGGCAAAGTAAAATTCTTGATATACTTGCAATAAAATGCTTAGAATGAGCTCTTCCCCCCTTTCTTCACTCATTTGCCACTCCTTTTCCTTTATCCCCAACTTGTTCTTCCCTTCATTTTTCTTTCCCTTCATAAACATAGCACATATACACAATATTTAAACATCAATACAATAATCACATACCATTTCCATGTATTTCAAATGAGATAAATATGAAATACCTTAAGAAAATCTCATCATCTTTACCTTAACCTTTCTCAATCCATAACTTCTCTTTTCTCTCTCCTTAAATATGTATTCTAGCTAAGTTCACATAAAACTTAGCTTGCTAAGGAGTTACCCCTTGTGATTTCACTAAAGATTTATAAAGGAAATTTGAAGTTTAAAGCTTAAAACGGTTAGAAATAGAAGATAGGGACTAAAATGAAAGAAATGAAAAAAATGAGCTAAAAGTGAGATGAGGGAGACATGAGAGTGATAAGATGAAGATGATGATATTAGCTTTTCTACATCTTTCTAATAAAATATCTATTCCACTCTTTTTTTTAATAATCTATTCCATTTTCTTTTATTTTAATTTTTTAATAATATTTAATCAAATCAAATCAAATCAAATCATATCATACCATATATGTGATTCACTTACACTTCAATTTCATCCATAACTTCTTATACTTCATTGGTCAAATTACTTTTCAAGTCCTTTGATCTTTTTCCTATCCATCTAATCTAGTATTTTCTTATTTCTAATTTTTACATTATTGGCCAACACTTCTCACACATTTACGATTTAGTTAATACCTCAATTTATTTTCTCTAAATCCAAAAGCCTTTTTAATTTCTTATAAGATCCAATTACCTTTTACAAAAATTTTAAAAATTTTTATTTTATCTACTTCAAAAAATTCTAACACATGTAAACTCGAATTGACACTGTTCTCATTTCAGGGGTGTTAGCAATGTTACATATATTATCCTTTATGTTTTAATATTATTTAACATTATTCTTGTTTCATTTTTTTCTATGTCTTGAAATTATGGTTTAATGGTATTATAAGCCCTTAAACTTTAAAAAAAATCAATGAAACCCTTTCGAACTTTTTGTGCCCAATTGAGTACCTAAACTAACAAAACTAGTCAAATATGCCCACTGATTAACGTTGATCATTAATATTTAACGGCAACTCTAATATAACCATTAACAAACGACACATCAACGTTGCTTGTTGACGTGACAATTCCAAATCAACAAAAATAACATAATATTTTAAAATTAATAGATGGACTTTTTATTTTGGGGTTTCTATTTCAAGTTCTTTTGATGTTTTAAGTTAAATTGTGGATTATTTTAACTTTTTTAAAGTAAAAACCTCACTCTTTTTTATAAAAAAATATCACTTACCTTCCACTATTTTTTTCCTTTCATCTTATTTTTTCCCACTTAACTTTGTTATTTGATTTTCTTTTTCAAAAAGGGTTTTACTGAATTTGATATTAGTTTCCAAATATATTTAAATATTTTTATAATTTTTTGAAATCTCTAAGTATTTTTTTATAAAATTTTAATATTTTTATTGAATTTTTTTTAAAAAAATTCTATTTTTTAAAGTTTTTTAATTTTTTAGAATTAGAACTAAAGAATCTGTAAATATTGGAGGACTAAATTTGTTATTATGCTAATAAAAGAAATGCCACATTAGCATTCCATTAATTGAGTGACAAACATATCAAATATTGATAATGTTAGTAGCTAAAATATAATTTTTTGGAGCTAAAATATTTCATTTTCAACAAAGCCATAGACTTTGCTTCAATTTTACTAAGATATCTTCTCTTTATCCTTACTCCTTTTTTATACACTTGTTATACATCAATAACTTGAGACCTGAACCCTAAAAAAGATCCAAACCTCCAACCCGTGACCCGACCACGAGAGGACAACAAGTTGAACCCGATCGTAAGGTAAAGCTATAGACTCATCTAGCAATACTCATCTTGCAGGAACCTTGTGTGAGTTCATAAGGCAGGATCGCAAGTACAGTTCACAGAACCAACTCACGAGATAAGGTTACAGACCCAGCTCACGGAGACCTAGGGAAGGTCGTAGTCTCACTTCGCATATACCCCAAGAACTCGTAGGAAGTGCCACGTGCTCCACAGGCCACCCAGACACGTGCCCAGTAGGTACGGAGCTTGCCCAAAATGCCAGTTCCAGTAGCAGAAAGGACTACGTATTCTATAGACATGTGCCCAGCAAGCCTGGAGTTCGTAGAGAATGTCAGTACTAAGGACAGAGAATGTCATTACTAGAGGCAGCAGAGTAAAGATAAAATAGTGGGACCCTATCATGAGCTGTAATGGTACTAATAACAACATGTATAAATACCATGATACCCATATCAATAAATACCATGAACCTGGAATGCCTGACATCTCAAAAAATACTATGTATGACTCTTTTCCCTATGAATAACAATATTTTTCAACTAGCATTTCTGTCATACTAAAGCTCGTAAGCGAAAAGCTGCAACCTTCAAAACAATTAGCGAAAGTAAAGCTCCCAACTATTAAACTAAGGCTCACAGGTGAAGAGCTACAGTCTCCAACACAATTAACTAGAGCAAAGCTCTCAACTGTCACACTAAGGCTCGCAGGCGAAAAACTGCAACTTTCAAAATAGTTAACGAGAGCAAAGTTCTCAGCTGTCACACTAAGGCTTGCAGGCGAAGAGTCGTAACCTCTAACACAGTTAGCGAGAGCAAAGCTCCCAACTATCACACTATGGCTTGCAGGCGAAGAGCTGCAACCTCCAGCACAGTTAGCGAGAGCAAAGCTCTCAGCTGTCACACTATGGCTCGCAGGCGAAGAGCCGCAGTCTCCAGTACAGTTAACGAGAGCAAAGCTTCCAACTATCACACTAAGGCTCACAAGCGAAAAGTCGCAGCCTCCAAAATAGTTAGCGAGAGAAAAGCTCCCAACTGTCATATTAAGGCTCGTATGCAAAGATCCACATCGCCCAACACAGTTAGTGAGAATGTTGTCATACTGACGCTTGTAGGCGAAGAGCCGCAGCCTCAAACGTAGTCAACGAGAGCAAAGCTTCTAACTACCACATTAATGCTAGCAGGTGAAAAATCGCAACCATCAGCACAATCACCTAGAGTTAAAATCTCACAGCTTTACAATCCTCTAAAATTCTACTAGTATAAAAAGTTCGCAACTTCACATTCCCAACTTGTTACTTTAGAAAATTTTCCAAGTATAAAAAAGTTCGCGGAGTCGCATTCCAAGCTTATTACTTTACAAAATTTTCCCAAGTACAAAACAGCTCGCGAATCTATATTTGCAGCTGATGATTTTTGAAGATTTACTTAAAGTCCATATAATTATGTAATTATGTGACGAGTATAACAAGTTCGCAAAAGACAGATTTCCTCAAAGTAAACTCTTGTTTAATTAAAGAAAATAAAAAGAGGAAAACAAATTATAACACACTTAGAATACATTGTCTTCCCCACTAACACCTTGGTTCACATTATCAACAGGGGTAGCATAACTATTCGTAGAAGGGGTCATGTTCGCATTAGTGGATCCTCCTCTAAGTAGAAATTTGGAGAATTCTTCCAAGTTGACACAAAAGAATCCATGCAGCACTCAAGGGGCATAACACATCGAAACCCAACTTGCTCATATCCACCTCATCGAGAGCCTCGAGATCCACTTTGCGAACATCAAAGGGACTAGTAGCGACTTGGGCATGGAGCAGTGTATTTAGTTGCAGCTTAGAAATAGAACTTATAATATTCTCAATTGTCTTCTTCTTAAAATCCTACAAGACCCGATATTGTTCATTGATTGTGCTGTCCACTTAGTCATGACACTCCTGAATAATCATGTCTTTTTCGACAGTGTGCTCTTTTGCAGCCCTAGCTAGCTCAGCCTGCAGAGCTTCATTACTCTCCTTTTTAGCAATCAACTCCTATTCCAACCCCTCATCTTTAACCTCCATGATGAACAAACACTCCTTAAGATCCACGTTTTGCTTATTAATAATCACATTCTCCTCCATCATCTTATCGCATTATAAACTCCACTTTAATCTCGGCGAGCTCATTCTAACGAACTTCTTAATACTTTAGTACAATTGTGTTAGCTTCAGACAGTAAGAATTACAAAGACAAAAAAAGACTCATTGTCGAGGGTGCTACTTAGAGATAGCTAGATGGGTATCTTCATTTATGGCGATCGATGAGCTCACAAGGGGAATAACTAACGAGCTCTTCCGCAGAGAGTTGCGAGGACTTGGAGTCCCATCGACGGTGGAAAAATACTAATAGAATCTGACATTCTTTCAATTTGACGCTCCAACCTTGCGTTGCCTCTCTCCTCCTCAATCGCAGAACTGATGCACACAGCCCTCGCGGTGGTCTTGCACTTCTTACGCGCCTCAGTAACCAACGAATCAATGTCTATAGCCTCGTTGAGCTCGCGAGAAATGCTATCGGTCTAGATTGAAGTATCCTTTGAGCCTTGACCAACCCTTACACCAGTAATAACCCTAATGATCAATAGGAGCAACTAACAAATTAACCTATTGACTACCACCTTTCACATGCGAAGACTTCGCAAGAGTGAATGGGTGCAGCTTCTTCTCACAATAATAATAATAAAATTATTAGTTCTTCTGGGTGACTCGTCAATATTAGACCTAACTCATCACAAGAGTAGTGAGGCCATGTGCGTTACTCAGGAAATTTACCAACAGAAAGGGCAACTTTCTCTCTACCACTAGGTCTCCACCCGTTAGGGCTGTAACCCTCTAAATATTACTGGAAGACATTTCTCGTCATGATCTGTAACAACCCGGTTTTGACCCTAATCGGAATAGTAGTTTTGGGACCACAAATCCGAATCAAAAAATATTTTAATATTACTTTTAGTGTTTATTATATGTTAAGTTATAGGTGTGAAAAATTCGTGTGGAAATTTAATCGTTTGGATGTTCAATTCGATAAAAAGGGCTTAATCGTGTAAACTGAAAATTTGATGGTTAAATAAGAAAGTACTTAATTGTTGTTGACTTTATAAAATGGAGGCTTTATGTGGCAATTAGACCATTTTATTGGTAGTGGGTGACAATGGTCAATAAGGACCTTGAATCATATGTTATATATATTTTATATTAAAGGTTAAGTTAGTAAACTAATAAATTGTTAATATATATGTTATAATAAAATTAAACAAAGCCATGGTTATTATTTTTCTTCCTTAGCCGAAACTAAACAAGAGAAAAATAAAGAAAAACATAGTTCTATTCGGCAATATTGAAGCTTAATTGAGGTTAGTTCTTTGTTCGGTTTTTGATAATTTTTACGTTTTTGGAATCGTTGCTTTGTGTTCTTCAAAACCCATGTTTCAATTTTGTGAATTGATGATGATTTTGGAATATGCCATTGATGAATGTTTGAGTTTTATGATATTAGTTGATGAAATATGAAATATAGGTGTTAGATTAATATGTTTTATCTTTGAATTTTTGGTGAAATTGAATATATAGGGTTAAATTGTGAAAATAAATTTTTGGGGGACTAAAATGTGAAATAAAAGAAATGTGTGGACTTGTATAAAGTATAGGAACATTCGGCCCTAGCTTAGTGTGGGCCAATTTTGTGTATTTTGTGTTTTGTGCAAAAAGGACTAAATTGTAAAAAGTGTAAAATATCAAGGGTAAAATGGTAATTTGCCCATTTATGTATTTTTGGATTTAATTGAATATTTTGATGAATAAAAAAAAGTTAAATTTGAATATGTTTAGATCGAGAAACGAAGAAAACGAATTTGGATCGGGGAAAAACGAAAGTAGTTGAATAGTCGATCGTGTTCGCTGATATCCGAGGTAAGTCTATTAGCTATTTAATTTTATTAAATTAGTATATGTGTATGTACATCAATTTTATTTTTGTTGAGTTAAATTTAAAAGTATAAAATTCGAATTGAAAGTATGAAATTATATATATGTGTGTGTGTGATAGGTTTGAATGACTATAAATATGCAAATATGCATATAAATGTCCTTGTAATAAATTTAGGTATGAACATATATGCATGTATAAATTATATTCGAATATACATATGTATACATGTAAATTTTGTTGTATTGAATTTAGGTATGAAATTACAAAGGTATGAGATATATTCGAACATATGCATGTATGTGTGAATAAGGTGTGAATTTAGTATAAAATATTTGTATAAGTTGGAGCAAATAAGCATGTATACTTATGAATAAATATTTATATTGAGTATAAGTATGAAATTATATTTATACATATATATATGTTAAATTTGATTATGTATGAGTATATAGGTATATGTTCTTGTTTCGAATATAAGCATAGAGTAATATATATTTGTTAGATTCGAATATGTATATATGTACATGTATAAGATCTTGTATTGAAATGGTATATGAAATTATATAGATATATATGGAATTCAAATGTTAAAAGTACATATTATATTATAAGTTAAATCTTATGATATTAGTAGTGGAATCTAAAGTATGAGGTTATATATATATAAATGTGTTTCGGTTGAATTATTGAATTATTTAAGTTAGATTTGATGATTGGGATTTATATATATATATCCATGTGTTTTAAAGATATAAGTTATGAATATTGAGCTGGATTTTATGTGGATTTTATATACAAATATGAGATACAACTTCTGTGAATTGAGATTCTTTTGTTAAAGCTCAGTACCAATCGGATTTATTGCCAGTGAAATTATTCAGACTATACGTCTAGCAGGCTAAGTGCCGGTGATCTGAATCAGGTTATAAACCTAGCAGACTAAGTGCTGGTGATCTGAATCAGGTTATAAACCTAGCAGGCTAAGTGTCGATGATCTAAATCAGGCTATAAGCCTAGCAGGCTAAGTGCCGGTGAATCTGTTAAATTAAGTGATTATATGCATTTGATATATATATGATTTTGGTTATATGTAATGGATAAGTATATGAACATTTGTTTATATGTATTTGATGGGCATATAAACGTTTGGATCTTTGTGTTTAGTTAGTAGGCACATATATTGGTTGTTATGAAAATTTTTGAATATATGTATACATTCGGCATATGTGGATTATAAGTATAGATGTGCATTTGGCTCATGTAGTTGATAAGTAACAATATAAGCTTTTGACATATGTATTTGAAAGATCATAGATATGCATTCGATGAAATGCAAATGATAAGTATACTAGCAATCAGTATATGCAATTAATGATTATGTTTGTAACTTGATTTATAACATATAATGTTTATACATATGTTAGTTTTTATGTATTTTAGATATGCTATAAACTTACTAAGCTATAAAAGCTTACTTTGATTGTTTTTGTCCATTTGTTTTATAGATAAAAATCAAGCTGTAGACTCGGGGATCGTTAGCGAAGATCATCACTCTATCTACTGTCTCAGTATTGAAATGTTTAAATTTTAACTTATGGCATGTATAGGCTAGATAATATTTTGGGAGTTGTACTTTAATGTACTGTATATATATAATTAATAGCCATACGAAATTAGCTTATTTTTCTTATGGTTTAACTGAACAGAAATGTTATGTTTTGTTATAAAAGGTTAAAGTAGAATTTATAATTATAATTACTTAATATTTGAATAATTTAACATAGATGTAAAATTTTTGAATTCTACTGAATGTCTGTGTTAAGTTGTGTTTTGTCAAGTAACGCCTCGTAACCCTAATTTATCGACATATACGGGTTAGGGGTGTTACATGATCAGATCTTTTAAAACCAATAGGCGTCTAGCACAAAGTCTTTGGAACTGAGCCACCACTTCATTCGAGGGGAGACTCTGCTAGAACGAGACATATCTTGACTTGACGAAGACCACCTTATCGGGAACCTAAAATCCTCTCCAAGTTTACTGCGAACTTGGATATACTTTCCCCAATTTGGATGAAGGTTCGAACAATGGTTCACAATGATAGTCTTCACCTGCTTGTGATGAGAGAAATAGTAGAACCCCAACGAGTTCTCCTAATTATGGCCTTTCAACTAATATATATGCTGAAAAACTGTGAGTAAGGGAACATTGCCGCATTGAGAGCAGTTGATAAAGTATGCCATGACTATCCACCAAGTGAAGCCCGAGAGCTGACTAGGGGCAAAGTTGTAGTCCTTGAGCAGAGTAAAAGAGAAGGGATGTAACAGCAAGTGCAACCTAGCCTCAAGCACATGGAAATGGAGTAGGAAACTATCTTCAGTGGTCTCGCACAACTGATGCAACCCTCCTGGAATGGATACTTCGTATGCGAAATTATGAAGTTTCATCCCTCGGATGGCCAACACTAGTCGTAAATCCTCTGACTTGGTGGTACAGAAGTAGAGTTTATTCGTTACTAAAACCGGAGACGACCATTCTCGTGACAAATGGGGTTGAACTATTCGATTACTGATGCCCCTCATCTTCACCATAACTCAAGTAAAAGAAGAAAACATAAATTTTAAAAGAAAAAGCAAGGTTCCTAAAAAATTACCTTTGTCTTGATTCTAGAAAATGCTGAAGATGAATGATTTAGGGTTCAAAGAGACATCCTTTTAGAGAAGAAGTTCCTTTCCTTCCTGTTAGATGATTTGTGTGACCAAAAGAAATCAACGGCCCAAATACGAATGGACAAAAATAGTTCAATTTTCAATGACCAGATACGCACGCGCAAGAACCGCTCGTAAGCGTGCCCAGTAAGCTGCATTTAATACTGATATGATGGACCTAAGGAGAGACACTTTATGATACCCCTTAGGCCCATTTTAGGGTGGGAGTAGATTGTTATACGTTAATAACTTGCGACCTAAACCCTAGAAAAGATTCGAACATCTGACCCATGACCCGAACACGAGAGGACAACAATGTGAACCCGATTATAAGGCAAAGGTACAGACCCAGGTCGCATGAACCTTGCATGAGCTCATAAGGCAGGATCACAAGTACAACTCATAGACTCAACTTGCGAGATAAGGTTATAGACCCAGCTCGCGGGGACCTAGCGAAGGTCGCAGTCTCACTTCGCATGTATCCAAGGAACTCGTAGGAAGTGCCACGTGCTCCACAGGCCACTCAGACACATGCCTAGTAGGTACAAAGCTCGCCCACAACGCCACTCCAATAGCAGAAAGGACCGCGTACTCCGTAAGCACGTGCCCAGTAAGTCTAAAGTTCATGGAGAATATCAGTACTAAGGGAAAAAAATGTCAATATTGGAGGCAACAGAGTAAAGACAAAATAGTGGGACCCTATCATGAGCTGTAATAGTACCAGCAACAACATGTATAAATACCCTGATACTCATATCAATAAAAGATACGAAAAATATTACTCAACAACACTAAATAGATAAATCATTTGTAATTTTAATCCACCTTGTTGATATGCCCTTTTTTTTTTCTTCACTAATTGTTCATTTTTTTGGTTTAAGTAAATTTTTGGTTTTAATCGGTTATCATTAGTTTGTGGGAGAAATATTTAAGAAAACCGTTTATTACTGTATTATGTCATTTAAAAAAAAATTCTTGGAGTTTTGTCAAGTGTTGGATTTTATACACTTATATATTTTATATATAATATAAAACATGGTACATTTTGAGTTAGTTGTTTGAATTTTAAAATGTTTTTATATTTAAATGGATATTGATTTTATAATTAAGTTTTAAATATGATTTTTTACTATTTTTAATTAGAAATTTTTTATACTTTTTAATGATAGTGTAGACATTAAAATATATTAATTTTAAATTTATAATTATATTTGTTTTATTAATGATGTAATAACACAACAACCAATAATGATAAATATATTTGCTTTATTGATAATATATGAACATTATAATTTTTTTTCTTAAAAAGGTTCTCATTAACCAACACGACTATTAAACATCATATGATAATAACGATGTATAAAGGGTTTAAAATTGCAACTAATACAATATATCATTATCAATTAATTATCATTGATTTTATATTTCTTAACCTATCAATCAAATATAATTACAAAATCTTTTCAAAATATATATAATTACAAGATAAAAATTTATTACCCTATAACTACAAGTTTTATAACTTGTCAAACATACATAACTGAAAATATGATCAAATTTTTTTGATTGTTTAAACAAGTATAATGATGCATTAACTCATCATATATATTATAAAATGTACGGAAGCAAAAATGGAAACTTTGAGATCCGGATTAGCTCTTTGAGTTACAACACACTTCCTTTTTTTTAATTATGTTTAAACTGGGTTTCATTTTTAAATTAAATTTTAAATATAGTTTACTTGCCAATAATAATAATAATAATAATAATAAATTTTTCAATAATAATTAACTTTAATCACGTCGTTTTCATTTTTAATTACTAATATCATGCTTTTATGAAATCACATAATTATTTTTTAAAGAATAAATATTTTTAATTAATGATTTAATATACATATTTTAAAATAAATGGTTTAAATTTTCAAATTTTATAAAAAAATATAAACATTTAAAATTTGGGTAAAATATGTTAAAACAAATTACGACTTGTTAATTAAACATGTTTACAAATTAAATATTTTTTATTGTACTTTAATTAAATAAAAATTTCATTTAAAACTTCATTTAAGTGAAATTTTAAATTTTTTTTTAAAACTTTATCTAAAATTTTTTAAAATTATTAAATATATTTTAATTTATAAACATAAAAACAATTCGTACATCGCACGAAATAAAAAAAAAACTAGTATATAATATGTAAAAGAATATATGAGAGCATATATGAAAACTTTGAGTTGAGTTCCAAAATGTTCACTTTTTTAGTTATATTAATTACTTCCATATTGCATTTATTTGTATTAAACAATTTTATTTATATTCACTTTTGAATTTATGGTAACTAATATTATATTAATTATTATAATTTTTGAATTTTTGGTTTCCTAATATATTCACTAGAGCAAGCTAAATAATTAATCTTCTACGTTCTGTAATCCAATTGAAGGAGTAAATGCTAGCCACAATCTTTGAATTGATACATGCAACCTAGCCCATGGATCACACGAGATAAAAAACTAGTTATATATGCTAAAAAATACATACAAAATAAATACAAACAAATTAGTTTTCAAATTCATTTACCCGAGTTCATTCTGGGTATGAAATAATTTTTATAAACCTTTTAGATTTTTTAGATTTTATATATTTTTAATTTTAAAATAATAATTTAAGAAAATTTATTATTTTGTAAAATAGTTAAAATAGATAATGTCACTAAAAACACGTTAGGAATTAAACTAGACAAAATGATGTCTACATTCATTTGAATCTAGACATCTTTTTTGTCCAGATTCATTTTGGATGTGAAATAATTTTTATTATCTTTTTAGACATAATGATAAATTTAGCTCTTAACATATCTATTTCATCATTTTGGCCTAATTTTTTTTTCTCATTTTTCCCCTGAATGTTCAAATTTAGTCAAATTGCTTTTTGTGGGACAATACAATTAATCGAGTTGTTAAAATTTTAACATCATTGATGTGTTAGCTTGTGTGGCAATCCACATGCACTTCATTGTTAACGTGATTTTTGTTTAAAATTTTATTAACATTTTAAATTTGTTGATTTTTATTCTTTTTTTTGAAATTTTATAAAGTATATTATACACATTGACTATCATGTAAGTTGTCACATCAGTATTGTTAAATTTTTAAAGCTCAATTAGCTTTTCTGTCCAACAAAAAGCAATTTGACTAAATTTTAAAGGTTAAGAGGCCAAAGTGATAAAAAAGAATTAGGGCTAAAGTGACAAAAATGTATAAATATTAGAGGTTAAAATTATCATTATGCTTTTTTTTATATATATAAAATTATATATTTTAAAGATATTATAAAGTTTTCCATGTGTCATAATACAAAGTTGGGAATAGTGTATTATTGATTGCTAATGCTAACAGTGTGGCGAAATCCAAAGTTAAATATCAATTAAATCTAAAAATAGAATTTTAAGTATGAGCTAAATTTAGGGGACAAAGTATACAATATTTCTTGATTTCATAATTTGTAATATCAACTTTGGTAAATTTGGGGGGCCCTGGTACTGTGAGTTGTCACGTATTAAGCAGGTAGTGAAAGCAGAATGCAAACAAACCACCCTATCTTTCCAAGTTGGCATTGTGGGGTTAAATAGGGAGACAAATTTGCAAAGGCTGCACCTCACCTCAGCACAACCACAATGAGCAGTGTTCCACCTCCCGGCTCCCGCTTAAATAACAACATTAATAAACGGCTTTCCATAACATACAAACCTGTAGTAGCCTTCGTTTTTATACTCTCATTATAACTCTGATCACTAATTTCAACACATTCACAGAATAAGGTTTAATAAACAATAAAATTGTTATAGGATAAAGAGATTAACCCTTTTTCTTATTTACACGAAAAATAAATAAATTAAAATTACCTACACTTTTTACTTAAAATAGAAGTAATCATTATAAAAAATATTATTTTTTATAAATAAAATTGCTTAAAAAATCACCTGTGGATGTGTTAACTTTTAGCATTAGTAATGGGATTGGAGCAGTCTATATTATGATAATGAAACCCAAAGATGCAGGGTTTGGCTTACATTGAAGGAAAACTAGATTGATCCAATGATTTGGCATATTAGCATGCAGCTTGTTATATACAAAGACCACATGGGAGAGTATTAGTTAGTCCGGTGTTAATATCTATATGGAATAAAGGGTGTTTTCAAAACGAAGGCTTGTGGGAGAGTATTAGTAGTTGAAGAAAAATGGATAAATGAAGAGTTGGAACGTGTTCTTACTGATTTCCTGGTCATCCTCAACCCAAAGTTGGCTAATCTCCAGAGTTTTGATTGCTTCACTTCTCTATGTTAAAAAGTTCATCTTCATATGACATCATCAGAAATGCAATTGTTCCCCGTGATGATTGGAGGACTACCTTTTCAAAGTTGCTGAATTCTCATTAATTCCATTTTTTTTAGTTTCGTGATTATTATGCTTAACACTACGACAATCTACATACTTTCACCATATTTGAAGTTGCCAAATCTAAAAACCAGCATTAGCAGAAGAGAAAAAAGGCAAAAAATTGCTCCCCATTATCTTTAATTTTGGTCTGAAACATTTATTTCCTCCCAAATATGGAAAATAGTAGCAAAAGATATAGAAACAAGGGGCTTAAGCAGCTGATTAATTAATGCTTACAATACTATGATTGAAATAACTTTGAAAACTGACATTCTTAACGTGATAGGATTGGAGGAGAAACTGAAAGAAAAGAATAATGCACATCTGTCATAAAACTAATACAGAAAAATTAGTCTGGGCAACAGCAGGTGGAGAGAGAGAGAGAGAGAGAGAGAGAGAGAGAGAGGATGTCTAAAATAAAGAATGTCTAGGGAAACTAAAACAAAAATACAAATAAAAGGAAAGCCAGATGTCGCAGTCATTGCAAATAATATTATTCATTGTTTAACCATTGACACAGTCACCAGCACAGCACAGCACAGCACGGTACGGGTAGACTCGTCTCTGGCTGCGACTTCAAAACAAACCCCAAACACCATGCCTGGAAAAGAAGTGGAAGAAGAATCACAGCTTGAACCACTAATTCATTTGTCTAAAACTCCTCCTTTTAACCCCCAAAACCAACCATACTAAAGAAGAAAAGACAAATGTGGGTTTATGGAAAGCCAGTTTGGGATCGATCCAAGTGAAGAAGTTGCTCGTTACATTTAGGGCAATCTTCAACTTGCTTGGGGACCATGAAATACATAAGACAGCTCTTGCAACCAGCTACAACCAAAACATTATCTTTCTCTTTCTCTACTCCTTGGTGGTTGCTGCTGCTGCTGTTGTTATTATAATGCCCTCTCTCTCTTGAAGAAGAAGGTGATGACTCCGATGATAGCTCTTCACTGTCATACAAACTATCATCGTTTTCTTCTTCTTCTTCCTCTTCCGAGTAATAATCTCCACTATATTCAGCTGCTGTCCTTGGATCCACACTTGCTTTCATTCCGTTCCTCCAGTTTACGTAGTAAATCTCCCCTGTCTGCCAATTACCCCCCATCAAACAGTAACAGTAACACTATTGCATCAGTAAACTAGACCCAAGTGCACGACCCTTTCATGTTTTAGGCTTGTTAAAACTACCCGCATACCTAAACTCTACCATTCCCAATCACACCAACTAGGATGACTGCTATACCACGATATGTATTTACATATATTAAACAAAGAAATCACATATTCGCATGAATTTTTCAAAATTTACAACCAAAACCCCCAAGCCAGCTTAAATCCTTCTTTTTATATTTATGATTTTAATAATAAAAAAACCCGGAAAGACAGTGCTAGTTTGATGCTTTTGAATCAAAATAGATGGAACTTATCTGGGCTCTAAACCAACCAGGGATTAACTGTAAACTGAAAGAGATGAAGGAAATGCCAAAAGAGAATAGCGGAAGAAAGGCTTTTTTTTTTTAATTTTGTATATTTAGGGTTATGGTCTGAAACCCTAGGCTTAGCATGCGTGTGGGAGAAAGGGAGACCAACAGCGAAGCCAGCAATAAATACAAAGAACAGGGAAGAAAAAGCCATTAAAGAACAAAAACCAAAAATACACAACAAAGGAAAGACCAAGATCTGCCATGAGTTTCGCATTAATTGCGTCTGAAACACGAAAGGGACTATAAACTGTTGTAACCATTTCACAAGACAGATAGAAGTAAAAAATACATATAGTAACAAGAGAAAAAAAAGAACGAACCTTGAGATCAAGGCATTGTTCCCAATGGTAAGGAAGAGAGAGATGAGAGTTGAGCTCCAAGCTAGTGTCAGAAACGGTGTTTGGAAGGTTGTTGTTGTCACCTGATGTGGAAGACCTCCCTATTATCCCTTCTTCAGCCCCACCTTCGTTGCTTCTTTCATGGTTCAAAGAAAAGTTCTGTAAGGACCTCTCCAATGATTCTGTGATCGTTGCCATGTTTGGTGCTCTCATCGATAACCCAATTTAATGAAACGATTACCAATTCAAACAAGTGCAGAAAAAAAAAAGGAAATAAAGAGATTAGGGCTGTGGGAGCTTAAAAGGGATTCGAAATGGAGAAGCATAAAACCAAGGGAGGGGCCGGGAAGGGGAAAGAAGGCGTTTTAGCGAGTGTTTGAGAGATGATATACTTAATAAGAAATTGTTTTTGGGTGGGTAAAACTAGAAACACAAAAGCCTCATGCTCCCCCTCCGTAAATTAATGCGCGTGGGTGTTTAGCGAATAACCCCTGGGTTGGCCCACATCTGCCACCACCAGGGAATCACTGCGGCTTGCATTTTGTCTCTCACGTCTATGTATTGGCATGTAACAGCTCACACACGCAGTGGAGACGCGTGATGCAAAAGAGGTATACTCCTCCTCCGCTGATTACGAAATTTTAGTGACTTTGGGGTTGTTTTTAGGGTTTGAGAAGGTGAGGATGAAGCTCTAAATTGAGATTGGGTGGAATGCTAGATCCAAAAGAAAAGAGATTGGTTGGAATGCCGGTGTTCCTCACTCGCTTTTTGGGCGCGCAATGTCCTTTCTGCTCTTCACTACAGCTTCAGACAACCTCTATAATTAGAATTTCCCTCGAGTAATATAGACTTGAACTGAATTACACCCTTGTGTTTTTTGGTGTTTATTTTTATTTATTTACTAAACTGAACCAAAATTTAATTTGAAATCTATCTTTAATAAATAATATCATTTTTTTAATGGTGGGGCTTACGAGATTAGGATGAGAAATGGTGATGAAGTTGAGTCCTCTAATTATCTATTTCTAGTCGCACCCAATTTGTAAATCTCACAACACATTATTAATATTTTTGTTATGGTAACATTCACCCAAAGTCAAACCATTTTTAAAAGACAAATGCCCCACTTTCTAAATTTCTTACATAATAATGGTTCATGTATATATGTTGTAAAACTGTTGGTACATTAATTATATTATTTGATATGCCATTTTGGATCGTTAGGATAAAAATTAAAAGCAATCATTTAAATATCTTATTTCAAAACAAAAATACACATCTTGGGTAGCTAATTATTTGTTTATATTAAACTATTGTTTTAAATCAAATTTAGCATGGTTGTTACAAACCTTAAAAATGCATCTTAATATTAATAATAGGATTGCCAAGATCTTATTTGGATGTTTAGTCTAAATTTACTTAGAATTCTAATAAACCATGATAATTATTATGAAATCATAGTTATAAAAAAGAAAAGCAGATAGATATTTTGTTTGGAAGGGGGGACTTGACTTTTGTTGTTGTTTTTATATAAAGGAAAGGAGCAGATTGGGCACGTATTACTGTAGAGTAAACTTCACGAGATGGAAATGGATGTCGAGTGGTGTGTTGGAATAGGAATAATAGTTGTAGAAGTAGCGAGTAGAGAGAGGACAGGCTCACTTATCTATCCTAATTTCTCTGATGCGGAATCTCTTCAGTCCCTCCCTGACACCCCCTCCCTTCTCTCTCTCTTTCCCCGCTGCACTTATATTCTCTTTTCTTCTGTCTTTCCCACTTATGGTTCTTGGGATTTACTTTCACTTCTTTTCTTTTCAGTTTAAATATACTCCTTTAAAATTTAAAAATTCAATTTATATTTTTTTTACTTTTTATTCGATTTAAATAAAATTGAATTTTAATTTTTTTATATTTTTAAATAAAAATGATACTTTTTATGTTTTTATTTGAAATAGAAATAATTGTTATATATCTTTAAAGGGTAAGGATTAAATTGATCAAACTTATTTTACTTCAAAAAAGATGATTAGCTTTTAACAGAGGGATGAATTTAAAAAAAAAAGAAATATAAAGACTCAATAGCGTAATATTTAAAATTTGTGGCACTACTTGTTGTAGTTTGTTTAATTTCCCAATTCATTCCCTGGCCTGCACTTGCGGTCTCCCAATGCAGTTGCCTTCTATTCTTTACTATTTTCTCTCTCTCCGCCTACCTTAATTAAATCCAATTGTTTATTCAACTTCACATGGGCCTAAACTAAGTGCTTGATTTGCTCCAGTTTGGGCCCATTCACCATCAAAACATCCGTTCTATATTTTACCAAATTTAGATTCTATCAAAAATTTTGGTTTTTCTTTTTTAACATCAATAAAAGATGATGAGAATGCCTTAAAGTTTTTTAAAATTATTTAAAAATATTTGTTCTGAATGAATCTGGAGTCCAATATCATTTGAATCTAGACATCCTGCTTGTTTGAACGTAATTTTTAATTGTTTTTATAATTTCAAAATAACTTCACAATCTTTAGCTTTTTTCTTTTCTAAAATTGATGTATTTGTTCAGGTTCATTTTAAACATATATTTTTATAAATTTCATAATTTTTTGAAAAATTTAAAAAACACTGCTACAAAATGAACATAAAAATGAACTTCGGACTATGCACATCTAGGATCATTCATCAAAATTCGAAAAAGGAAAAACTAAAGTTGAAAATTTCTTTTGAAATTATTATCTTCTGAAATAATAAAATATATAGTTATTATATTCAAAATAAATTTGGAAATGTTGATTATCTAGATTTATTTTGGACATATAATTTTAATATATATTTAAAAATGAGGTGATGATGTGATACTTATTTTAATTTTTTTTAAAAAAAAAGAAAAAAAGTTAAATTAATAATAATTAGTAAATTCATTAACAATGTTAATCTAATTATGATCACCATCAACTTTTTCTGGTAGCATTTTAAACTTTGTCCATAAAAGTTAAAAAAACCCATGGTCAACATATATGCCCAAAACATTTGTTTGAAAAGAAATAATGTTAGCTTCAACAACCCACTCTTCTCGTTTCTCTATTTTCATTGGCAATAACATCATCTAGGAATTTGGGACACTCTTCCCATTGTTGTTCGAGAACTTCTCCATCCGCAACACATGGAATCTCGATGGAGTTCCCATTTTGGCCAATATTTTTAATTTATTTTTACCCATATTGATGTTTGAATTTGACCAGCAACTGTATGAGTTTTCTTTTTTTAAACTCTTTTAACTTAAGAAAAAAATGAAACCAATTGTAGAATTCAGATCCAAAAAGTATTTAAACCTTAATGTTAATGTATTTACTTTTTCATATGATAATTACGTCCATTATTAGACATGTGAATAAGCAGTCAGGTTCAACAATCTTCAACTATACTTTCCATTCTTTTTTTAATTTTAAAAATTACATTTGTTGAATAAAAAGAATGAGAAATCAGAAATTTGTATTGATTCAATTAGGGTTTAAAAATATATGAATTTATACCAACAAGCTTTTCTTTTCTTTCACAAATTGGTTGAATTAATAGTGGAAATCCGACTTCAATGGTGTCTGGAGATGCAACAATCCCATTCATGAATTAAATTACAATTTTTTGAGTACGTGAAAAGCAAACTCCTTTCTCATTTTACATTCCAAAATCAAAGAACAAACCCAAATACTTGGTACCTTACGCATCAAGACTTCAAACAAATCCGAACGATTTCAACTATATTTCTATTTTTACAGAAATTTGAGATCATTTTCAAAGCTAAAAACAGACTGGATTTGTTGAGTTGAGATAGGAGAGGACAAGAGAAATCTGAGCATCAGTTTTAAAAAGCTCGATTATGAAGCCTCACGGATGAGTATCAGCACATAATAAACATATTCATCATTTGCTCAGATCTCTAGTTCTCCATCCATCAAGCACAAAGCAAAAAGAAAGAAAGAGCAACGGTTGAAGTTGAAGAACAGCAGCGCCATTAGCACCGTATATATAGTGCACAATGGGCCTTGGAAACCCTAATTGCCATTTGCCACGGAACGATTGAAGTGACGCCGTTTTAGCTCGGTGCCGTTTCAACAACATTTATGTTTTGAATTTGAAACGCACCGGTTCACCCACCATCCTGCAGTATAGTAGTAGTAGACTTGTTCTGTTTTTGAGGGCGAGTGTCAGATGCACACATTTGATTCAACAACTCTGCTTCTTTTTCCTTGAAAGCTCGTAGGTTGTTAAATTATAACATTACATTCGTCTATTTGCTTCTTTCTTCTCGTTTCGCTTTCTTCCTCATTGCTTTCAGGGCAGTGGCGCTTGCATGATCCGATTGTTAACCACTAGAGCACCGCGGCCGTCTAATATTTCTGCTGTGCACCAAAAGATTAACTCTTTTGTTTGCTCTTCATTATGTGGATTCTCAGCCCAAGCAGCAAACCAGACCCAGCAAAACCCGAGTTCCATAAACAGACCGTCTTCACATTTCGATTCTCACATGTATGGTGCCTTGCTTCAACGTTGTCTCCAAAACGATGACCCCATTTCAGCTATGGGTCTTCACTGTAAGATCCTAAAAAGGGGTAACTGCTTAGACTTATTTGCTACAAACATTCTCTTGAATGTGTACGTAAAAGCTGAATTATTGTCCGAGGCTGAAATTCTGTTCGATGTAATGCCCGAGAGAAACACAGTTTCTTTTGTTACTTTAGTCCAAGGATATGCGCAGTGTTTGCAGTTTTCTGAAGCCGTGGGGTTGTTTACTAGGCTACATAGGGAAGGTCATGAGCTTAACCCATTTGTTTTTACTTCCATATTGAAGGTGCTTGTCAGTATGGAATGCGCTGAGTTGGGTTGGAACTTACATGCTTGCATTTATAAGCTTGGCCATGAGTCTAATGCCTTCATTGGAACTGCTTTAATTGATGCATATTCTGTTTGTGGGTGTGTTGACTTCGCAAGAGAAGTTTTTGACGGTATTAGATGCAAGGATATGGTTACTTGGACAGGAATGGTAGCTTGTTATGCGGAGAACCACTTTTTTCAAGAGGCATTAGAGGCCTTTTCTCAAATGAGGTTAGTCGGTTTTAAGCCAAATAATTTTACTTTTACCGGTGTTTTTAAGGCTTGTATCGGACTTGAAGCTTTAGATATAGCAAAAGGTGTTCATGGCTGTGTTTTAAAAACTCGTTATGAGTATGATCTTTATGTAGGGGTTGCATTGCTTGAATTGTATACCAAGTGCGGGGACATTGGCGATGTTCAACAGATTTTTGAGGAGATACCTAAAACAGATGTTATTCCATGGAGTTTCATGATTTCACGGTTTGCACAGAGTGACCAGAGTGAAAAGGCTGTTAATTTGTTTGGTCGTATGAGGCAATCTTTTGTGGTCCCTAATCAATACACGTTTGCTAGTGCACTTCAAGCTTGTGCAACTTTAGGAGATCTTGATTTAGGTAAGCAAATGCATAGCCTTGTGCTCAAGGTTCGTCTTGATGCTGATGTATTTGTATCAAATGCCCTTATGGATGTCTATGCTAAGTGTGGAAGGATTGAGGATTCTTTGGAGCTGTTTGAGAAGTCATTGAATAGGAATGATGTGTCTTGGAACACCATGATTGTTGGCTATGTTAACTGTGGGGATGCTGAGAAGGCATTAAGCTTGTTTTTGGAAATGCTTGAAAATCGAGCACAGGCAACTGAAGTAACATATTCCGGTGTCCTTTGTGCTTCTGCCGGTTTGACAGCATTGGAGCTAGGAACTCAAATTCACTCCTTAACATTCAAAACAAATTATGCTGAAAATACTGTTGTTCATAATGCATTGATTGATATGTATTCCAAGTGTGGAAGGATCAGAGATGCTCGTCTGGTATTCGATATGATGAACGAACGAGATGAAGTTTCGTGGAATACTATGATCTCAGGGTATTCTATGCATGGGCTTGGCATGGAAGCTTTAAAAATATTCCAGATGATGCAGGACAGAGGGCATAAACCAAACACTTTGACTTTTGTCGGTGTGCTATCAGCCTGTAGCAACTCAGGATTACTAGACGAGGGGCAAGCTTATTTTTCATCTATGTTACAGGAATATGGCATTGAGCCATGCATTGAGCATTATTCTTGCATGGTCCGGCTTTTGGGGAGATCAGGTCATCTTCACAAGGCATTGAAGTTGATTGAGGAGATCCCATTTAAGCCTAGTGTTATGGTGTGGCGTGCCTTGCTTGGAGCTTGTGTTATTCATAAAAATGTTGAGCTTGGTAGAATGTCTGCACAGCGCATTCTTGAGATGGAACCTGAAGATGATGCAACCCATGTACTATTGTCGAATATGTATGCTACTGCAAGGAGGTGGGATAATGTCACTGCTATTAGGCAAAGCATGAAAAAGAAAGGAATGAAGAAGGAACCCGGTTTGAGTTGGATTGAGAACCAGGGAAGAGTACATTATTTCAGCGCGGGAGACACTTCGCATCCTGACATGAAGGTGATTAATGGGATATTGGAATGGTTGAATGTGAGAACCAGGAGAGCAGGCTTTGTTCCTGATTGTAATGCTGTTTTGCTTGACGTTGATACTAAAGAAAAGGAGCATCTCTTGTGGGTTCACAGTGAAAGGTTAGCTCTTGCTTTTGCACTATTTAGGACATCATCAGGAAGCCAAATCCGTATAATAAAGAACCTCCGAATCTGTGTGGATTGCCATGCTGCAATGAAATTAATATCAAAGATTGTGCAGCGAGATATTATTATCAGAGACATGAACCGGTTCCATGACTTCCATGATGGAATTTGTTCTTGTGGTGATTACTGGTAATTCAGGTACGTCTTTCTTGGAGGGCTAGAGTTTTTGTTTTCAATCAAATATATAAGATAATTTGATACTTTAGATTATCTTTTAGATTCTATCCTCCTTATAATATTCTTTCAGTTTAGCATTTGATGTGATGAATTGGCGTTGTTCTAGTTAATAGAATGACTTGTAAATGGTTTCAACGGTTTTGTTAGTTTGGTATAACTTCCTTGCTCAGTGGGGTTTGTAGTTTTTTCTTGATCAAATGAAACTACAGCAAAACCTTCGAAGCATTTTTTTTGGTTTATTTCTTTTGATTTGTTTTTTTTTAATACTTATTTTATCATTCCCTTCAGTCTTGAATTGTAGTTTAACTAAATTAGAGTGATTAAAGTTAAAAAAACGAGTATTTTATACAGGGCTGACAAGGAAATTTGTTAATAAACAGCTATTTTAGCTTTTGAATCACAGATTATTATTTGGATACATTTCGTTTATGAGCCTCTTCAAACACGACTTATTGCTATTGATTAGATGATCCCTATGAGACCTGGTCAATGAGAACTAATTATTGAGGCTAAATAGATGGATTAAATTGCAATAATTGAGGATAAATAGACTAGTTAAACAGTAGTAGCCACTAATAACGACTCTCAATCAGCAAGGAAAATATGTAATATGTGCACCATTGAATCACTAAGGTCGACTTTCGTCCTTGCTCTACAAATAGGTCTTACAGTCAAGCTCTCTTTCACCTTTGCAGTTTCATTGGTCCAAGGAAACGTTTGCATGTCTCTGTTACCTTGGGAGGCCTACACTTAGTAGAATCTATGAACCAGAGACTATCCATTGGCTTGTAGGCCTTGAAACAAGGTTTCCAAAGTGGTATCTCATGGATGGAAGTCTTTTGAGGAGGGTTGGATCAAAATCAATACGGATGGAGATGTGAAGGTGGGAGATAATTGGTGACAGTACAGGTTAGTGAATTGTGAGTTTTAGCAAAATGTAGGCATATGCAGAGCGATTTAGGCTGAGCTTTGGGCTGCCTTTGTATGATGGCATTACTTTAGCATGGGTGCAAGGTATAATCAATCATTCTTGAATGTAATAATTCAATAGTGGTTTAGACGCTGTCTGATTATATGGGGTGGGTGAATTCTATTGCCCTTGTAAGGAGTATTAAAGAGCTCTGCGATCCTCAATGGCAGATGCATACCAAGCACGTGTTTGGCTAGGCAAATTTGTACCGGACTTATTGGCAAAACTGTGTTGAAATGGATGGCCATGTTCATGCAAATTTAACAGTCCTCCGTGGGAAAGGTTAATACTTGTGGTAGATTTGTTCCTTTCATAGCGCTCTCATAATACTCATATTCACGGAACCCATATAGTTACGTCATGCAATGTAAGGGAGCTCCAGTCAAGCTAACGACTAAATTAAGCATATAAGCACCAAAGATACAAGAGTCTAAAACAGGTTCAATATCTTACTGACATTGGAATGCTATACTTGCAATTGAAGCTACACCGATAGAAGCAGTGTGGCCCACTAATCTCGCATTCTGTTGGGGGAGTTGGGCAATGAAAGGAAAAGGTAATGATGGGACCTTTTTCTGGTAAACTTTTATAGTTTTTGCCTTGTGTTTTTTGTTTGCTAATTTTAGAAGCTAAGTTCCCACTTTGAGCAAACATCTTTTGCTTCTAAGAGCATGCTATGTGATTTCATAAGCTTGTCATTGCTGATGAAACGTGACAAAATCAAACCTTGCAATTTTGAAGCTAACTCTATTTTTCAATATTAAAAAAAGGATGGTAAGATTTGAATGTGTTATTTAAATATTAGACCAGAGCTCTAATTGCTATTTCAAATAAATCTTGGTTTTATTTCTCAAATTTGATTTTTATTTTTTACTTGCAACTTACAACTTTATGCGAGCTTCATAATTTTCAAAACTATTTTTAAACTTTTGTTTAATGTGTAACGTAGCATGAATTTTGATTTTGTGTAATTGTATATAAGAAATTTTGATTTGATTTGAGTCAATTTTTACAAATTACTAACACTATTATCAACGTAACACAATTTTAACGCTTACATATTGCATACAAAAACAAACTAGTGTATTTGTTTCTTTAAAATTTTATACAATTGAATCAAAATCAAAGTTTATGTGTATAATTGAACCAAAATTAAAATTCCATTTATAGAATTGAACCAACATAATTTTTTTTGTTACAAGCTAATGACTTTTAGGCCTAGTGACAAGATGCTTGTATTCAATCCCAATCCATGCCTATCTTTATCTTAATTATCATAATAGAAAAAAGTGATGTGTGTATATATACATTTCAGGTTGGATTAAAGTTTAGGGTAAATTACTAATAAAAGCCATTTTTTTTCAAAATTTATCGAAATGGGCCGATTTTTTTATTATTTACCGGAATGGACCATTTTCTGCGAAATCGCATCCACGTCAGCGCGATGTCAGGGTACGTGTCAGGACATTGCGTCCACGTCAGCGCGATTTACTTACGTGGACACAAATTGCGCCTACGAGGACGCGATTTGCTGACGTGGATGAACAATTTATGTTTTTAAGCTTGGAAAACTTTGAAAGGCCATAACTTTTTGCTCGGTTGTCCGATTGAGACGATTTTTTTTTATTTCGAATAACTTTTCGAGATCTACGCGCTGAAAAAATGTCGAAGGTCGTTTTCCGTAGTTTTCGTCGAAAAAGATCCTTTTTTGCCCCTAAATTTCAATTTTTTCGGTTTAAAATTGAATTTTGAAACATTTAAATCATTATTTTCCTTATTTATTTGAAGTAAACACCGGATCTTTTTTTTACAGAATTGTCTTATATCATCCTGTTATAGGTATAAGTCAGCTCATTCCATTTTTGAGAAGTTCCCTAAAATTTTCCATTTTATTCAATTTAGTCCCTAAAACCTAAATAGTCATATTTTCAAATCTAAGCTTCGTTTTTCAATTCAAATTCAATTTCATCCTTCCAAAACATTCAAATATTCTTAAATACAAAAATTTCATGCTAATTTTGAAATAATTACACTTTAGTCCCTAAACTCGTAACCAATAAATTATACTTTACAAATTAGTCCCTATTCATCTCTAAGCAGTTTTTCAGCATGTAGATCTTGAAAATTTATTCAAAATAAAAAAAATGTCTCAATCAGACAACCGAGCCAAAAGTTATGGCCTTTCAAAGTTTTTCAAGCTAAAAAACATAAACTGTTCATGCCACGTCAGCAAATCGCGTCCTCTAGGGCGCGATTTCCGTCCACGTCAGCAAGTCGCACTGACGTGGACGCGATTTCCTGGCGCGTACCCTGACATCGCGCTGACGTGGACGCGATTTCGCGGAAAATGGACCATTCCGGTAAATAGTTAAATAGTTGGTCCATTTCGGTAAATTTTGAAAAAAAAGGGCTTTTATTGGTAAATTACCCTAAAGTTTTTGTATAATTTTAAGATTTATTTTTTATTGAAATAATTGTAAAAAATTTTAGGGATAAAACAACATTTAGTTCCTGAGCTTGACATTTTTTTCAAACTTGTTCCCTGAGTTTTTTGGTCCGCATTAGTCTTAAACCTTGACAAGTTTTCCCAATTTGATCTCTCAAAGTGTTATGTCATCACTTGAAAATTTAAAATTTTGTGTATAAAATCTAAAAAACATTAAAACTACAAAAATATTATTTTTTTAAAAAAATTTATGTGAAAGTGTGATACAATTTTAAAGTGTGATACAATTTTAAAGTGTTACATTATCATATCTTAATTGAATCAAAGTTTAAGGACCACATTGAGAGGTTCACTCTTATTTATTCTTCGTCGCCATGTAGTAGAGTTTAGTCCTTCAGAGGATGCCTTCAAGCTAAACAAATTGACTTTCATTTTTTTAACTCCCATGCCACATGGTAGAACATATTCTCTTAGGGATACTATCAAGTTATTCAAATCAACTCTTATTTTCGTTGTTCCCACGCTACGTGGTAAAGCCTACTCTCTCATGACCTTCAAGTTAATTAGATGGAAGTTCAGTTTCTTTTTACTCCCATGCCATATGATAGAGATATATCTCTTCAAATATCATGAGGAATTGACTCCCATTGATAACTAATGCTCTTTATGCGAGCTTTGATATAAGTCTTTCATCAAAGCACTTTGTAATCCTTTTCAAACTTAAGGGAGAGATATTATTATACCAACCTAACATAAAAAGGTTAAAGCCTCAAGGAATAAGCTATTGAAATAGCCCAAATTCCATATACTCTCAACTGACACATACATAATGCTACACTTGATGCTACAAGTAAACATCATAACTTTGACAAGCCTTTGGTGCAAAGTAGAAAGCAAGGCAATAGGATAAGGACGCCTCAACCAATCAAAAAAGGACCATATACTCTCATGTAAAGGGACAACTTACAAGTAGCTCAAGAAATGAACGATAAGCATAGGTATGAAAAAAGAGGTATACTTATTTTGTAAGGATTCATTTTTCCAGTCTATCACTGTATTATTTCCATTTTGGATCTCATCTCATCCATTTCCACCCTTAATGATTTAAGTATCAAAGAGCATCCAACAACACAAGCTCTAACAACCTTACAATTCATATTATGTTCACAAGCCACAATCTATCCTAGTCTAATTTATCAACCTCTGAGCCCAAATACATTCTAAAGAGATGTAACCAAATTTCAAGTCATTTTTATTAGAAAAATATCTTAATCTTAAGTAATTTTTATTTTAAATAATTAAACATGGTTATTATTTATCACACACATACACATGTTTTTAAAATGCTAGTTTATTCAATGTTATTTGTTTTTAGATATTATTATGTATATGAATTGTTTGATTTTTATTATTCTATGGCTTTTTTTATGTCAAATCATTTATATCTTTTGAGATTCCAAAATAATTATGGATAATTTTGTTATTCTAACTTATTGCTGATACCTAAAAACTTATATTGTTTCGATTATAAGCATTTTTGTTTGACAACATTATTAGAAAAAATGGAAAACTCAAGAAGCTAGAAAGATTTTGATTGTGTTTTGCACTTCCGTGGGTTCCTAAC
This sequence comes from Gossypium hirsutum, assembly GCF_007990345.1. Lineage (NCBI taxonomy): Eukaryota > Viridiplantae > Streptophyta > Magnoliopsida > Malvales > Malvaceae > Gossypium > Gossypium hirsutum. The sequence goes on along the minus strand of NC_053448.1, from coordinate 46,519,530 downwards.
GGATATAGTGTTAAGTGTGTGAAACAAAATCCATCAAGCTATCTTACCATTCAACAAAGCTTTATTTTGATTGGTATGATTTTTTTTCTACATATCTTGTTTATCAATACCAAATAGAAATTTTATGATAATTTACTATTTATCTTTAATGTGTAGAGATCTTTGTGAAACTGAGACACCATCAATGATAAAAAAAAGTTAAGCTTTCTACATTTTATGGTTGATTGGTTCTTATGATTGATGATATAATAGCTTTTCTATATTGAGTTTGTTGGTCTAGGGAGCAAAGATGCTATAATAATGCTTGGAAAATCTCTTTTTCATTCAATGAATCAAATGAAGAACAAGAACTGTCACTCATAAGAGATGTTGTATTGACAAATCATTAGATAACTTTATAAATCTTTGCATGAGATCGCTTTAATATAAAAAAAACATAAATATTACCATTCTACAATTCAAATAACATGAAGTTAAAAATAAAGGTATAACAAAAGTTAGTTATATTGTTAATTAGTTAATCGATTTGTATATAAATAGTTATGAGTGTAAAGACTTTAATACATTTTAATGACATTATGTTTTTCTCTGCTATTCCTATAGTTTATTACTTTTTTGTTCATCATTTAATCGTCATTTTAACATAGTATCAGAGCTTAACATGACTTTAATTTTTATTTCTAGTTTATTTGTTCTATTTGTTGAGTTTTTTTTTTGCTTAAGTAAACTTAGTTCATGTTTGGTTTTTAAAGTTATCTTTTCTTTAATGGTTCTTCTTGGTAATTTTTCGGTATTTTTTGTTCTTTTTGCTTATGGATTATTGCTTTAAAGATTGTTGAAACAAATCAAAGCACTAGTACTAATCAAAATAATGACACAACTTGTAATAATGATCCATCATTATACATTGATTACAATCATCCACTTTTTTGCATCCCTCAAATACACCTTGTATGTTGCTGGTTTCACATCAATTGCTTAGTTTCAAGAATTACAATGTTTGGATTCGGTCTATGCGTATTGCTCTCTTGTTTAAGAACAAACTAAGGTTTGTTGATGGTAGTTGCAAGAAAAGATTTATACAATGCAACATTACATTCACAATGGAAGCGATGTAATGCAATTGTGTTGTCTTGAATTTTGAATACAGTTTGCAAAGAACTCTTAGCTGGTATTTTTTTTTGGCTTCTAATGCTTTCTAGGTTTGACAAGATTTAAAAGAAAGATTTGATAAGGTTTATGGTTCAATAGTGTATTTTTTTCACAAAGAAATAGTTTCACACATGTACGGTATTTCATTAGTTTCAATTTATTTCACTAAGTTGAGGTTATTATAGGATGAGTATGATGCACTTGTCCCTTTGGCATCTTGTGATTGTGAGGTTTCTAGAAAAAAACACTCAGCATTTAACACGATAGAGGCTTTTTCAATTCTTAATGGAGTTAAATTATGCCTATTCTGCAATTAGAAGTCAGGTTCTCTTGATGCAATCTTTGCCATTAGTTAATTAGACATATTCTATTTTAGTGCAAGAAGAGGCACAAAGAGCTTATTTAGTATGTTCTTTACCAACATTCTTGGAACCTACTACTCTTTATTCATCAAATAGTCAGCAAATTGGTCCAAGTAAGAAGTTTAACGGGGGTGTGTGATCATCGTAAAAATCAAAGGACATAAAAAAGAATTGTTATAAGTTAATTAGATATCTTGCAGATTTCAAGTTTATAAAGAAAAAAAAGGTCAAGTCAAGCTGCCTTGTCAGTTAATTAAGAATTTGTGTATATAAATACAATTGTGTCAAATCACTAAGCTCCTTTGTTTACATATGAAAAAATAACAATAAATTTTGGAATTATTAAATCAAAGACCTTCAGTTGATGCTACAATGAATTTAACAAGTATAGTATCTAGTTGTCATATTAAATTAGGTTCTTTGAATTTGAAATTGGAAACTAGAGCAATTAATCATATGTTATTTGACTTACATAGCTTGCAATCTCAAATTGCATGTTCTTCTAACTCAAATGTTGCCCACATGCCAAATGGTAAAATTGCACTCATAACTCATATTGGGACCTACTCTCATTCTAAAGATAATACCCTTACTAATGTAGTTTATATACGTGATTTTAATCATGATCTAATCTCAGTTTCTAAACTAACATGTTACCTTCATTGTTTTGTCATATTTTATCCTGATTTTGCATCTTACATGATCTTAACCAAAATATTTTCCAACACTCCGTCTGGGTAGACTATAAAGCTATCTGCCAACCAGAGGCTAATCTTTATATCTTTCAAAGGACCGACACTAAGTGATTTGTAAAATGACATTATGTTAATAGATGAATCCAAATTGCATATAGTTCTCTTAATGCCTACATTACCTATTTTACATGAAATTGAAATCATACATGGGTCCTCACATTTGGGGATATCTTATTCTGAATAAGAGTGGATGCATTCTTCCCCATACTTACCATTTTGAAATATGTGGGATTCTTCTTGTTGGTACAAAATTCCTATAATATTTTGGAAAAAATGAGGTATATTTTTCATAGTGTACAATAATGGAATGTTTACCTCGTCTTTGCAGAAAATCTCAAAAGAAATCTATATTGTCTTTTTCGCTTATGTTTCTCACCAACCTTCCAGGAAAAGGAGATGGAATCACAACCAATTTGGGAAGTGTTGGTTCTACTTCTTTTTTATGGCTCGTCATCTTATTTTTCCTTTCGTAATTGTTTTCCATGATTGTTATTTAAACGAGGATCCAAAACTATTCCACTTTTATGAGTTATCGAACTCATGTTTTGGCTCGAGTTAAGCTCAATTTGGGTTGACAAATCCTTTTAGGAGTCCCATTCACCCTTTGAGAAGGTAAACTGACTCATTAGGTTCTCCAGTTTCACTATTTTCTTTCACTCCTAATGATATTCAAGAGTGTTAGCAACTAAGGTATTTGCGAGTTCTTCTAAAGTCATACTTGAAAACTATTGTTGTTGCATTAGTGGACTAGGATAATGATATGAATCGAATTGGGGTCTCATTTCATAGCCCAAATTGGAGTGATCTCTCTACCCATAATTGTATGCCTCGGAGAATGAGTCGTATCACCTTTAAAGTGGTCCATAGAAATTTCCAACGGTGCTAAATTGTCTCAGATAATCGTCCTCATAAACATGACATATTTTTGTCGCATGGTTGGGTGCAGTACATATAGCACACACCGTGATCGACATCGTATTTTCCTGCACCAATATGATGAACAATATTAGCAATATCACTTAGTTTACTTTCTATGGAGGACACAATTACCTCTTCTGTTCTCATTATGTAATCAGGCGTAAACCCCAACGGTTGATAGTTCATAGCCATAGTGAAATACATTTGATTGTTCATAAACTTTTTTTTTCATTTTTTGGGCACGAGTAGTCTTCTCTATTCCTAGATCGTGCTTGAGGGGTTGGCATCTCCAAACTTGGTCATAAATAAAACACAAAATTAGTTAGTGTCAGACCCCAACAATGGTGCCAAAATTTGATGGGTGTCAAATCTACCAAAAATAATATTCCTACACCTAAACAATATGTAAATAACAATATAGGGAGTAAGGTCAATCCCATAGGGACAGTGATATCTAAAATTATCGTTCGATTTAATCAAGTTGTGCGGTAGGTAGTTACCGTGCCTACGATGTGTGTTGACTTGTATGAAAAATTAACAAGGGATTTAATTTGAATAAAATTAAAAAAATCAAAATTGTAGTAAAATAAAAAGAACGAAGTAAGATTAAATAAATTGAAAAGATGACACTTTAGCTTCAAGCTCAATTTAGGCTCAAATTTTGAATTGATCCCGAACAATGAATTCTCTCATTCAATTGATAAGTCGATTATAGTGGTCGAGGACGCCTCAAACCATCAGCTCTTTCATGTGTAAATTAATCACGAGAACACCCAACAACGACCAAAACAACCCTGAAACATGTGTCAACTATTTAACTCTTCAATAGCCTTGTGAGCTAGAAAGACCCGGCTCGAATCAACAACCGTAACCACATGGGTCATTTAAATCCAACCGTTATTTTTGTTGATAGATCCAACCACTCACTTAGTTGGTCATGCCAATGTGTTCCTCGATAGATCGAGTACAATAATTATAGGTTGTATCAGTTCTTCCAACTGTATTTTGCACAACACCTAACCAATGAGCTCTTTTTGGCTTGATGCCAATACAATTTTATGAGACAATGGTGTCTATCTCCTAAACGAGAGAAATAACAAATATCAAAATAGAGAAATTTATGTATGGTTTGAGTGTCACAGTTCCAAAAATCGGATTAAAAATTGACCTAAAGTTATATCAAACTAATTCATAAAATAAATTAAGAACAATCAAAAGAAAGATAAAAAATAATTAAAGGAATTTCATTGAAATAAAGTGGTGTTTTGGTCGTTGTGAGCTACAAGTGCCTCCCCCATTATTACTCTCTTAAATGTACATAACCAAAAAAAAAAAAACCTTAAGAAAGTAAAAGGGTCGACTGGAAGTGTCGCAGCAAATGATCATTTGAATCGAAGAATCTTGTTCGCCAACTCGAGTTTTCGTGCTAAATCTTTCATGCAATTTGCATATTAGCTCGTTTCCCAACAATACATTGGACAATAATTGTACCTATATAGAAAATGGTCAATTATTATCAATTTCCTGTTTGGGATGTGTATCCCTATTATTAAGCCTTTTTCTTTCGTTAGACAATCATCCAACGTCTGAATGCCTCTTTCATCACTCTAGATTCCATCTTCTCCATCGGTTTTGGAGCCACTTCCTCCCTACCATCCATAGCACCTTTATGTCGAGCTGCCGAACATAACTCCCTCAGATGCCCATAGCAACCACATTCAAAATAGATGTTTGGCAATGATTCATATTCCACTTGCTACAACTTCCAATCTATCATAACCTTCGACACTAACAGTTTTGACAAGTCAAAATTCGCCGCCATCCTCCCAAACCGACCCCGAGATTCATTATTAGTATTGTAATCGATCTTCACCACTTGTCAATTACATTGCCAATAGCACGTACATGACTTTTCTTATACATTGCGCTTGACAAACCGAGAAGCCAAATCCATGACACTAAATTTAAAGGATAATCTTGAACCATAGATATTGTCTTCATCCATGGTTGAATGGTGAAATAATGACTACAGATAATCCACAAACTTTTAGATAATGTCCTAGTATAATCCTCAGTTACTTGGAATTTAACTAAAAAATAATCATTCTCCAAATCCACCAATTAAAAAGATTGTGAAGATTTCCATATACACGAAAAATCTCATTCCAAAATGCATTAAAGCCAATTATTCTCTCCAACAACTTAATAATCATTGTTTTTGACAGACTATTTAACCAAAATATGAACCCTTTCAAAAGGAAATGGACGGTACACTGTTTTCAACCTGAATAACCACATCATCCTCTTTGAAAATAATATCACCATCCTCAATTCCTTTCCGTGATAACGACTTATTTGAAGGAGTTAAAATATCCTTAAAAGATGCCTGGTCTCCTTGCTGTTCATTTATCACCATGTCGCCACCATCGTCATCCTCCTCAAACAGTTGCCTCATCCTTTTGCTGCCTCTATCCACTACATGCACCAGAACCATGATTCCCTTTTGATCCCGCACGGTCCCCAAGGGTACCACCCGGATTAACATGCCCTTCGCCGCTAAAGTCATTCTTTGCCAAAACCTCAGGAGAGATGCAAGAGGTGCGGGGACCGAAACTCGCATCTCCACAATCATTTTACCCTTTGTTTTTAATAGAAAGAAAGACATAGTTGTTGATGATGGCAATTTACTAAGGTAGCAACGTGGCTGGGTTCTAACTTCCAAGTCTGTTGATGACTATTCCATAATTGGCTAAGACTGAAGAACAGGCAGTATATAATATAACTATATATATAGGATTAGTATTTAATGTATGATGAGAGAATAATTCATATCATAAATAGATATAAAAGGAAGAAGGAAGAGGGAGACATGCATAGAAACTCAAAGCCCAATATAAGTCGTGCTTGAAATCCTGACAAAGCCTACCCACACCATGCACTCCAGTCTCTCTCTCGCTTTCTGTTCGCCTTGGTTTCAGCAAATCAAATTTCCACTTCTTCTTCACATGCATTGACTGACATCGCTACTCATTATCCCACATGCACATGCAATCACCCATCTCTCTTTGGTTTATTCGTAAATGCCACTAATTTGTCACTTTCTCATGCAATCTAATTAATTGGATTCGTTGATGACTTCTTAAGCCTGTTAATGTTAATTATCTCCGGGAAAACTATTTAGTGGGGGTGAGAGACATGAGGGGAACCCCACCATCCACTTTCTCTAATGCGAGCAACGCACGTTGGAAAAGCTATGATAAGTTACTTCACCCCGGCCCCTATACTTCGCAAGTAAGTGATTCAACACATTCATTTTATTGCATGGACTCTGGTTACAACTATTCCAGAGTTGGGTAATTTGTTTTGGGTCCAAAATGCTAACTTCCAAATATGGTTTATGTAAAAGAAAATGTGTTAATTAGAAAAGGGTTAGCACTTAGTTCCTAATATTCAAACTCTAAATCCGATTTAGCTTGACTTAGTTTTCTTTTAATTATATAATATATTATAAAATTTACATCATATAAACGTTATGGTTTAATTTCCCATTTATCTCTGAAACATGCCCATTTTTTGGATTTTTATATATCTTTAATTATAAAGATCTTGTGTGGCATGGTTGGGTTTTTATATATTTTTTAGTTTTATATATTTTATGGACTTTAGTATATATACATTTCTATTTTTATAATTTTTGAAAGTTTATAAATATTTAATAGAAGATACTCATGTGGTGGTGCGTTTTCATTGGCTAAAACTATCCAAAATTGTCATCCAATGTTTTTTTTTAAATGCATAAAATTGGACCAAAACCTATAATGGAGTAATACTTTTACTTCAAAAATCAAATTATGAATCAAGTAAAAAAAAATTAAATCTAATGTAAACACTATTCTTTTTCATATTTAATAACAAAATACTTAAAATCATTAAAGATAAAAAAAATACATGTTTTCTTAGAAAAATAATATGAATGATGTAAACAAGTTTGTAACATCTATTTACAAGTTTGAGTTATTTGGATTGAATTTGAAAATAATATAAATAGTACTAGTGTATATATATATAATCTTATACTATATATAAATCAATTGATTGAGTTGATATCACGGGTTAATTGAGCACCAACTCAATTGAATAATAACAAAAATATCTTTATTTATAAAGTAACTATATTATTTTGAGGCTGTTTTTGTCATTTATATTTTTTATATAAGATATGTATACATATAATAAGATTTGAACCCAAATCTTTATAACCTTCAAACATTTGTACTTTACCATTCAACCTTTTTTTATATAATTTTTTATAAATATATTTGTTATTATTTAAATATTTGATTGAGTTGGTGTGATGAGTCAATCGGGACACCAACTTAGTTAGAAAATTAAGCATTATTTTTACAATGTAAATTATATTATTATGGGGTTGTTTTTGTTTTTAAATATTTTCATATAAAATTCCATAAACAGTGAGATTTGAACATAAGATATCGAAATTTTAAACATTCCATGTTTCGTATGTGTGCCGTAACCTAGTGTGCCTACCTCAAGTGACACATGCAATCATCTTTCTTTCTATCTAATATTTTTGTGTGTGTTATCACAAAGTGTTCATTGGAGAGAGATGGAGGATCCCATGCGATGGTATGCCATGCATGATTATTACGTATACACAAATACTTGCTACTTTCTTATATTCTCCCCTTGTGAAAGGAAGAAAAAGAAAAGGTATGCTGTTGGCTGAGTCGTTTGGCATTTCATCATACACAGAGGACTCGCCATATCCTTTAGGGCCCCATTTCCATAATCATACAAATTTCACCTCTTTTATGTTTTTCTGTTTGCAGTATCCCTCGCCATCAATACTTTCATACAAACATTCCCACTTCTCTGAGACAATATGAGAGAGTTTTTACGCACTCTCTTTTATAAAAGCAAAACTTGGTGATATTAATTGCCAGTTTGGTGCTATAAAAATAAAAGACGTGCGTATCACGTTATTGAGAAGAAATTAGCCACTTAACAGATGATGATTTACATGGGAATAAATAATAACACAATGGAATTTGGACGTACATATATATATTCACACCAGTTTATCAATATAATTAAAGAGCATAATTAGTATGATTGGAAAAAAGAATAGCATGATCAAATGAGCCATGTGTGCAATCCTAGACCATGCACGGTTGAATTAATTATATTAATACATGTGGGTGTGAAATTGAGGAAAAGTTTTGAAAATTATGAAATCATTCTCATCAAAACAAACGTGTGTATACACAAAAGCAACTTTTAATACTATACGAAAATGATAATAAGTTTTTGTGTTAATAGGAGCACTTAAATCGAGAGAAAACTGGGGACTCCACTTCATTTCTAGAATCTTGGTGATCAAACTTTGTGTCCTCATGAATGCAACCTCCTCTAATTTCTTTATTCGCCCACCATTTCTGTTGCCAATGCCGAACGTTAATCCCACTATTTCCCAACTCCTCTAATTATAACCTTAAAAACCAACAATACCTTTTCAATATGTTAACCATTCACGTTTTTACAGGATTTTATATTTAATATTTTCTCACTTATGCATTATCTATTAATCCACGGAATCATAAGTACCATTTTTGTTCTACATAATTCTACCCCTATCCCTCTAAAAGTAAAGGGTTTATTTATTTTTTGGCCCCTAAACTTGCAATTAAGTTCCCTTTCTTTATTCATTTTGGTACATGAACTTGGCAATTGAGCCTATTGGATTTTGTAAAAGTGTGATAATGTGATTGTGCTACTCAATCCCCTAAAAATTTTAAATACATGTCTAAAATATAAAAAAAAATTATATTTTTTGAAGTTTCATGACACATTAGGGAGTCAAATGAATCTAGTTACCAAATTCAAGAACCAAAGTAGACAAAAAAAAAGGTACATATGTCAAATTGAACTTCATTACCAAGTACATGACCAAAATCACATTAACCCAAAATTAAACAAACTAACGATTAATTATAGAGTTTAAATTATATTAGAATGATCCTAAAAAGTCACTTTTTGGCCCCCAATAATAACATGCCACTTCATAATTTTAAAAAAGTATTTCTAATTAATATCATACACTTCTTAGCACTAATATTTTAACCCTAATTAGTGTTGATTAAATAAATGAAATTAATATAAGCAAATTAAATAAAATTAACAATAATAATAGTAATACAATGTTTACTTTTTTTTGTTCAATTAGATTTATGATTTATGATTGGTCAGTTAGAATCTAGAATTTTAATATTTATTATTTTAGGAAAAATGTTAGATTAAGATTTAGGGTTTAAAGAGGTTTAAGATTTTCAAGTTTAGGATATTAGAATTTTATAAAAATAGGGGTGAATATTTAGTATACTGACAATATACTTATTTTATTCTACAAGTAGCCTTAAAAAATTAATATATGCCTCTTTTTTAAAATATTTTACTATATCCCTATAGAATACTTATCAACCCCTTCACCCTATTTGTAGAGTCTAAAAACTTCATTAGTAGTGTACTAAATAATTTCCTTAAAAATAGTAATAAGAGTTAATTTGATTTAATGTTTCTTGATGCGTTATATTATTCATGCATTTTAAAAAAATATGACGTGACATGTTATTATTTTATGTCTAAAGGTGACAATTTACAATGATCCTAATTTAAGTTTAACTCTGAGTTGTATAATAAAATATGTTAAGAATTTTTATTAAAATATTATTTGTAATTAATGTACATAGATAATGTATTAAACCCAAAGCCATTTGTAAAAAGAATTAAATTTATTCAACTTCATTTTTAATAATTTAATAATATGTTATCTTTTGATTAATCTATTAAAAATTATCCTTTTATATAACAAATGTCTATTTATTTTCATGAGAATAATTTAAATTGAATGTTAATGATAATATTATTAATTGCTAGAATTGTAAACGTTGAAAAGAACATGTTAATGAAGAGAAAGCGTTGATTGACTCATCTTTGAAAAGTCATATAGTTTCTTGTTATATTAGAAAGAGAGAGACAGGGCATGTTTGATGCGCTGGAAAGAAAGTGTAGCAGCTTTTCAGGAAAAGATGAGTCTGCTACCTGCAGCCATTGTTGTGAATATATTATTAAATCACTTCTTCGGAGTTTTAAAACGAAAGACCATACTATAACAATATAATGGAGTGAGAGAGAGAGAGCACATAAGCAGCATATTGACAAATGAGAGGGGTCTCCCGGTACAGTTATTGCAGGGAGGGTGGGAAGCACATGCTTTAACAACCAATGCCCGACTAAGCCCACGTCGCTGTGTTTCGATTCTCGAGTTGTGGGGAAACACCATCATGCATGCCAAAGTCCCCCCCCCTTCTGTTTCTTTATTTACTCTTTTCTTTTCTGAGGTTAAGCTTCTTTAATTACTGTTGATAGCATACTGTAATGTTGTTAATATGTTATTTATTTGACAGGTTATGTCATTATGCCATGCCAATCCTCTCCACTTGTCTCATGTCCAGGGCAATTCGCATTAGCATGCAATGTTTTTGAACTCTGTTAATTATAATCAGGTTTTTCCCAACACACACCTGACACTGAAGTTTTTAAAAGAAAAACAATTGAGCAGGCTTTGCAGGGGAAATGTTTTCCATATCCTGCGCTTGGCTGCTGCTGCACATTTCTTTCTGTAACTTGTTCGAGGAGAATTAAATAGCTGGAGACATTAGGGCAAAAAATGTTACAATTACCAATACTATAAAATTCTGAACTAATAGTAATGATTACAATCGGGAGCATCTAAAACTTGAGATGCGATTAACGTTTAGTAAAGAGTTTTGGTATTCAATATTGTCAACAGAGAAAATAAAGTTAAATAACTAGGGTAGGGTGTACCAAAAATCTTATTAGGAAAAAAAAAAGGCATGATAAGGGTGGGATGTTTTAAGCAAATGGTGAAGCAGATGGAAGCAAAGGGGGGACGTGATGGGGCATTTTTGTTGTCTTAAACTAAACATTCCAATTGTAGGTTAATATTTGTAGGGATGGATAGACATTCTCCATAACCTCCCATTAAGTCTTAAAAAGGACCTTTTTGGGACGTTCTAAAAAGAAAGAGCCTTTACAGTCATTTTCTCCTTGGAACATGCCCTAAAGGTGTTTTCCTTGGGGACCCTTTGAAATAATTAATTTCTCATTATATTTTCGTCTTAATAAAGTCAAAAAACTATTACGGTTCGACCTCCTAAAGAGTATATATGCGATTTGAGCCCCTCCCCCCCCCCCCCAAAAAAAAAAGGAAAAAGAATATAATGTACAATATTGTTAACTTTATTTAATCTGACTGACTGACTGACTGACCACCATCTCTTTCTTTATCTCCCCTCCTCCTCCTGCTGCAACTATTTCATTTCCACAAGCTTCCAAACCAAGAGAATTAATGGAAAGTGAGATTTACAATGTTTATTCTCCTTGTTGTCTTCTGTTATGTTCACAATGAAACACAAGACAACAACAATTCCCCTGTGGTTAATGGGTATTTCTCGCTTTCTTGATTCCTCCACTCCAAAAATATGCTTATGGCAATTTCCTTAGATTCTTCTATCCAATTTAAGCAACAGATTGAAAAGCTTTTTTTCATCCATGGCTTATGCTGAGATCAAGAGTAAGTTGGGGAGTCGTTATCATCATCATCATCTTCTTCTTCTTTCTTATCGTTATAGTCCAAACAGGCTGTTTGGGTATCTTGGTTATCAGATATGATCATGGTTCCTGCTGGAAACCTTTCTAAACAACAACATCTTCCTCACGGTAGCAGTGACGGTGGCGGCTTTTATGGTTATTGCGGTAGAAGTTACACAGAGAGTTTCGGTCTTATGAGCAGTGTTCCTGGCCATGGCGGCTATCACAGCGATGCTTGCTTAGGATCTGATCTAGGTGCTAATTCCATGGCTGAAGATGAATCCAGAACTAATAGTACTGCTAATGAGGAGGGATCCAGCTCCAAGGATAACAATCGAGAACAAGAAGAGACAGATAAAGGTTGGCTCCAACTCAGTATAGGGGGTCAGGCAACAGCATATGAATATGATCACAACAAGCATGACCAAGGCGATCCAGCGTCCAGACGAGGAGGGTTGATGGAGCTTGATCTTTTACCTGCTGCTACCTCACAACAATCAAGGCCGTTAGCCCCCATTTTTCATATGCCTGAGTTTCGACCTCCACCACCACCTCCAACCCTTATGCATAGTTTTAGTACTTTATTCTTTCAACACCAACAAGGAAGTAGCTCCATGATCCCTCATCATGGGGAGCTTAGCTGGGCATTTAAGCCTATAGCAGCTACTCCTTCTTCCACTTCTTCCTATTTTTCCAGACCATTTCAGGTGCAATCAATGGACGTTGCCGGCCCGAGCTCGGAGGTTCGAATCATTGATCCTCCAAGAAGGCCCCATTCTGGCATTTGGTTTATGCTAGAAGCATCACGCAATCAGTAAGTACAAAGCAAGATAAAGCAAAAAGAAGTTGGGCAAAATATTAGCCTCTATCTTTTTGTTTTCGTATGATAGTTCTTACTCTTTTTAATCATATATCACTTTAGGGTATTCAAAAGTAGACGATGAAACTCACTTGCTTTTATTTATTTATTTATTTTTCTTCATTTCAGAGCCAAAGAACCGTTCTTACCTCAAATACCAAAGAGCTATCTGAGAATCAAGTAATTAAATTAAATCCCTGTGTTCATTCTTTCCAGCTTTTTTTCAGGCTTTAAAAACTTATGTATGTCGTGTTTTGGCGTTCATTTAAAAAAAAAAAAAACCTGAAGGGACGGGAAGATGACCGTGCGATTATTAATGAAGTATGTGGCTAACAAGCTGAGACTGGATAGCGAATCAGAGGTAATTAAATACAACTTCTTCTTCCATTAAAATGTTATTTATGTTAGCAACAAAACAGATTGAAGAGGCAAAAACAGAAACTTAAGACATCATTTTATCCAGAAAATTGATTAGTACATGGATTATAGGACTTGGTTGGTGTTAGGGACATGATAGAAACATGGGAACTAAATGCATCTTTCATACTCACTTTTACTTGTCTCATAACATCATATAGTTTAGGTGGGCAGTATATATCTTTGGTAGCCATTTTCTTATGTATTCATTACCATTTTAACCCATAATCTATGTTCCTTGAGAGTCTCCAAACGTTTCCCTAATCAATATCATTAAAATGGTTACTAGCTTTTTTGTTTTAGTTAGTTATATATGGATGTTTTGATGAGTGACAGGATCAAAGGTGTAGGGTTCATTTTAGGAATTTTTAGATAATAGAGAATACTACCTAACACCAATAATAAATGGAAGAGGATTTAACTCTACCCTAGTAAATGGGGTTACTATTTAAGGACTGTTATGTTGTTATATGAAGGAATTGAAATTAAGCCCTAGGTTATCTTCGTACTTGCATACCAAATGGGGACAAAAACACCAGCAAAGTGCTTTGAAAGTTAAAAGTAAAACTAGATACGGTTAGCTAGGGTTACAATCCATACTCCAATTCCTATTTCTATAATAGAAAAATATCAGTATGAAACTCCTTCCACTGCATCATAATCGAATACAAAACTAAATATTTGCTTTTATTTATATTTTTCAATAAATAGATCCTAATTAGGAATACAATTGGTGAGTGTGGGTTCATCTGCTAAAAGTAAATCATAAATTCTTACCTTTACATCAATGGTAAAAATTTCACAATAAGAGTAAAAAGCAAAGAAGCTTGGCTATGATTCTAATTTCTAGATAAAGAAAACAAATCATGGAGGGCATAAAAAAAACTAAAGTAATTCTTACTTACATATTCATGATTTTTATACGTTTGTTTTGTTGTAATACGAACTCCTTGTACTAGTTCGTCATGGGCTTTTTTATACGTTTCAAAGGGAGCTTATATGTCAACCCTAAACCTTACCCTCTTTTTGCCCCTGAAATGGGGCATTATAAATTGCAACCTATTTTGGAGAACTATTTGTTTGTTTTATAGAGAATTTATAAAGGGTATCCTCCCAAAGATCATTTAACAAGAAAGATTTGCATTTTGTTTTATAGATTCAATCAAATTATTATTGTATTAATATCAACAACAATATCCATTCAGTTTATTTCGCATTTCATGCATCTATCTAAAATTATAAATGCATAAGATATGAGGGAGAAAATTGTAACTATATACCCAATTTTTAGAACCATAAGTCAAGATGAGTTGCTAGGTTTAATTTTGATATGTTTGCCTAAGAAAATCCCTAGATGCGTTAAACAGCTGGACAGAAAACGTCCATTTATCCTTCTCTACCTATTCTTCCGCTTTGAAATTTGTTGTTTGACCTCTATTTCCCATTACACTGATTTTACGTGGAACCAGTGCCGATATAATTTGAAATATAAACAAAAGTGAAGATTTTGTTTGCATAGCTTGAGAAACATTTTCCTTTTGGGTATGCCTAGAATAAATCCTAACCATAATATCGAGGATAGCAGAGAGACAACATATTTTTAGTTATTAGTTAGCCACATTAAATTTGGCCTTCTCAATGCCACCTAAAATATCTAAGCTATAAATTCGTTTGCTAGAAAATATATAAAAAGAGGACAATATTTATGACATTCTCGACATTGCGTTTTGTTGGACTATTGAATGAATTATATAATAATGTAGAATGAATGCATTTATATTTTTGTTTCTTTCCTTGCACTTCATGCCATAAAGTCATCAAGTTGAGATTATGACAGTATCTTATTTGAATCAAAACCATGTTACAGCTATTCCCAGGTTTGTATCCTCCACCTAAATAAAAGCACACCTAATCTCAAACACATCATAAAACATTTATATATTTAGGTAAGATAGAATGTGAGCCATGCCCAGACATCCTCTTGATTTTTATATACTAATAGAACTTCCTAATCCCAATCATGATAACTTCTTTCACATGTAGTTTTTAACTCAACTCGGGTGGCGTTGATTCGGCAAACTTTAGGCATAAAAATTTCGTCTTAGCTAGGCTGTGTTAGATTCTAAGGCGCGGTGGGGTAACAATTCATCCTTACTCACCTGCCATACAACAAAAATGCCCAATGATTAGTGTTATCAGTGATTTTAGCGTAGATGTAGGACTATCTGCCTGACTTTCTCTCTCTCTTCTTCGATGATGAGCAAGGTTAGTTTCCTCTTAATTAAATAAATCATTCTTGCTCTTCCATCAATGATTTTTGTCCCGCACATTTACTACTCTTTTACACCATTTTGTTCTCACTATCATTGCCGATCATCTAGAGAAGCATGTATGGCCAATTTCTATCTATTTACATACTCTAGGGCATAATATATGATATGGTGGCTAGGAAAAGCCAAAAAGATGCCCTCACGGACATAGTCCAATTTTTAATTTACGTGGAGGTAAAAACATGATAGACCTTTGGATTTTTATCTCTTCCGTAGTTAACATGTAGGGTTTGAGACTAAGCATGATGAAAAATCACATTGTAGGGACATAAAAATCACACGTGGACCCTCTCATACTCAAACCCTTCATCTTCCTTGTTATCTCTTCCTTCCATCACGCTTTCGTTTCTTTCATGTCAGCTTAGTATTGTAGGGCCTCGCGCTTTTTTATTTATTTATTCATTGATTGTGCTTAAAAAGGGCCATAAAAAATACCTTAAGTGCACCACTTGGATGGAATATTGTACAAGACCCATCAACATCATCACTCCCACAACCAACCACAAAATTACATCACAAATAAAGAAAGAAAGAAAGAAAATCCCCACATATTTTACGTCGGGGGAAAGCAATGCATGAGGATAATACCACAACAGGATCATTCCTAGTTGTTGACAAAGAACAAAAATAAAAAGCATAAAAGGACAGATAAGAACCCCCCATGTAAATGAGTTCTTTATTGTTGGTGAACGGTTTGCATGCAGCATTAAATTGTTGATATATTAATTTTAGGAGAACAAATCTTTTTCTATCATCAACACCTACTTATTAATTAATTCCTTCCCCCAACTTAGCTGGTTTATAAATTTAAACATTAACATTTAATCACACAAAAATAACTATACTCTATTAATTGAACCTTAATTCTCGTATAGTTGCTACTATAATAATCAAGAAAGATAAGTTTAAATAAATATAAATATATATTTTTCTCTAATTTAAGGGTTAAAATATTATATAAAAAATAACTATATTCTATATTTTCATTAAAGAATCTTAACTATAAATACAAATAAATTCCCCCATAATATACTGATAAATAAAATTACAACTATCATCTCAAATCATATTTGATTTAACATCATATATTTAAAAATGGAATATGAGCTTATAATTTAGACATGAGGGTGTTAGGTTCGTAAGAAAGGAACGTGAGGAAGACGTGCATGAGATTTGATTGTTGTATGTGACGTATGTTTGAGTCAGGTTTTGTGAGAAAAGAATATAAAATAATTTAATGGAAAGGATAAGTGAGGTCTCCAAACTCACAAATCTTTTATTTATTTATTTTATATCCGTTTAGCAATTTTACTAATTTCTCAGTCACCCACAATATCATTACTTTAATTTAATTTCTTTTAATATCAAATTTTTGTTTTAACGCTCTAATAACTTATATTTTTATTTCAATGTCCTACAAAAATCTTAAAATCTTAATTTTTGCTCTTATATTTATTTTTAATTTTGTATGTATGATTTAAATATGTGCGAAATTGTAATAATTATAAGCCAGTAATATTCTCTACGTAAAAAATTTGCAGAAATTGTATTTAATGTTATTGTCTTTTATTATAATTATAAATAAGAAACCTTTTAAGTTTATCTAAATTCAATTATGTTAGGGAAATGATTTGAAAATGTTTAAATTTAGATAAACTTGAGGGTACTTTTTTAGGGATATATTGAGTAATTTACATAAGAATTTTATATAATTTTTTAAGTTTACTGTTTTTAAAAAATTTTTAAAAATAAAAAAAAATTTATTTTTTTATTTTTATAACTATTTAAATTTAATTTTAAAATGGGAAAGACCTAATATGCAAAAAGATCAAAAGTTTAATTAGGTGTTGTCATACTCTTATGCCACACTCCTTTTTTCAGTTGATCTAAAAAGAGTAATTATTTCATCAGGTCTCTGAATATTTTAGCCCTGTATACTCCAGTCTGGTGTCGCCAATTTATTAGACGACACTAAATTATTTTTTATTTTCTATTTTTGGGTGCTTCCACATGGAATCATTTTCATTGCACTATATTTTTTCAAATTAGTAGCACTATATAGATAGATATAAATTAAAAAGAAAAGTCTAAAGGAACAATGATTTTGGCTTGCGAGTAAAGTCTGGGTGGGCCCCGAAATGATGATTTTCGGGCAGTTTAAGATCGTGGAATAAACGGGCAGGCTTGATCGTGCTTGACCGCTGACCTAAATTGTCGAAGCAGTGGAGTTGTTAAAATTTGTCTTAAGGGGGAAAAGGAGTAAAGAAGAAAAGTGTGGGAAATTTGATGTTCTAAGTATAATAAAAATGAAGCTCCAAAATTAGCATTGAAATAGACATTATTCCCCTTCTTCTTAATTGTTGGTTGTTTTCCCATACACATTCACATTGTCACTTGAATTATTATTCTGTATATGGAAACAATTGAAATAACTAATATGAAAATAATTTTGAGGGTGCAGATAGAGATAAGATGCAAAGGGCGACAGCTTCAACCATTGTTGACATTGCAGCATGTAAGAGATCAAATATGGAGTTCAAGACAAGCTCCTGCAGATTATCCTTCAACAACACCTGATGATATTTATAATAATAATAACAACAACAGCAATGTCATGGTTCTGCACTACGGTAGGAGCTAGGGCTTGAAATATTCAAACACCAATCCCCCCCCCCTTTTTTATATGTATGTGATGAATGAGTGACCGAATGTATCATTCTTAAGTTATGGAAACCCCATCCCTTATTTTCTTTCTTTCTATTTATTATTATTATTTGCTGTAATCTCCACTGATGGACAAAATAGTTTTGGGATGCCCATGTTTTGATTTTGGGGTCAATGCCATAATATTGTATTTCCAAGCTTCATGTTTCAATTAAATTATTATCATTTCTTTTCTTTTGATACAATAGTACTAATAATTCATTATACAAAATAAATGGTTAAACTAAAATTATTATAATTTAAGTTTACCTAATTATATATGTTAGATAACTTGGTTGAGCGACTAAATTATCAGAGAAACGCTAATTTCCAAAAAAAAAATACGAAAATGGGATATTTACGGGAATGACCCAATTTCATTAAAACGCATTAAGCTGATATCATTTTTAGGGGAAAGCCAGAAAAGCATGTCTAGCTCAACGCTTTTTTCTCCTCTGACCTTTAAAACACGTCTAAGTCAACGCACTTTATTAAAGCGTTTGGTCTTAAGAATGCTGGTTTTAAGAATAAGTGATTGCCCTTCTCCAACCCTTACTGCCTAATCTCAGAGCGGACAGCTAATGCATTCCACTTATTGAACAGGGTTTTATGGTCGGTCTGCGACCTTTGGATACCCCATCTATGATCTCGTAGTTCCTACGGGGTGGAGACGATGGGGTTGGTCCATGGATTTTCCTTCCTTTTGCCGCATTTCACTCAAAGGGTTGAAGGGAGATAGTGCATCAAGCTGTTCGCAAGGGCCAACTTGATCCTCTTCCCCAGGGATCCCAGATGGGGGAACCTTGGGGAGCCGCCGACTCTAACTACCGTCCATGTTACTTATCAAATCTTGTTCTATAATTTGATTTGATCTTGTAGTCCAAATAATTCCGTACCAAGATGTATCTAATATAGTAGTAATTAGTGAAACAAGAATACTTGTATAAACCAACAAAGTAACCAATGAAAAGGCAGAATAAATTAGATTGGTAAGTAGGAGCCTTGGTGGTCCCCCCCGGACCGCCCAGATCCCACGAGTGAATAAAAAGTTGGATCTACATTGGATCTCACCTGAATCGCCCCATTTGTCTTGTTGAGGAGAAGTTTGGTTTCAAACTCCGATTCGAACAGGAGAAGTACGCCATGCTAATGTGCCTTGGATGATCCACATCTCACGGTTAGGCTCTGATGAGCACATTGAACTATCCATGTGGCTGAGAGCCCTCACAGCCCAGACACAACGACGCAATTATCAGGGGCGCGCTCTACCACTGAGCTAATAGCCCATCGTGTGGGCCTCCCACTGGGGGCCCGTTATGCCAAAAGCGAGAGAAACCCCATCCCTCTCTTTCCTTTTTACGCCCCCATGCCGCCACATGGGAGGGACCCAAGGGTGTAAAATGGGATCCTATCAACTTGTTCCGACCTAAGATAATAAGCTCATGGGCTTGGTCTTACTTCACCGTCGAGAAACAAAAGAAGGCTTCCATCTCTAAGTTTAATTTAGACGTAGCTTATTTCTTTTTGGGTGTGAAGCAGTGTCAAACCAAAATACCCAACAAGCATTAGCTCTCCCTGAAAAGGAGGTGATCCAACCGTACCTTCCAGTACGGCTACCTTGTTACGACTTCACTTCAGTCACTAGTCATGCCTTTGGCATCCCCCTCTTTGCGGTTAAGGTAACGACTTTAGGCATAGCCAGCTCCCATAGTGTGACAGGCGGTGTGTACAAGGCCGAGAACGAATTCACCGACATATGGCTGACCGGCGATTACTAGCGACTCCGGCTTCATGCAGGCGAGTTGCAGCCTGCAATTCGAACTGAGGACGGGTTTTTAGAGTTAGCTCACCCTCGCGGGTCAGCACTCTTTTGTCCGTGTTCCAACAACTAAATTTCCAAAAATAAACCTTTTTTTTAATTTTTTTGTGCAACCAATTAACAAAACAAGCCTTTATATAGACTCAAAATCTCATATCCCTTATTTTCTTAAGCAATGTGGGAGATGGGAGATATGTGCATATATAAACTCATGAATATGTTTGCAGTTTGTTCTTAGACAATGTGTAATTCCTTCCTCTTTTAAAAAACAACATAAGATTAAATGTTACACTATATTTTATAATTATTTACAAAAAGTTAACATTTGTTACATCATAAATAAAATTTTTAAACTCTATAAGTAAAAAAAATTATAAAATATAAAATGATATGGGATTTGGTCTCTTCTTGTTTGAAGATGACCAAAGGTGTTTGGGGGATGTGTGGAAGGCTATATAATATTTGCCAAATAATGCAGTCTTGTTTTGTTGCATTTGTTTTTTTTAAAGCAATGTCATTTTATATACTTCAATACCAATATTATTAGATATTCACTAAAAAGTTTATATAAATTTATTTACTAAACACTAAAATTTGATACAAATAATCAATATAATGTGTAGGTATGAAACTTGTCGAAACCATTTTTATTTTGAAAAACGGGGTCAACTTTTAAAACGAAAATGGAGTCGTCACCAATCTTTTTTCGAGGTGTGATCGGGTCACCTTGAGATTAATCATTTTAATAAAACATTTTGATTTATTAAAATAATGATTTTGGTCTACAAAATTCAAGAAAACAGGCTCGGGAGCCGGTTATGCACGATGAAGGATTAACACCCTCGTAACGCCCAAAAATTGGCACCTAATTGATTAATTAACGTCTTAATGTCAAAAATTTGAAAAGATTTTAAAATACGATCCTCTTTAAAAACCTGAATAAATCGAATTTGATGTTAAGACCTCTTTGTCCCGAAGTAATAAGATGTCACATCCAGTAAGTTAGGATACGATATTTTAACCCTCGAAACTAAGCTTGTCTCATGCATTAAAGTTTAAAAAGGATATTCGGTTATTTGGATCAAAAAAATCGAAACCTAGTAAGTTAGGGCACGATTTTCTTAAAACTTCAAAGTATCGAATATTGCCTTATTTTTAAAAGGTTTCTTTTTTAAAATTGGGGAAAATTGACGCAATATTAAAACAATGCGTAAAAACTTTGATAAAAAAACGGCAATATAAAAATACAAATAAACAATTTATGAAACACTTAAATACTAGCATCAATAATCAAAGACTAATGAATTTAAAACAAAGAGTATAAAAAAATATAAGGCAAAATAAAATGTAAACAAATTTAAAAGTAATGAATTTGAAAATGAATAATAAGGGAAAAAGAAATTTGAAATAAAAAATATACAAATCAATAAATAAATTATATATAAAAAAGTAGGAAATATATGTATAAGTTTGGAATAAATAATATATACAAAATGAAAATAGGTAATATATAAAGTAATAATATATAAATAAGTTTAAAAATAAATATTGTGTAATAAGGAATTTAGAACAAGTTATACACAAAACATCTTAAAAATAAATGGTATATAAAATAGATAGTATAAAAAAATTTGCAATGGAAAAAAATTTAAAGTAAATAATCAAACAATTTAAAATGGATGATTTATAACACGAGTTTTTAAAAAATAAACAACATGTGTGACATAATATTAAAAACAAATAAAGTATATAATTAATGGAAGAAAATAAAAGAATTGTAAGAATGGTTAAATGAATGAACAATATGTAAATAAGAAAGTTGATGGATAAATAAACGAATAAAAGTAAAAGAACAATTAATGATTAACCAATTAAATGGATAAATAAAAAAAAGGTTAAAAAAAGGGCTTAAGTCAACCTAACTCTCACAATATGAAGATTCAACGAAATTCCTCCACCAAAATCCAACTCAAATGAAAGCAACTTAAAAAGAAACGAAGATGAACGAAGAACAAAATAAGAACAAGCCACAAAAAATAAGAACGCAAGAGAGGGAGAAATTTGAGTGAATGCTCTTAAGAATTATTATTGCTCTAAACTCCAGTGTTTTACAATGAAGGGAGAGGTCTCTATTTATAGTTGAGCCTCCCCGAATCCAACGGTACAGATCAATTACATCAACGGCTAAGATTAAAGGGTATCTACAAATTAAATCTCTAATATTACAAAATCGTATCTTCTAAGATTGCATATCATATCTAAGATTGCATATCCTTGAAGATTATGTTTCCATATGCGTCAAGTTTGTAGATAGACTTTCAACATTTTCAAGTAATGGGCCATTCCAATCGGGCCAAATGATATAATTTTGGACTGGACTTGGACTTTTTTTATTATTTTGGGTTTATTATTTTTTTTGTGAGTCTAGGCTAAATTGGCCTATTACAAAACTATTAATTAATCGATTCATATACATTTGTTTTCTTTTCAAACGAATGAAAGTTATATTGAAACAAAAATCATTTACATATAAAGAATTTTATACATATGTAATATAAAAAATTGATTATGAAGTTGTCTATTCTTATGTATTTAAGGTAGTTTTTTTATCACTTAATTATAAAAGGTTATAAAATAGTCATTTAATCATGTTTTTTTAATCATTTGTTTAAGAAAAGTTATAAAATTGTCATTCAACTATTTAAGTTTATCTTCTTCTTCTTTTTGTTACATACCTCAAAATTCCAGATAATTGGGTGACCCAAAAAAATTACTAATAGTTAAGTGATCATTTTGTAAGTTTTTATAATTCGATAGCCAAAAAATCATAGTTAAGTGACTACTAATGTAATTTAATCTAGATATAAAAATATGAAAAATAATTATTATATTTTATGTATATTATATATCTATAAAAAACTTATTTAACATAATTATATACTATTTTTAAATAGATCATTTATCTAGTCAAAGTACATCTGAAATAAATTTATCAGCATTCATTAGGTGATGGAAATTAAATTAAAATTAGGATTAAAAAATTAATGAGTATAGTACAAAATTTAAAAAAAGTTTTAAAAAAAGAGATCAATTTTTTAAAATTACAAAAAGAGTATACTATTTGAATACCAAATACTCACCATTTATTTATTAATCAAAAATTCATAACATAAAAAAAAACAATAAAATTAAAAGTATAACTTCTAAATTGAAATAATGAAAAATTATTTTAAAAAATAGAATTGCATGGATATTAACTTCAAACATTTAAAATTGAATAGAAGATTACTATATGTACAAGTTTTTTATGTGCAATTTGTTCTTCTTTTTCTTTTTCATTTTTATTATGGTCGTTTTGTATATGCTAACAGTTCTAAAATGCAACAAGATTAAAAATATCAAAGGGTAATTTTATAATATGAGAAAAAGTTAACAAAATATAAAAAAATAGATTTTTTTTTGTAAAAAAGTTATAAAGTATATTGTAGCCTTTAATCTTATGTTGTTAGTTAAAAGAGGAAGGAATCCCACATTATCTAGGAACAAGCTGCAAACATATTCATAAGTCTATATATACGCATATCTCACATCTCACGTTGCTTAAAAAAAAAGAGAAATAAGACTTTGGCTTTATATAAAGCCTGTTTTGTAAGTTTTATTTCCACATCAATTGGTGGCATAAAAAATTTAAAAAAATAGTGTTGCCACTTTGGGTCTATATAAAGTTACATTCTCGTAAATTTTTAAAAAATTGGCTTATTTTTTAAATTTTTTTTAAAAAATGGTCTTTTTTGGAAATTTAGTCCATGACTGTTGGAACACAAGCAAAAGAGCGCTGACCTAAAAGCGCTTTAGTAAAGCGCGCTGACTTGGACGTGTTTTACGAATTAGAGGGAAAAAAAGCTAAGTTGGATGTGCTTTTTTGGTTTTCCCCTAAAAATGACATCAGCTCAGTGCGTTTTACCAAAATTAGGTTATTCCCATAAATATCAAGAAAAATGGCCCACTTCTGTAATTTTTTTTAAAAATAGGCCTTTTCTGGTAAATTGACCTGGTTGAGCATAAGTACTTTGGGGGTTAATCCTCAGAGCATACGTTTAGTAATAAATTTAGACAAATTCTATCACCATGAAAAAGTAAAACATGATCATTTGTGGGAAGACGCAAATTAAGGTGCTCCTTTCAAATGGTAGTGGAGGTATGTAAGTGAACCAAACTCACTATAATGCTTTTAAATTTTAATTTAGGACGTAACAACCATGTATAAAAAAATAGTTATGTAAGGTTATAGATATAACAAATTTTAGTTATAACATTTGGTTAAGTATGCATCTTAATTTGTTTAGACTGATGGTTAAAGTTTTCGTTAAAAATTTATTTAAATTGCGTTATCTCATTTTACCTCCAATATTATAGGTCAAAGGGGAAAAAAGTGATGGGCTAAATGCACTTTTCTGGTTCCCTGAAAATGACGCAAACTTAGCGCGTTTTACAAAAATTAGGCCATTCCTGTAAATATCAAGAAAAATTTTTGTTTTTTTTAAAATAGGCCTTTTCTGGTAAATTGACCTGGTTGAGCATATATATTTCGTACCGAATATCTTGGTATTACTTTGGGGGTTACTCCTCGAAGCATATGTTTAGTAATAAATTTAGACAAATTCTGTCACTATGAAAAAGTAAAACATGATCATTTGTGGGAAAACTCAAATTAAGGTGCTCATTTCAAATGGTAGTGGAGGTATGTAAGTGAACCAAACTCATTATAATGCTTTCAAATTTTAATTTAGGACATAACAACCATGTATAAAAAATAGTTATGTAAGGTTATAGATATAACAAATTTTAGTTATAACATTTGGTAAGTATGCATCTTAATTTGTATAGAGTGATGGTTAAAGTTTTTGTTAAAAATTTATTTAAACGGTGTTATCTCATTTAACCTCCAATATTGTATAAAAAATTACTTAAGTATATGCAAAAAAAAAAATCTAGATTAAACATTTAGAACATTGGAAGTAATAATTAGGGTACAATAAAATTTTAGCCACCTAACAAATTAGTAGTCCCTCTTTGGAAATCGTGATTTGGGTTAAAAAAAATTTGGATTTGAAATTTTAAAATTTTTTTTGTGGATAATAATATTGGATTTGATTTTTGACAAGCTTAAGTCCGATTTCTTAAGAGTTAAATTTTGGATTTTCAAATTCATTTTAAAACTTGAAAATTTCAAAATCCAAGATTGATTAAAAGAACATGAAAACTTTTTTGTTCTCTCTTCTTTTCACACTACTTTCAGAACTCAGACAATAGTTAATTAATTATACTTATAATATCATCAATAAAGCCCAAGGTTTTTATCATTGGACCAGTGGACAAATCGGTCAGACCACTGCTTCTCCTTTGATCGGTTCAAGTGAATCCATTATTAAAAATAAAAAATAATAAAAATAGAGAAAAATGGTTTGAAAGTCAGTTTGACTAGTTCAACTAGCCAATTTGATCAATCTGATTGGTCAGTTTGACCGATTTACAGGTCAATTGGTCTGACCCTTTATTCTGGACTTGTACCTTGATTTGTTTTTGGTCCAATCGATTTGATTGGCCACTGCAGTCTAGTTCCGAAAACAATGATGAAGCTTCATTTTAACTAACCTCCCAAAAAAAAGCACTCAAACTTTTTTTTTAAATCCTCTTTTTTTAAGGGCTTTTTAGATCTGTTTGGAAAAATGGTTGAAATTTTATTTGAAATTTTTCCTTTTTTTATTTGATTTTCTTGTTCTAAATATAAATTTAGAAATATTTTTTAGTTTTGATTTTGTTCTAAAAAAAAGTTTTGGAAATATTTTTGGGTTTGGTTGTTCTCATATCCAAATAAAAAAGAAGAAAAAAAATGAAAATCAAAAAGAGAAAGGGGAGACGGGGAAGAAAGGGAAAAATAGGGAAGTCAGGGTTCATCGCCACTGCTCACGATTGTGGACCGGTGTCAGGCTCCCCTTGGTTTTATTCTATATGCATGAAGGAAAGAAAAAAGAATGGCCATGTTACGACCAAATTTTAGTTGGTGTCGAAAAGTGTGGTTTTGAAACTCGTTCCTATAAATAGAGTAAATGAATTATAAATAGAAGATTTACAAAGTTAGTAAAAAATCTATTAATGGAAAACCAAGTAATTAAATCGAGAATATCATTAATTGTAGTATAAGGATTAAATTGTAAAAGTGCAGACGTATACATTCGCAATATAATAAGACTCCATGGTCTACCAGTGTTGATTATCTTGGATTAAGATCCTCGTTTCACTTCAAGATTCTAGAAGCAACTGCACGAGCATTTGGGTACGGGATTGAATTTTAGCACTACTTTTCATCCCTAATCTGGCGGCTAATCGAAGCTAGTTATCCAAGTATTAGAGGACATACTATGAGTTTGTATCATCGTGCGAGTTTGAATCTAGTTGGGAGTATTATTTACCTTTAGCGGAATTTGTTTATGATAATAGTTCCAATCAAGCATTAAAATGGCCTTGTATGAAGTCTTGTATAGTTGGCGATGTAGAACACTTTTGTGTTGGTCAGATTTGGGTGAGAGGAAGATAATTGGGTCGGATTTAATGCAAGAAACGAAAGACAAAGTGTGATTGATAAAAGACAGATTGAAAGCAGCCTCAAATAGACAAAATTCGTATGCTGACTTGAAACAAAAAGAAATTGAATATGTTGTGGGCGAGAAAGTATTCTTGAAAGTTTCTCTCTGAAGGAAAATTTTGTGTTTTGGCCGCAAAGGGAAGTTAATCCTAGATATATCGGACCATATGAAATTGTTGAAAGAGTTGGTCTGGTTGCTTATCATTTGGCTTTGTCTCCAGAGTTGCAAAAGATTCATAATGTGTGTCATGTGTCAATATTACGGTGGTATCATTACGGTCCCTCTCATGTGATATTTGTAAAAGCGATAGAAGTACAATTTGATTTAACATTTGAAGAAGAACTAGTAGGAATCTTAGCTCGAGAAGTGAAAGAGTTAAGGAACAAGCATGTGCCATTATTGAAAGTCTTATGGCAAAGCCATAGCGTGGAAGAGGCTAATTGGTAGCCAGAAGTGATACGAGTCTCAAAGGCCCAACCCAAGCCCAAAAAAGAAGACAAACCATGCTTACTTGAAAATCAGGCCAAATTGTCAAAGTGACCCAATTTGTAAAGTTTTATTTTTTTTAAATACTTAGTTTAAATTTTTATGTAAATATTCAGTCCAAGAGGCCCAATTAAAAGCCCTTGGCCGAATTTCCATTTAAAATTAAAATAATTAGGAGTTTGTTTAGTTTTAGTTTTCTAATTAGATTAGGAAAATATTTGAAAAGCCTATATAAAGGCTTGGCTAGCCACCGTGTTAGATACTTCTCAATTATATCAAAAATTTCAAATTTGTTTAAGTGCAAAATTCTCTTTGAGTTTTTCTCCAAGAATTCTCTCTTGGGTTTTCTTTAGAAGTTGTTTTAACAATATTTTGATTGTGGGAGCCATCTTCAGCCTTCTTCTTGCCATTGATATTCTTTGGAGGGGAGATTAGAGCCGTTTGAAGGGAGTTGTGATATCTTTCGGGATTTCAAGGCTTCTCAGGGCTTATCTTTTAATTTCTTGCTGTCAATTCTTTCTTTATTTCTGCTTGTGCCGAATCTTTATCTAATTTATTTGCTGTTCTTATTATGTTTCTAGCCTTTTTTCTATCGTAAAGAATCAGCCAAAAATCCCCAATTTCTAGGGTTCTTATCGATTCATCCTTACTCTTTTTGGGTGAAATTAGATTGTCGAAATTTGGGGAAAACTATCTTGGTGTTCAATTGGGCAGAATCACAATCTCCTTTAGGGTTTCAAGAACCCTTATTAACACTTATTTCTTTTCTCAATTTGATTCTTTGCTGATTTGGGGATTTTATTTCAGATCTGGAAATTCAAAGTTCTAATCTTTTAATTTTCTGTTTCGTTTCAGATCTGATTGTTTAGAGCTTTCGTAGGAGTTTCCCGTGACTTGGCAACTCGATCTTGGTCCGCGCGCAACCCCCGTATCAAGAAGAGTTCATGATATCACAATATTCTCACCTCTTTTCCAGTAAATTTCAAGGATGAAATTTCTTAAAAGATGGGAGAATTGTAGCAACCCGATTTTAGCCTATGTAGAAAAAATACGATTTTGAAACTCAATCCCATAAACTGAGTCAATGAAATTACGAATAGAAGGAATTACGAAGTTAGTAGGAAAATATATTAATGGACGGTCAAATAATTAAATTGAGAAAATCATTAATTGCAATACACATACTGAATTGTAAAACTACAATCACTATTAAATTTTAATTTAGAAATTACTTGAGGACCCAATTAGCATTTACTCAAAGGACCTAATGGTTATTTACCCATTTTTAATGCATGAATTAGTGGATGATGACAATTCTCTCCATCCATTTCTATTAAATATGCTAACTAATTATCATGATCATTTGCTTAATTAATTAAATAAGATTTGCTTCATAATTAAGCTTAATTATCAAATTAATCTAAGTATATATAACATGTGAGTGGGAGGGAGAATAAAGCATTTATTCTTCTCTCCCAATGTGTCGTCCAAGGTTGAAAGAAACAAGGATTTTCCCTTTGTTTTCTTTTATATTTTGGTCCAAAATTAAGCAAGGTAATTGGATTTTTTTTCATGATTTCCATAGAATTTTGATTATTTAAGCTTAGTTTATCATACCCAAGTTTTAGATTTTCAAATTGTTTAGTATATGTTAAGTTACAATAGTAGGTTTTTGGTGAAATCAAGCTTGAATATGCTAAGAATTGTTGATTAATAAGTATGAGTTATGTTAAGATTAAGTTGAAAAGTAGAGAAAATGTTGGAATTGAATAGGAATTTAATTTAGCTATATAGTTTACTTATAACATTAGAGACTAAATTGAATAAAGTAAAAATTGTTAGGAAATTATGCTATAGATTAAAAGTACAAGATCCCTAATGAAAGAATATGAAATTAGATTTTGATTCAATGTTAAATTGAACAATATGAGCATATTGAATATAGGGACTAAAATGAATCAAATAAAAATTATGCATAATTATGTGTTTTTCATGTGATTGAGTGGAAATTAATTTCATTTCTACAATTCAATTATTAATTGTACGTAGCGACGTCAGACCATCTCATGATAAAGGAAAGGTGAAGGCTATAGACAAGTAGCTATCCCAGTTTGTACTTTCATGATTTTGGTTCAATACATATTTAGACTATTAAGTACCTGTAGCGCCCCAAAAATCCTTTATATATTTATTTTCGTATATTTGTGACATAAATATATGTCTGCTTTAGTGGTTAAGTGTTTGGGGGAGTGTTTGAAAGGTTCCAAGTTCAAGCCTTAACTTGGGTAAATTTTTGTTTTTAAATGAATAAACCTCTATCTCTAGTCAGTAGGATTTTAAATAAAAACTGGTAAAATATATCAGAATGGGCTTGCTGGTCTGGTGGTTAAGTGGAGAGCAAAGGAGCAGAAGGTTTGGGGTTTGAATTCTTGACCAAACATGAAATTTATTTTTATTGCTTGTGCCGTGTGGGTGTTGTAGTTTGCCCAAAATTTTGAAGAGTTGGATTGGGGTTTGAATTCGATGGTTGAGGGGATTGTGTTGGAGGGATTTAGGGAGAAAATTATGGGTGGAAGAGGTTGGATAGAGCCGATCTGGTAGTGGAAAATTCAGCTACCTTTCTCATTCTTCCAAAATAACAGTTTTTTTCCTTCTCTGTTTTTGGTTTTCTCTGCCGAATTTTCCCCTTGGCTTTCTTTTCTCCTCTCTTTTGTTTTTGTCGACTAATCCTAGTTCTTATTACCGATTATTCCTACTTGAATTTTCTACTGATTGTTTTCCTCTCCTATCTCCCATTGTTGCTGCCAATTGCTTACTGGAAAACTTCCTTTTCCTTCTACTTTGGCTTCTCCATTAATCCATTCTTTCTTTGACCTCTTTTATGTGTCGCAACTCATCATTCCCAATTTGTTGTTGTGCGTTCGGTAAGTAATGTTTCTACCTCTTGTCTTTTTTTTCTTAGTTGGTGACTAAGGGGATTGTTGTACTTGTGGTAGGCAAAAGCAGTGATCGGTTTGTACTACTGCTGAGGTTTGAGCGTTAAGGATAATGTTTATCGTTGGTAAGTGAATCATGCGTATTGAATCGCCTTCAAAATGAGGGTCTTGCTTAAATCGTTAATTTAAGATTATTAATGGTGTTTTAAATGTTCGATTTTTAAATAAGTAATTAGGGACCTTTTGTTAACTGTGATGACAGCTGAAAGTCTAGAGTGAAGGGCTGGGCTGGTGCCGAATTATAAAGGGAAACGTCCGTGGTTCATAAGGTAGGTATCATACGATTGATTTGGAAGTACATTCGGCTTTGTGTTATTGTCCTAATCATGAGTTGAGATTAACGATTAAGTTGAAATGTTCAATTGTAGGTATTACTGGTCTCGAAAGTGTTTTTGTTGCAACACCATAATAGGTGTGTAAACACAACTCTGAAAAATGGAAAGAGGCGAAAAGTTAAAAAGTGAAAGAGGCGAAAAGTTAAAAAGTGGGGCTGTCGACGCCACACGGGCGTGTGGCCGCCTGTGTGGTAGGCCGTGCGATCAAACGTGGACGTGAGATCGACGAGGCTGGCCATGTGCGATCCATGGGCCGGGCCGATTTGGTCCTTGTGGGCCACTTGGGCGCGTGGGCCCATACGGGTAAACCACATGTGCGTGGGAAACGTATTAGGCTAGGCTGTGTAATCCACACGACCAAGGCCATTCTAAGCCGTGTGGGCCACACGGGCGTGTAGGCCCACACGGGCCGACAACTTGGGCATGTGGGCCTATTTTTCACTGTTTTGATATTAAGGTTGCACAGGTCGCCCGAGACGACTGTGAACCTTCTGTAGGATCGGTAAACTTACCTAGGCCCCTAATTGACTGAAATGTCTATGTGACTGATACGATTATGCATATTAATAAACATGACGATGTTCCACTAGTTTGATACTGTATGCCATGATTTTTTTTGCATGATATTATGTTTTAACATGTCATATATGTATATTGCATTGCATTGGGGTGGGGGTTTATATTGTTCGGAGGAAGTGCACTGAAAGGCCTCGAGCTTAATTTACTGGCAGTTCAACTGCAAACCACTATCTAGTGCCGCATTTGGTACTTTTTGGAGTGTAGGGATGGGTGGGTTGATTATATCCCCACATAGAGTGTAGGGTTGGACGGAGTTGAGTGTAGAAGCTGGTTGGGTAGGATTTGATATTGCATATCTGTTACTATACTGAATATGGATACTGTAATGGGTCAAGGCCTAAACACAGAATTGTAATGGGCTAAGGCCCTAACTGAAACTGAAACTGTTACTGAAATGGGCTTAGGCCCAGACTATGATTGCTTTCTGTCTGCTTGTTTATAAGTGATTACACACTGAGTTTTCGTAAACTCGCCCTTCTGTTTTATCTGTACAGGTGACTTCCAGACTTAGGCGGATCAGAGTGGCGGAGGACTTCATAGTGGCCATACGACCCTCTTTTTACACTGTTTCGTATTTAATTAAGTTTTTAAAGTGTTATTTAAGGTATTTTACTCTAATAAAGGCCTCTATGAATTTTTTTTAAAACTTTGGACTTATATTGTTTTATGTTTTATATCTGCTAGAGGTAGGAAAAATACAAGTTTTAGAAGAAATGTATGTGTTTTAGTAAAATACCTACAAGGACACAAACTGTTTTAAAAAGCTTCCACAACGCATAATGTTTTGAAAACTAACGACTGAATAAGGATCACTATTTTAGAATTAATAAAAGATATTGAGGAGTTCTAAACGGAAAATATTTTAAACAAAGCTTCGGTTTTTTAACACACTACCATGTGACATCGCCAAATTCGGCCTTAACTTCCAGGCCAGGTTTGGGGTGTTACAGTACCAATTTAACAAAGGTAATGTTTGATATTGTCTCATGATTGGTGTCATTGTGTCATGGTGAATTGTGGTATATGAGGTATGTATATATGATTTGTTTGCAAATTTATGTGATATGAACTTACTATATCAAGATTCATAATATATGAAACATATACGTTCAGGAGTATTGGATACCCTATTAGCGATCTCGGATAGAGTTGGGTATAGTTGGTATGCCATAAGATTAGTGTACGGGATTTTACTTCAATTTATACCAATGAGGCAAGGAGCGTATATTATACTTCGAATGTTTCGATGAGGTGCTAGACACATTTATATACTTCGGTTTATATCGATGAGGCACAGAATGCATGCTATACTTTTGACGTACCGATGAAGCATTGGGTGTTGAATATATTGGTGTGATGGTAGGATGATCCATGTATAAGTCTTAAGTCCATTCCTAATTAATAGGGATTATGAAAACATGTATTTAAGTTATTGACATTGGTTATTGAAATGTGCAATTGTATATTGATGTTAAAGTAATAAGAGATAGAGATAAAATATGAAAGATCATGTGATCTGGTTATACAAGCCCTAAAGGCTGATATAGATATAATAAAAATCACTAGATTTGATTATGAAATGAAAAGATGAATATGTTCCTATGGGATACTATGTAACTCATGTGATTGAGATATTCTGTTAAATGAAAGCAAATGTCAGTAAGTAGCTTGTTCTAACATGTACCAAAGCACCAACATAAGGCATGAGACATGAATGGTCGCTGTATTGCAATAGTTATAAATTACATGTTAATTGCATTCAGTATCTTGCTTCCATTTGGTAATTGTGTTAACTCATGTTAGCACCACTGAGCCCTATTGCTTAGTGTAGGATTTGTTTATTTCCATGTGTAGATAATGTAGATCCCAAGTTTCAAGGTGATCAGCAACATTCGAAATTCAACTTTCGACTCATCAAAGTTTATATAGATTTGTTATGTTATATCAAATGGTATGTATCTAACATGTTTGCACCATGATTGTGATCATGTATATTTAATGCTATGTGTAGGTACTAAACTAATTATATAATTGTATGTTTACTTATTTTTATATGTATTTTGTGTAATGTTTTTTTAATAATATCAAAAAATTATCAACCGTTTTGGGGAGAATTTTGTATAGTTTTAACATCGGTTAATAATTAAAAGAATTTATTTATAACATTTATGGTCATAAATAATAGTTTTCATTTAAATTATGGGGTCTATATTAGTTTAAGACAAAATGCTGATGTATCAAATAAAAACACTATCCATTTGTCATTGTGTTAAATATGCTGCTTAGGATTTTTTTTTAAAGATCACGTATATATGATGGCATATATAATTATATAGATTTGAGAATTGAAAATTTATTGTTACCTGTCGTATTTGGTTTGAGTGAATATACAAAAGCTGCTATTAGATTATGGGCTCATACTTCACGAAAAAGGAAAAGAAAAAGAAAAGTTGTACAAAACATATCTATGGTTTGTGTTGCAATTAAAGGAGAAGTTTAAAAGAAAAACTTCTCATCTTCTATAAGATCAAACTCCACAAAACATATTGAGAGGATCTAATATGTACATGAACATGTTATAGTCTAAAGAAACGGCCCACAAGCATTATGAAAAGTGGCATCTTTGACAAAAGGAAAAATGCCAAGTGCTCAAAATAACAAGTTGCATGCAACGCTGCCATTCATGTAGCCACTAGAATAAAGATGAAAGCTAACAAATATGAACCACAAGTAGCTTTGCATGCCCTCCTCTCTCTCTCTCTCTCTCTATATATATATATATATATGTTCATATATCGATAGTGAGTAGGAAGCAATATATTTCATGAAGAAATAGATATCCAAAATTGGAGGTATGGGGCAAATGAAGAAGTTTGGGTTTGTGTTGTTGGTGTTAAGTGCGTCAGTAGTAGAGCAAATAGAGGGGAAAGGGTATGAGAAGCCGCTCAACTGTGGCCACCTTGAATGTGCTCCATACACACTTATTCATAGCCAGCCTGAATTCGAGATTAGAAGTTATTCAAAGGCTACGTGGGTGGCTACTACCCCCATCTCCTCTCCCTCCTACACATATGCTGTTTCAATTGGCTTCAAAATGTAAGGACACTGCTAATTCTAGTATTTACTAATAACATTAATAATCAGCCAAATGCTATTTCTCTTTGAACAGTTAATAGAACTCACTGGCTATGTGTTAGATCAACGGTACATCAGTATATGAATAATAATAATCTAACACCGGGCTACTTAATATTGGTTAACCATATCACATCAGTATTTCATGTATATAATTTTGAATTTGTTTTGTTTGAAGTATAAATTCATTAAAAAGTGATATATATATATTTGTTGTTTGACGTTAATCATCCTCATTCTATTTCTAATTTCGATTTGTTTTCCATGGTTAGTCTCTTTGCTTACATCCGGGGCAACAATGATGCAGCAGTGAAAATGAATATGACAGCACCAGTTTTGGTTAATATACATCCAAGGACAGGACATCTCCAGAATTCAACCTATGTAGTTCACTTTTACATGCCCCAAAAATTTCAAAGGAACCCTCCCCTATCAGCTGAAGCACAGCCAGTGGAGTTGCCTCAACACAAATATGCAGCTGTGAGGAGATTTGGAGGTTTCATGGATGACTCCAACATCTCTGTTCAATTATCAGCCTTGAAGAAAAGCCTCAAAGGCACTGGTAGGGATAAATCATCAGCCTCCAATCAACACAGTGGCCGCTCTCTGCTGTACAGTGCTGCTGGTTACAACTCTCCCTTTGAACATGAGAATCGTGTAAATGAAGTGATGTTATGGTTCGATTAGCTTTCATTAATCTTAAGACAGCAAAAATAATATGTAAAAGATGATAAAAGAAAATTGAGATCGTTTCCTACTAATCAAATGGATATGTTACAACTCTTATTTGCACTGTTGTTTTAAAGGGGAAAGAATTCAAAAAAAAGAACAATTCCTGATAATGCATGAAAGGATGTCAAGTGCTAGTGAGCATACAAAAAATTTAAATAAAACAAACCTGTTCCACTGTTGCATTTGTTAATCCCAAAATAAAGGGTCTGAAGAACTTGGAACGCTTTTGTATTTCACCAGAGGTTACAAATCTGAAAAACATTACAACTAACCAACTGAACTTGTTACAGGCCATTTTGCCCGAGGCCCAATTCAACACAAAACAAGAACCCAATTAACCCAAACCCATTTCTACCAGCCCAAAATAAACAAAAAATAGAGAAAGAAAGAAAACCTAATCGGTCCTGACTACTGCCGCCGTTCCTCTGACCACCGACGCACGGCCTCACCTGCTCCACCAACTCCTCTGACTCCCTGCAAGATGAAACCAAACACGCAACAGCCAAGACAAAATAATAAAAAAGGATGCAAATGAAAAATAGGAAGGGAGAACCGACTATATAAGCCGAATATGAATTGTAACAGGGGGGTTTTTTTTTTTTTTCTGAATCTTTTTTCTTTTTCGACCTTTGTAACGCATATTAGCAGAGAAGTA
Source organism: Gossypium hirsutum (assembly GCF_007990345.1). Taxonomy (NCBI): domain Eukaryota; kingdom Viridiplantae; phylum Streptophyta; class Magnoliopsida; order Malvales; family Malvaceae; genus Gossypium; species Gossypium hirsutum. The sequence goes on along the minus strand of NC_053448.1, from coordinate 46,483,959 downwards.
TAGCAACAAAAAATTTTTAAGGTGAATCCTTTTATTTTTCTTTCTTTTCTTTTCGTTTTTTTATTTCGATTTTCATCTTCTTTTTTTTGTTTTACATACATAAATAAAATAAAGGGAAACTAAAAAGAAAAAGAAAAGGAAAACCATACCTGTGCCGCACCGGAGGAGGAGGAGACGGACGGATACTCCTCGTTTGGCGGGGTTGGGCTCACCTTTCACCAGATTCGACCTTGGATCCGTGTTTAAGAGGTCTTTGGCTTCAAAAAGGAATCGGAGAGGTTCCATTTTGAACCTCCGGCCGCCACATGCGGTGGCGCCTCGGCGGAGGTTCGCCGGAGCCCTAGACCAGCCCCTGGGCCGGAGAGAATGAGGGAGAGAGAGCTTCTTTCTGTTTTTTTAAGAAAAATGGTTTCTAAACTTTGTTTTTAGGTTTTTTTAGTATTTATATTAATTTCAAAACGGCGTCGTTTTGGGTAAGGGGATCCGCGCGTCGACCCGATCCGACCCGAAGGATCCGCGTGTTTTTAATCTTCGGGCTATTGATGCGCGCAGTCCCTCCGATTTGTGGCGTGCTTCAATTTGGTCCTATTTTGCTATTTCCTTTTATTTTTAATTTGGTCACAAAATTTTATTTTTGCTTCAATTTAGTCTATTGCTACGCTGCGTTTTGATGGCTTCGGTTTATTTATTATTTTGGTCCCCCCTCTTTCAGTGCACGTCACAATTTGGTCCTTTTAGTTTTTTTTATTTTTGCAATTTCGCCCAGTATTTTGTTTTCATTTCGACTTAGTCCTTTTTATTATTATTATTATTTAGTTCATTGTTTTATTGCTATATTTATTAATGTTATTATTATTTTTGTTTCTATATTTCCTGTTATATTATCATTATTATTATATAAGTGCATATATATCTTATATAATTCATTTAATACATATAAATACTCATATTTTATCTATTTTATAATTTATAAAAGTATCTATATATCTATATATACACTAATTTTATATACATATACGTGCATATGTGTACTTACATAAAAATTTTTATTAGATAATTCAAAATATATATATGTATATACATACATATTCATACGTACCTTTTAATATATATATATATACATACTTACATATATTTTCATGTATATAGATTTTTGATATTTTCATGATTTTATACTTTACAATTCTAACATATGTATATATATATTATATTTTTATTCATTACCATTGTTTTATTTTGTATTTACTATTTATTTATTTCATTTTTATTATTATTCTAATTGAATATATTAATTTTTCATTTTATTATTATTCTAATTGAATATATTAATTTTATTCGTTTTTATATTTTATTGTTTGTATGTTGTAAGGTCAACTTTTATTTATTTTATGTTGATATCGCATTTCATATCATTTTTATACTTTCATATTCGTCATGGTTTTACCATGCATAAAAAATATAATTTGCTTTCACTAGGATTTTGTGTTTAATTTTACTTGATATAATAACATCTTTTTTTAAAGTGGCATTTCGTGTTTGGATTCGAGAAAATCGTGCCCTAACTTACTGGGTTTCGGTTTTCTCGATAAATCTAAATACACGAATCTTTCCAAAATCAAGCTTTAAATGATCTCGAAATTAAAAGAGGGTCGCATCCTAACTTACTGGTTGTGATCTCATTTTTAAATTCGAGATGGCTAAGATGTCTTAAATAAACTTTTTCATTCGCGTATCGAGAATTCGAGATATTGTCCTAACTTACTGGATATGATTCTCTTTCTCGAATAATGTGAAATATTTCCTTTTTCCTGAAAATTTTCAACGTTTTAATACAAGGATCGTATTTTTAAATTCTTTTCGAGTTTTTAATTTTCGACACCAAGACATTAAGTAATCAACCAGGTACCAATTTTGGGCGTATCGAGGGTGTTAACCCTTCCTCGTGCGTAACCGACTCCCGAACCCGTTTTTCTGAATTTCGCAGACCAAAATCGTTGTTTTAATAAAAATTAAATTGTTTATTAAAAACAACCACTTTTCGAGGTGGCCCGATCACACCTCATCAAAAAAGATTGGTGGCGACTCCTGTTTTCATTCTTTTTTCAAAATCCAAGTCGACCCCGTTTTATCCAAAAAAATGGTGTCAACAGCTTGGCGACTCCACTGGGGAACAAACACAAGAGTCAAGCCATGAGTTGATTACTTTTTGTCTTTTTGTCAAAAATCAAAAACCTAGTTTAAATATACGATCCTTTCATTGTATTTTTATTTATCTTTATTATGATCTTCGTCATTGTGATTCATAATTGCTGTGTTTAAGTTCAGATGTATTTTTGCACATTGCATTGCATGACCGTTGGTCATACCCTTTTAAGTGGGAGTGAGAAGCTACGCCTTCGTGAGGTTTTCACCTCCGCATGGGATAGTGAATCGCTTTCGGGATACATCCGTACCTATGTCTTCGTGAGATTTTCATCTCCGCATGGCCATAGGGAAATGTATTCCCCTGAACTGAACTCAGTCCGTATGAGCCTATAATGGGTGAGGATCGAGGAATCTGCTGGTTCGGGTACCCTTACTTTAGAACCAACCCTCATATAGTAGACTTAGGAACTTAACCTAGGTAGAGCCACTCCAAACCCTTAGTATCTACCCGATTAGGTACTTTTTGTTTTCTGTGCTTGCTTATGTTTTGTACTAACCCTTCTTGTTGTGTTTTGATTATGATTGCATTACATTGCATTTGCATCTTAGGAAAGAGATATGGATTCAAATCCAATTACTAAATTAGAAAGCTTGTCATGGAATACGAATTCCTTGATAAAGTGGAAAACAATACGACTTCCCAAACATATTCTGAGAAACACAAGAATGGCGATGGAAGAGTTCGTGACCTTGCTTGGTGGCCTGGGGATTCGAGACGATTGTCCAAAAGCCTTCAACAAGCTGACGAGCCTTATGAAGATGGGCAGATGATGGATCGCGACCAAGATCAAGAAAATGAGCTAGCAATGGCATCTATTGGTGAGATTACCTCAAACATGCGGATGAAGAAAAAATCGATGTTGTTTCTTGGAATATGAGGGTAAGGTCGTACATGTATCCGTTTTATGTAAGGGAATTTACTTTCTAGAAAAGTTTCCTAAATGTAATTGAATCAGAATCAACGTCTCTTTAGGCATTCATTTCATGCATTTGCATTACATCGCATCATATGCATTAGACTTTCACGAAGTGACCCTAATTATGTAAAATTATTTCAGCTAATCTGGAAAACCAATCAACCAAACATCCTTACGGTACTCGTCGCAAAGCCAAAGAAATGGATCAAAGATTAGAGAAACTGGAGCAAACGCAAAAAGAGATGCAAGACCAGTTACAGGTGCAAATGAAAGAACATATGGAAAAGATCCAGAAAGACATGGCACAAAAGATGAAGGAGTCTCAGGATGAACTAATGACTAAATTGACGCAACTAATAACCAAGGGAGTGGATAAAAGGAAAAATCCTGTGGTTTGCGATGAAGAAGGAAACAATGATGAGCCACTTTTTTCTCCAGGATACACGCCTCCGCAAGCGCAAATTCAGATTGAACCACATCCACGAAGATCTTCTGTTTCGATTAGGCCTCAGCACTTTCAAGGTGACGCCTCAATACCGAAGAACCTTCAGGGCAGATCTGGTTCTAGTCCTGACGATAATCTGGTTGTCCCGGACTTCGATGAAGTAGCGGAGAAAGACAAGATGAAGGAGGAGTTACCAAAGCAGTTTGAGGAGAAATGGAAATGGATTGAAGAGAAGTTTAGGGCGATAGAAAGTATCGACGGCTATCGTGGAATAGATGCGAAAGATCTGAGTTTAGTTCCGGATTTGGTGCTTCCTTACAAATTTAAGATGCCGGAATTCGAGAAATATAATGGGACCAGCTGCCCAGAAGCTCATATTACTATGTTCTGTAGGCGTATGGCCGGATACGTCAACAACGACCAACTGCTCATACACTGCTTTCAAGATAGCCTCACAGGGGCAGCGTCTAAGTGGTACAATCAATTGACGCGTATCCAGATTAGCTCTTGGAGGGATTTAGCACAAGCCTTTATGAAACAATACAGTCATATAGCTGATATGGTCCTTGACAGAATTACCCTTCAAAATATGAGGAAAAAGCCTAATGAAAGTTTTAGGCAATACGCACAAAGGTGGAGGGAGGTCGCTATCCAAGTTCAGCCGCCACTCCTAGAGAAAGAAATGACGATGCTCTTCATCAACACATTGAAGGCCCCATTCATCACTCACATGTTGGGAAGTGCTTCGATGAGTTTTTTAGACATAGTCATGAGCGGTGAAATGATTGAAAGTGCCGTGAGAAGTGGAAAGATTGATGCTGGGGAGAATAATAGAATGTCAGACTTAAAGAAGAAGGAAAATGATGTGAGCAATGTGAACACCTGCAACAAATCGATTACACAGCCAAGAAAGGTGATTACTAGTCAGCAAGGTTCATCTAGACAAGAATCGTATGTGAAGCAAGGCACTGAGAACCTTCAATGCACGCCAATTCCGATGTCATATAAGGAGTTGTATCAAAGCTTATTCAACGCACGTATTGTCGCCCCTCTCTACACGAAACCTCCACAGCCACCGTACCCCAAATGGCACGATGCGAATGCACATTGCGAATATCATGCGGGAAATACGGGGCATTCCATAGAGAACTGCATAGCCTTCAAGAAACTGGTTGAAAAGCTCATCAACATGGGTGTCGTCAAGTTTGGTGATTCATCTAGTACAGAAAATTCGCCACCCAATCATGATTAACAATGGGGTGAACGCAATATATGAGAAAGTGTGGGGAAGTTTTCACATATATGAAGGCATAATTGAAAAGGGATCTTATTAGGTGTTCGCCCTTATAAACCTGGGAGTGTTCTAAAGAAACCTTTGTAGTATTTAGAGCTTACTCAGAGTAATATTCAAAACACACTTGTTGCTTTCAGCCTAGAGCAACAAGAAGTCTTTTGTGAAAAAGGCTTATGTCTGAACGTCATTATTTTAATGGAATGCATCTTTGCGGTCTTTTGAACTAATATTTTTTTCATCGATCATTCTTTTATTCTTCCATCCAAATCATTCTTTCGTTCATTCATAATCATACTGTGCAGATAATTATTCTTAAATTCACACATTCTTTATATATTATTTTGTACCTACAATAGGTCCCTGGATATCAACGACATGAATAACACTGCTACAGACTTAGAACCTCCTTTTGAGCGAGATATGTGTTTAAAGGGATCTCACGACTTTGAAAGATGACACAGATCGTAGCTTGTTGAGGATGGTAGAACAAAAGGATAAACAGATCCTACCTCTTAGTGAATCATTAGAAATTGTGAGCTCGATGAAGACTAGAATTGACCTGCCTACAGAGACGTAAAATTCAAAGATGTCTTTGTATGATCATACCAGGGTATGCCTCGATTCTTATAATAAAACCTGCACAACAGCACGATGTCAGAAATTTACAGTGCGAACGATGCAATTCTTTACCGGGGCAATACCGTTCTCGTCAATTCAGCATAGCTTTGCCCATTTGAAGTCGAATTTCCATCTCTTCAGGTTGTTGTTGGGTCCATCCTGATCAAAGAGGAAGATCCAAAGTTTTTGTGGCAGTTGCGCCCCAAAAGGCTTAAGATCAAAAAGGAAAAAAGAAAAAAAAATCAAAATCAAAGTCAAAATGAAAATGAAAAAATCAAAAATAAAAATAAAAAAACAAAAAGAAGAAAAAATCAAAATCAAGATCAAAATGAAAATGAGAAAAAGAAAGAAGAATGAAAAAAGAGAAACCTAGATGAAAAATCAGAATGAAAAAGAAAAGAAAAAAAAAGGAAAGGCCAAAGCGAAAGCCCGCAAAGGGCATTTTATGACCAAATAAGGTTTTGAGATGAAATCCCGAAAAAGGTGACTCAAATTTTGAGCACAATGGGGCATGGACATCGCCATTATCGAAGACTTCTAATGGGCATTGTTTCATTTTGAGAGGCTACTTCATGAGCTAAAGGCATTGTATACCGATACAGAATTTCAGAGAAGAGAGTATTGGAGAATGCATTGAGGTTAAACAATAGCACGATAGCTGAAGTCTCAAATTAGCTTAGAAGTGGACACCACGATTCGTCACTGAAGTTCCTAGAGTTGAACATCAACAATTGAAGGAAAATGACTGAGACTTACGAGGATCGACGTGAGAAATTACCATTTACCCTCATTGTTTGTCGAACATCGGTATTGGGGCAACACTTCTCTTTTTGGTTTACAGGATTGAGGTAGTTCTACCTATTAAAATCCCCTCGTTGCTTGTTGAAGGGATCCAATCGCAATGTGATCAGTTGGCCCTAGGAAAAGGGTTAAAAGCTATTCATCAGGGTCAGATGTACCATAAATAAATAATATGAGCCCATAATAAACACGCTCGTCTCAGAGAATTCCACAAGAGGGCTGGATGTTGAAAAAGATTCTTCCTTAACGAAAGGATTCTAAAGGGAAATGAATGCCAAACTAGGAAAGTCCCTATGTTGTAAAGAAGACCATTTTTAGAAGAGCACTGATCCTGAGTGAGATTGCTAATCCTATAAACTCAGATCCAGTCTAGAAACACTTCGTTTAAAGAAGAAGGAAGGACCAAGGAAAACCCGCAAAGGGCACCTTAGGCCAAAGGGGATTTGAGTTGAAAACCCGAAAGAGGCGGCTCAAATACTGATCAAAGTGGGGCATGAGGTGATATAAGCTGCTCAAGTTTTGTTCATATTGAGGCATGTGTTGATCTTGCCATGCCTGAATCAACAGGAAAGGATAGGCGACATCTTGGGGGCATCGACAGAGCATTGTAGATCTCCTAAACACATGTCCAACTCAAAAGGGTCTTCAGAAAGTTTGTATAGAGAAGTCCAAGCTGTGATATCTGGGGCACCCAATTCTCATGTTATTTGTTGTTCTTGGAATACTTTTTCTTTCTTTCCAAGATATACATTCCCAATTAATTCTTTTGTTGTCCTTCTTCACTATTTTCGATAATTTGTTCTTTCGAGCTATGCTCAGAACCAACTTTATTCTTATCCATTGTTATGACCTTTTTGCAAGCATTGGAATAATGATTAATGGACTAATAAAACTTTCACAAAGGAAGTTTTGCATATTACTCTGAAAAGTTTCTAAATAATACAGGAACCTGAAACAGGACTATTGTTTAGAACATGCCAAATTTGAAGGTTGGAAATTTGAGAAGGAAGAGTCTAAGTTTGGACTTTCTCTTTGGATTTTGATGACAAATGCATTGATTGAACAAAATGACAAGATGTCGTGTTGGTGGCAAAGCTTCAATGAGCCAACAAGCGTTGTTTACCAAGCAAAAGGAAAAGGTCTTCTGGGAGAAGAAAATTTTGCAATTGTGCATGAGCATTTGGTATGACACCTTGGGAATGAGGTAAATGACCAAAGAGTTTCACATTCAATATCATTGAATTGCGATAGGAGAAGATTGAGAAAAGCCATACCTTTCTACCATCGGGTTACAATGGGAGATTGATGGTACAAATTTTATGTCCCAGTGGATTAAACTTTGACGTGCACAGTGGGGGGCAATCAGATTAAGTGTTTCTTTGGATATGCTAGCCGAGCAAGAAGGCGGTGCAGCACGTCAGTGAATAAAGCCTTAATAAGCTTTTGTGTGATGATAAACTAAGCATTAAGGAATCATTTTCATGACATTTTGAATGTTATTCCTTCACATCTAGTTAGTAGTATTTGATTCATTTTGATCATGCCATCCTAATCATTAGGCATAATTAGGTTCATTATACAGGTCATGTTCCTTAGAGAACAGATCAGTGAAGACAGCAGATCTTGCCTTCCTGCGTTAACAGCGAAGCAGATCGAAAACAAGCTTTGCCTTCATTGGTTACAGTGGAGCTGGTTAAAGAAGTAGATCTTGCCTTCCTGCGTTAACAGCGAAGCAGATCGAAAACAAGCTTTGCCTTCATTGGTTACAGTGGAGCTGGTTAAAGATAAAAGATCTTACCTTCCTACATTGACAGCGAAGCAGATCGAAGACACAAACCTTGCCTCTTTCGGTTGTGATAGAGCTGGTTGAAGACAAAAGATCTTGCCTTCCTGCATTGATAGTGAAGCAGGTCGAAGACACAAACCTTGCCTCTCTCGGTTGTAGTGGAGCTGGTTAAAGAAGCAGATCTTGCCTTCCTACATTAACAGCGAAGCAGATCGAAAACAAAGCCTTGCATCTATCGGTTGCAGTGGAGTAGATTGAAGCCAGAGATCTTATCTCCCTGAGATTGCAGCGGAGCAGATTAAGGACACTATCCTATCTCCCTGAAGTTACAGTGGAGTGGGTTAAAATAAAGGATCTTATCTCTCTGAGGTTACAGCAGAGTAGGTCGCATCAAGTCTTATTTCCCTGAAGATGCAGTGGAATAGATTGAAAACCACAAACCTCGTCCCCCTGAAGTTGCTACGAAGAAGATAAAGGCTACAGGACGCATCACTCTGAAGTGCAGTGGAGTGGATCGAAGCAACAAGACATAGTGGACTGGAAGGAGGCTATTTGAAGAAAAGAAGCACTAGAAGAAGTCAAGATTCGGCAAGACCGGACAAAATTGGCCTTTCTTGGTCTTTGCTCTGTTCTCGTTACACGACAACGAGCAAAGAGGGGCAGCTGTTACAGGCCATTTTGCCCGAGGCCCAATTCAACACAAAACAAGAACCCAATTAACCCAAACCCATTTCTACCAGCCCAAAATAAACAAAAATAGAGAAAGAAAGAAAACCTAATCGGTCATGACTACTGCCGCCGTTCCTCTGACCACCGACGCACGGCCTCACCTGCTCCACCAACTCCTCTGACTCCCTGCAAGATGAAACCAAACACGCAACAGCCAAGACAAAATAATAAAAAAGGATGCAAATGAAAAATAGGAAGGGAGAACCGACTATATAAGCCGAATATGAATTGTAACAGGGGGGTTTTTTTTTTTCTGAATCTTTTTTCTTTTTCGACCTTTGTAACGCATATTAGCAGAGAAGTATAGCAACAAAAAATTTTTAAGGTGAATCCTTTTATTTTTCTTTCTTTTCTTTTCGTTTTTTTATTTCGATTTTCATCTTCTTTTTTTGTTTTACATACATAAATAAAAATAAAGGGAAACTAAAAAGAAAAAGAAAAGGAAAACCATACCTGTGCCGCACCGGAGGAGGAGGAGACGGACGGATACTCCTCGTTTGGCGGGGTTGGGCTCACCTTTCACCAGATTCGACCTTGGATCCGTGTTTAAGAGGTCTTTGGCTTCAAAAAGGAATCGGAGAGGTTCCATTTTGAACCTCCGGCCGCCACATGCGGTGGCGCCTCGGCGGAGGTTCGCCGGAGCCCTAGACCAGCCCCTGGGCCGGAGAGAATGAGGAAGAGAGAGCTTCTTTCTGTTTTTTTAAGAAAAATGGTTTCTAAACTTTGTTTTTAGGTTTTTTTAGTATTTATATTAATTTCAAAACGGCGTCGTTTTGGGTAAGGGGATCCGCGCGTCGACCCGATCCGACCCGAAGGATCCACGTGTTTTTAATCTTCGGGCTATTGATGCGCGCAGTCCCTCCGATTTGTGGCGTGCTTCAATTTGGTCCTATTTTGCTATTTCCTTTTATTTTTAATTTGGTCACAAAATTTTATTTTTGCTTCAATTTAGTCTATTGCTACGCTGCGTTTTGATGGCTTCGGTTTATTTATTATTTTGGTCCCCCCTCTTTCAGTGCACGTCACAATTTGGTCCTTTTAGTTTTTTTTATTTTTGCAATTTCGCCCAGTATTTTGTTTTCATTTCGACTTAGTCCTTTTTATTATTATTATTATTTAGTTCATTGTTTTATTGCTATATTTATTAATGTTATTATTATTTTTGTTTCTATATTTCCTGTTATATTATCATTATTATTATATAAGTGCATATATATCTTATATAATTCATTTAATACATATAAATACTCATATTTTATCTATTTTATAATTTATAAAAGTATCTATATATCTATATATACACTAATTTTATATACATATACGTGCATATGTGTACTTACATAAAAATTTTTATTAGATAATTCAAAATATATATATGTATATACATACATATTCATACGTACCTTTTAATATATATATATATACATACTTACATATATTTTCATGTATATAGATTTTTGATATTTTCATGATTTTATACTTTACAATTCTAACATATGTATATATATATTATATTTTTATTCATTACCATTGTTTTATTTTGTATTTACTATTTATTTATTTCATTTTTATTATTATTCTAATTGAATATATTAATTTTTCATTTTTATTATTATTCTAATTGAATATATTAATTTTATTCGTTTTTATATTTTATTGTTTGTATGTTGTAAGGTCAACTTTTATTTATTTTATGTTGATATCGCATTTCATATCATTTTTATACTTTCATATTCGTCATGGTTTTACCATGCATAAAAAATATAATTTGCTTTCACTAGGATTTTGTGTTTAATTTTACTTGATATAATAACATCTTTTTTTAAAGTGGCATTTCGTGTTTGGATTCGAGAAAATCGTGCCCTAACTTACTGGGTTTCGGTTTTCTCGATAAATCTAAATACACGAATCTTTCCAAAATCAAGCTTTAAATGATCTCGAAATTAAAAGAGGGTCGCATCCTAACTTACTGGTTGTGATCTCATTTTTAAATTCGAGATGGCTAAGATGTCTTAAATAAACTTTTTCATTCGCGTATCGAGAATTCGAGATATTGTCCTAACTTACTGGATATGATTCTCTTTCTCGAATAATGTGAAATATTTCCTTTTTCCTGAAAATTTTCAACGTTTTAATACAAGGATCGTATTTTTAAATTCTTTTCGAGTTTTTAATTTTCGACACCAAGACATTAAGTAATCAACCAGGTACCAATTTTGGGCGTATCGAGGGTGTTAACCCTTCCTCGTGCGTAACCGACTCCCGAACCCGTTTTTCTGAATTTCGCAGACCAAAATCGTTGTTTTAATAAAAATTAAATTGTTTATTAAAAACAACCACTTTTCGAGGTGGCCCGATCACACCTCATCAAAAAAGATTGGTGGCGACTCCTGTTTTCATTCTTTTTTTCAAAATCCAAGTCGACCCCGTTTTATCCAAAAAAAATGGTGTCAACAGAACTTGTTATGAGATATACCAAGGAGGAAAACGCATTAATGCTTCAAAAATTTTGAACTACTTACCATAGTCGGATATTGACTTATCTCGACTCCTCATTATTAACTCATCCAGACTGACACAGAGAAAGAACCTTGTCAACTGAGACTCGTTTAGTTTTCAATTTATGCAGGGAACAGAAAAGTTTGGATTCAATTCAAGCCACATGATGATCAGTTGCTGACGATTATGAATGCATGCTGGACTCAAATACAGGAATAATATCAAGGCAAAGAATCAAGATGTATACACCTTACGGAATCTTCCTTTCCCTGAAGAATGATGTTCAGCTGTTCAAGGAACAACTGAATTTTTCACATGGAAGCAGAGGAAAAATATAGGTTTTAGAGCTGGGAAAACAAAATAATGTGCTTCATGAAAAAACTCAGTCTAGTAACAATATCCAAAATCAGTAAACATTCTCAAAAAGGCACTCACCAAAACGAAAGGAAACTTCGTAACAGAACTCAGCAGAGGAAAACTAAGCCTTCACTGCAAGTACAGGAGAAAAGAAGCTGTTGTTCCAATAGGGTCGGAAGTGTGTAAATTATTGTACTAAAAAATCACACAAAGTTCAATTCCCAGGGAAGAGAGGTGGATCACATGGATCTCTTAAATACCAAGTCTTTCCTTAGACAGAATATCCCTTCTATAGTAATTTAATAGCACAATTAAATACTATTATTATACCCTCAAATATTGAAAGAAAAATAGGACAAGAAAGAACACAAGAGTTTTAACGAGGTTCGGTAAATTATACCTACGTCCTCGGGCACTAACACCAGATGATAACTTTACTATCTCCAAAGTATTACAAACAAATAGAATTCCTTAAGAATTCTCAAATGGGAGAAGAGAGAAAACTAAGAGAGAAAGATTGGTTGGGATGAATTGAAATGAGAAATGAGAAGGCCTATTTATAGTTGAGGTTCAAGGACCAAACAATAAATAGCCCATTATCTCAAGGACCAAAAAAATTATCCCTTGCCACTTTTCCAAAGTTGGTGGTTGTCATTATTGATTGTCTCCCATTAATGTTAATGGCAACCATTATTAATTGTCTTCCATTAATGTTAAAAATCTCCACCTTGAAGATTTGATTAGGATAATCACATCTTCACACACTTCCTTCAACTCCCCAAATTCGATAAAGCTATCTTTTGTAGTGCCTACAAATGCGCTCTCGAGCGCCATATACCTGAAGGTGCTCAAATTCTTAGGATGTTAATCAAGTTCAAACAATGATTAAACTTGATTGTTGTTACCACCTTGGTCATCATATCTGCGGGATTATCTGCTGTCGGAATCTTCTGAAGTAGAATTTTTCCTTTTTCAAAGACTTCCCGCATAAAGTGATATCTTACGTCGATATGCTTGGTTCTTGAATGATAGACTTGATTTTTCGCTAAATGAATAGCGCTCTGACTGTCACAATATAAACTTATGTGACTTTGAACAACTCCTAAGTCTTTCAACAGTCCATTAAGCCAAATAGCCTCCTTAACAGCTTCTGTAACTGCCATATATTCTGCCTCTGTAGTAGACACAGCTACTGTAGACTGTAAGGTAGACTTCCAACTCACTGGGGCTTTCGCAAGAGTAAACAGATACCCCGTAGTTGAACGACGTTTATCTAAATCACCAGCAAAGTCGGAATCAACATATCCAACTACAAACTGACCAAGTGCTTCATCCTGTTCAAAAATTAAACCAACATCTACGGTTTTTTGAAGATACCGTAGAATCCATTTCACAGCTTGCCAATGTCCTTTTCCAGGATCATGCATATACCAGCTCACAACTCCAACAGCTTGTGAAATGTCAGGCCTCGTACACACCATCGCATACATCAAACTCCCAACTGCATTAGCATATGGGACTTTCGCCATATATTCTTTTTCATCTTCAGTCTTCGGAGATAATTGAGCACTAAGTTTCAAATGAGAAGCAAGTGGGGTACTTACATGTTTTGTGTTTTCATTTACACCAAAACATTGTAATACCTTTTTCAGATATTGCTTCTGATTTAAACAGAGCTTGCCTCTCGGTCTATCTCTACTTATCTCCATGCCGAGAATCTTCTTGGCCTCACCTAGATCTTTCATCTCGAACTCTTGATTCAACTGAGCCTTCAGCTTATCTATCTCATTTTGGCTCTTCGAAGCGATTAACATATCATCAACATACAAGAGTAGATAAATGAAAGATCCGTCATGCAGCTTCTGCAAATATACAAAATTGTCATATTTGCTTCTTGTGTACTTTTGCCTTCTCATAAAGCTATCAAATCGCTTGTACCACTGCCTCGGGGATTGCTTCAATCCATATAGCGATTTGTTTAGCTTACAAACCCAATTTCTACCACCAGCATCTGTGTATCCTTCGGGCTGAGTCATATAGATCTCCTCTTCTAACTCACTATGCAAGAAAGCCGTCTTAACATCAAGTTGAGCTAGCTCCAAATTCAACTGTGCTACCAAGGCTAACAAAATTCTAATGGAGGAATGCTTCACAACAGGGGAAAATACATCATTGTAGTCAATTCCCTCATTCTGAGCGTAGCCTTTAGCTACCAATCTTGCCTTGTAGCGAATATCCTTCTTGCTAGGAGATCCATCTTTCTTTGCGAATACCCACTTGCATCCGATTGCCCTTTTACCTTTCGGTAATTGCGCCAACTCCCAAGTATTGTTCTTCAGGAGAGACTGCATTTCTTCATCCATGGCGTTTTTCCATTTATCACTTTCTAAGCTTTGCATTGCTTCTTGATAAGTGATAGGAATATCATCAACAACGAGAAGGGTGTAAGCCACCATATCAGTAAATCGAGCAGGTTTACGAATTTCTCTCCGTGGCCTTGCAACTGCAACTGGTTCTAGTGTACTTAGTGGTTCTTGGGTCAGAACCTCTTCAACCTCTAATTCCTCCATTGTGGCTGGAGAATTAGACTTATTAACTGGGCAAATCCCCATCTGCTCAAACTCCACCTGTTTTGGAGTACACTCCACCTGCTGTGGAGTATTGCTCGTCTGAATATCTTTATCTGCTACCTTTTTCAATGTGGCAGATTCATCAAAGGTAACATCTCTGCTACAGATCATTTTCTTTGTGCTTAAGCACCAAAGACGAAATCCCTTCACTCCAGAAGTGATTCCCATAAAGAGAGCTTTTTTTGCCCTCGGATCTAACTTTGACTCCTTCACATGGTAATATGCAGTGGTTCCAAACACATGTAAGGAATCATAATCTGTAGCCGGTTTTCCAGACCATACCTCCATAGGATTTTTTCTTTCTAATGCAGATGATGGCAAACGATTAACAAGATGGCCAGCGTATGTCACAGCCTCAGCCCAAAATTGCTTGCCCAACCCAGCATTGGACAACATACATCGAACTTTCTCCAGCAATGTTCGATTCATACGCTCTGCCAATCCATTCTGCTGTGGTGTATCCCTAACTGTGAAGTGTCGAACAATACCATACTCTTGGCACACATCGAAGAACGGATCACTTTTATATTCCCCTCCATTGTCCGTCCTAAGCCGTTTGATTTTCTTGCCCAGTCTGGTTTTCGATCATAGTTTTCCATTTAAGAAAAACTCTAAGCACTTCATCCTTAGTTCTCATGGTATACACCCAAACTCTTCTGGAAAAGTCATCAACAAAAGTAACAAAGTAGTGTTTTCCTCCCAATGAAGGTGTCTTGGAAGGCCCCACACATCTGAGTGAACATATTTCAAAATACCTTTTGTATTATGGATAGCAGTACCGAATTTCACTCTCTTTTGCTTTCCCAGAACACAATGCTCGCAAAATTTTAATTTGCAAGCCTTTGCACCTTTCAACAATCCTTGCTTTGCCAGAATTTGCAAGGATTTTTTGCTGGCATGTCCCAACTTCATATGCCACAACTGTATTGAGTCCAATTCTTTGTTGCCGGAAGCTGCAGCGACTGCTCCAATAACTGTACTACCTTGGTAGTAATACAAGTTATTTTTCCTAATGCCCTTCAATATTACAAGTGCGCCAGATGTCACTTTCAAAACCCCATCTCTCATAGTAATAACTGAACCATTGGATTCCAGGGCTCCCAATGAGATGAGATTTTTCTTTAAACTGGGCACGTACCGAACATCAGTCAGAACTCTGGTTGATCCATCTTTATTCTTTAATTGGATTGAACCTATCCCAACAGTTTTACAGGCATTGTCATTGCCCATATAAACAACTCCTCCATTTAGTTCTACTAAATCAGAGAACCACTCCCGGTTAGGGGACATATGATAAGTACAACCCGAATCCAATATCCACTCATTTGAATGGAACGACGATGATGATGCAACCAGTGATAGTTCAGAGTCACTAGTATCATGCTTAGCAACACAAGCATCTATAGCAGCTTTTCCCTTATTCTTCAGCTTTGGACAATTTTTCTTCCAGTGGCCTTTCTCATGACAAAAAGCACATTCATCTTTCCCGAGTCTAGACTTTGACTTTGATCTCCCCTTTTGAGTTTTCTTCCGAGTGTATGAACGACCTCGGACTACTAAAGCTTCTGTATCTCTGATTGAGTTTTTCTGTTTGTCCTTCTTTCTCTGTTCATAACTGTATAAGGCCGCACAGACTTCGCTCAGAGATATATCACTCTTGCCATGAAGTAGAGTAGTTTCTAGGAACTCAAACTCCTCAGGAAGTGACCCCAACAGCATCAAAGCCAAATCTTCATCTTTGAATGTCTCATCCATATTCAGCAAATCAGTGACTAACTGATTAAATTTGGTGATGTGATCATTCATTGTGGTACTTGGGACGTATGTGAATCGAAACAGTCTTTTTTTCAAGTGGAGCTTATTTTGACTGTTTTTCTTCAAAAAATTTTCTTCAAGTGCCACCCACAACTTATTTGCAGAAGTCTCCTTTGAAAAAGCATACCTCTGCTCTCGAGAAAGGCATGATCGAATTGTGCCACATGCCAACCGATTGATCACCTTCCAATCTTTCTCCTGTACATCATCTGGTTTCTCTTCATCAATGGCAATGTCTACACCCTGCTGAAAAAGGGCATCTAGAACCTCACTTTGCCACATACCAAAATGGCCCGTGCCATCAAAGATCTCCACGGCTAGTCTTGCATTTGCAATTGTCGGTCTTGTCCACATGGACGATGTTGAAGCTCCTACACCGACCGTTTTCTCCATAATCTTTCAATATACCTAATGAAATCTTTTCTGATGTGGAAGATCAGTTTAAACTGCAACCACAGAGCATACTACGATTAACCTTCGGCTCTTGATACCACTTGTTGTTCCAATAGGGTCGGAAGCGTGTAAATTATTGTACTAAAAAATCACACAAAGTTCAATTCCCAGGGAAGAGAGGTGGATCACATGGATCTCTTAAATACCAAGTCTTTCCTTAGACAGAATATCCCTTCTATAGTAATTTAATAGCACAATTAAATACTACTATTATACCCTCAAATATTGAAAGAAAAATAGGACAAGAAAGAACACAAGAGTTTTAACGAGGTTCGGTAAATTATACTTACGTCCTCGGGCACTAACACCAGATGATAACTTTACTATCTCCAAAGTATTACAAACAAATAGAATTCCTTAAGAATTCTCAAATGGGAGAAGAGAGAAAACTAAGAGAGAAAGATTGGTTGGGATGAATTGAAATGAGAAATGAGAAGGCCTATTTATAGTTGAGGTTCAAGGACCAAACAATAAATAGCCCATTATCTCAAGGACCAAAAAAAATTATCCCTTGCCACTTTTCCAAAGTTGGTGGTTGTCATTATTGATTGTCTCCCATTAATGTTAATGGCAATCATTATTAATTGTCTTCCATTAATGTTAACAGAAGCTGCCACCAAGAAAATCAAAATATTTATTGCTTCCCTTCTCCGTACGGATGGTAAAGCTTAAGTTGATTAAACAAGAAAAAATCTAAGGGTTCCTGTCCTAAAGAAAATATGAAAATGCAGGAGTAAACAAAAGCACTAGAATTAGTAAACTAACCCCCACAATCTGTTGACTCTTTGAGTTAATTTATTGTTGGTACCTAAGTTACTAGGACTTGGGGTGAGTGTCACATACGAGCATGCTCAATTAATATGTTGAACGATGTGCCAGACACAACTGTCAGACTCAAATACTTTACAGAAATAAGAATTCAAGTAACAGAGGATGACATTTGGCCAAAAAAAAGTAACAGAGGTCGGAACAGCTATTCAGACATTCCATACGTAAGGGGGTGCCTATACTCCGGAAAAAGGGAGTAAGATATCTACAAGTGGTTTAATATGCTAGTTTCATGTTCTTGTTTATAGTTAAATATATAAGTAGTGACCTTATAGGTCTGTTTGTAGAGTTCTGAAATTCCAGCATCAATGTACGTTAACAGTCCATAACATAGCTAGATTAATCAGACCCCGTAAGGAGAAATGCCTTGCAATAATGAATTATACAGTTTAAACCACCATGTAAATCAGACACTTTAAATTTCCACGAAATGTTACCATATTTATATCATCTAACATTGGCAGCCCCTCTTAAATTCCCATTTTCCAGACCCATTAACACCTTCTCTTGAAAAAAAGAAACAATAAGATTTGCCTAAACTAAATCGATAAGCACCACTATTCTGAACAAAAGAATCGCAATATTCTGAACAAAGGAGTTGAACGGAAAACAAAGAGAAGTAAGACAAAGTGAAGAAGAAGAAAAAGAATCTGAAAAGAAAAGCGAGCTTACCAGAATTTGAACAATTTGGAGAGGTTCTGCAATTTTTCAGATGGCATACCAAGTGGCTCAGAAGAACTCCCGGTGTTGGATTAATTGTTTCTTATTACCAAAGTCTCTATACTATTCATGCATTTAGAAATTAGTCTTCATATTTCTACTTTTAAGAATTTAGTTCCTCTATTTTGCAAAATTAAAATTTTAGATTCAATTGTTAATATCATTAAATTCTTTTGTTAAATTCGCTAAAATGATGCTTTGTAATTTTTTTTAAAATACTCACACGATAACTATGTAGCAAAAAAAAAACATCTCAATGAACATGAATTTAACAAATAATTTTAACGGTAACTACTCTTAAAAAATACATCATCATTTTAATTGAAATAAAGTTTTTGGGCTAACCAATGACATTGAAAAAATTGAGGTATCAAATTATGTCCAAAAGTTGAAATATAAAGATTAAATCTTTAATTTGAGTGTAGTACATGGACCAAAATTGAAAATTTATCATTATTATATAATTTATAAAAATTTTGGAAAACTTATTTCAACTTATCATGCCAAAATAATTTTTTTTCCAGTATAATATTTTTTTTTAAATCCACATAAAAAAATTTAATCAGAGTGGTCAACAATATATATTAACAATTTGGATAAAATATTATAAAAATGGGGTCCAAATTGTGGTAGAGTTTTAAGTATAAAAATTATATCTTAATTTTAGGCATAGTGGAGAGACTAAAAGTGATAATTGACCATTTTCCCATGAAAGGCAAAAGAAAAGAAGGCCTAGACAAGTGTTAAGGTAAAGGACCTTCCTCTATAAAGATTAAGTCTTAATTTCAGGTATAGTAGAGGGACCAAAAATAATATTTGACCATTGTCCTATGAAAGGAGAAAAAAGGACGCCCAGATACGTGCCGAGGTAGGAAGATCCAAAGGAACTTCTGGTTATAGATTGATTATTACTATTACCCTTTAAATTCTAAGTAATAATACTGATTTTGTAACTTTATTCTATATATTTTTATTTTTAAAATTAATTTTTTTATTTTTAAAATTTAAAAATTCAAATTTAATTATTAAGACTGTTGAATTTTTTAAAAATTTATTGATGTGACATAAAAATTTAAAAAAATCATACTTATATTTGCATTATAATGAATTTAATTTAACAAATAACTTTAATAATATTAACAAACATTAAAATTCGTGATAACCTTTCAATCAAATAAAATATTTAAGCTAACTATAGACTGATTAATGACATTATAAATATGTACTAAACTATGTATAAAATTAAAATACTATTGTTAAAAAAATCATGGACAATTGTCATAAAAGGAGGCTCCTAAAGCCTAAGTTTAAATTTCTCGAAAAAATAAGTCAAACAAATCTAAAAACAATCCTATCCTTTCATTAAAGGAAACTAGATTATGCCATAACATGTGAAAGTATTATGTTACAAATTAATATATATATATATAGTAATTGATTAACACATTGGTTGAAATGGTAAAGTTAAAATATTAAGGATATAATATTTTGGGTTCAAATCTTTTTGTTTCCAAATACTTTTTTAGACTTTATACGGAAATGTAAAATTACCTTACAAAAAGGAAATGATTTTTGGTAATTTTATGATTGAGTTAGACCCAATTGATGAGTGACATCAACTCGGTCAAAAATATTAAATATAATATAGATATGTACATATAAAAGAAAGTGGCTCAAAAAGCCTTGAAACTTGACTTGGAAGACACGGGTTAGCACAAGAGACATTGTTGATTTCGCATTAACTTCTTGAGTATGAATACTCATCCCACTTTAAAAGGTACCAATCACTCAAGCTTAAAGGTGAATGTCATCTTAATGCGATCACACTTCCAAGACAATAAGAAATCTATTTAAGCTTAACTACCTCACATTAACGAGATCAGATGCTTTTCTAGTCATATCATACAAGTGGATAGGGAACCTCCCCTATAAATACCTTAGAAAACTATGAATAAGGAATTGACATTTTAATAACCTAGAGTTACTCAAAAGCACTTACCTCCTCAATTAGCCTCAACAGATGAAATGACCTCTATTACCCACCTTGATTTTTTCCTTATCCTCTTCTCTTGTTTTACTCAATATCAACAAATATAGATATAATACATGTAAAAGAAAGTCGCTCAAAAACCCCACAAAAACTTGACCCCAAATAAAATACCAACTATATTAAAAAAAAAAAAAACTAACCCTAGTCAACAAAAACTCTGTTGGCTTCGTGACCAGAGTAGAAAAGCGAGATTGTGACTAAGATGTTCAAGGGCTAAGGCAATCATACCATCGCCTGCATGCATGCCTCAATTACAAAGGTCATGTCGCTGCAAGGCCGAAAAAACAATGTTAAAACCATCGTCGAAACTAGCCAAAACCATAAGAAAAAAAGAGCCACGAAAATCATAAAGCAACGCCAGCCATCAACCACTAGCCAAAGGATCTCTGAATTTAACAGAGAGGTTTTGAATTATATGCATTAACCATCTTAAATCCTTCAAGAATTTTCATGTAGATGTTATTATCTTAAGTTGTTACAATGTACCTTGGGCACAGTCAAGTTGTTCAAAGATTGACAAATTAATTAAAAAAATTGAAAGTAACAAGAGAATATGTCTTTTTCATAAATTATATCGAATCTTGGTGAAAAACTTATGCTACGTATCTTATAATTTTATTTAACATACAAAAACCCAGTTATATTCAATATGTTTGGCATCTTTAAGTATTTGATTTACTGGTCTAAATACTTTTAGTTTGGCTAGGGAGTCTATCTTTATTTCCATTTTGTTGAATTTATGTGTTGATATTTTTTTACAATCTAATCTATATATGCAAACACATCATGAATGATAATTTGGATGAGATCTCATATTTTTCCAGTATTGGAACCACTTGTTGATTGTTTTTGACATCTTCAAAATTTTTCATTTCTCATTTGCAGCGATAAGTGTACCACGTTTTAGGGACAGAGAATTATTTAGGAATATTTTACAGCCGAAGCTTGTGAGTTTGTCACCTAATTCTTGTTTGTAAAAATATCTAGTAATTGACTTACAAACGAATTATTGTTTAAAAATTGCGTTCAAACCTGTATTATGCTATTGATCTCTTACCTGTTTTCTTCTCATCAAAGTATAAAAATCTTGCTATGAAATTCAATGTAGCCAATGATGGACAAAGAATTAAAGCAACATAAAATTTCAATAAAATGTTAAGAGTCTACGGGTAGTAAAGATGTATGAAGTTGTTGATCAAAACAAACTTTAATGTATATATTTAGCAATAAATAATATAAGTATATAGCATGTCCCCAATATTTAGCAATAAATTATAATAAATGCTTGATAAATCATTCTACTAAAATGTTCAACATTGATTCCAATTAGACCTGTCCATGGGCCGGGCCGGGTTCGTGAATCCTAATAATGAATTTACAACAAGAAGTGGTAGAGTATAAAAGTTGATGATGTAGCACTTTTGGTGCGTGAAATTTAACTCAACCATAATAGTGTTTGTGAAATATAAGGTATATGAAAAATTCGAAAGTTTCACTAAAATGAAGTTGTAGAGTAGAGGTGATATAACACTTTCATTTTAGTAGATATCTTGAAGATGTAGTAGAGTATAATGTATAATTAATATATAATTTTGTTTCATTTGGGAATGTACATTTGCAAATTCAGATAGGGTTATTCACATTAAGGAATATTTTCTGTTGTGAAGAAGTATGTAAGCAATATGATGTCATCTGATCAAATCATGTAAAAATATACGATAACATAAGATATAACAATATTTTATCTCTCATTAAATGAATAACTTTTTCATAATGCTGTGTGGATAAAATTAAATTCAAGGAGATGAATATTATAAGAGGATCAATAAATTTATTTTAGTATTTTAATGATACCATGTAAATATAGTTTGATGTTTTTAGAATGGATATGTTTGAGACCAATGGCTACCTCTAGCAAATATTTTTATTAGCACATTTACTTTTAAAAGTTGAAATATTATTACTTTGAGTTTAATAATATTTTTTATCATCATAGTCTTATTCCCGACTTTAAAAAACTGCCACAAAGTGGTGTTGAAACAATTAGATAAGATTAATGGCTTTTCATTAATGTCTTATTGCTTTGATCAGCCACATGGAAACAAGAAATTAGCTTGAAATGTTTTGTGAATCTATGCTCCTAATAATGTTATTGTATGAGCACATTTGAGGCGTGCAAAGACATGTTTTTTCTATTATATCCTCCTCAACAGTTTTCTCATTCACATCATTTCATTTGAGAGCTAATTATAAATAAGATTAAATTAAACTTACAATTTTGAAATCGTGCAATTGTAAGTTTAAATTCATACCCAACTTTTTGAAAAATCATCAATTTTTTGTGTTTTTATCTTTCCTTTAACTATTCCATGGGGCTAATCGATATTTAAGGTTAAGGTATTCAATTTTTAATCAATGATAACGAAAGAAAAATCATTACTTTTGCACAATCTTGTAAAAATGTTTGGTTTCTTTTTTTTTTCTTTTTGGGTGAAAAAATAGAGTAAATTAAACAAATTACAAAAACTAGATCATCCCCTCCAACAGGGAGATCTCAAACAAAATTAAGTTATTTGTTCTATCTTGGACCAATTTGACCAAACGATCAGCTTCTTGATTATCCTCTCTAGAAATGTGACGAATGTTCCACTGACTGGACCGGGATAATATTTGATGGATCCTCCTGATCAAGGAAAAAATGGACCTTATTGATGAAAACTCCTGTATAGCCATAACTGCCTCAAGAAAATCAAACTGAATGAGCACCTTGTCATATCCCTGCTCAATAAGAAGACTCAGTCCGTCCAAAATACCCCACGATTCTACATAAAAAACAAAACAATTACCCATGATTGATAACATTAATGCAAATCAAGTGCCCATGATTGATAATTTTTATCAGAAATCTTAAAGAGGTAAATGAACTTAAACTTTATGATATTTAGACATTATAAATATATTTATAAGTTCATAGAAATTTAGATATAAAGAGTAAAAATTTTGAATACATCACATTAGAGAAAATTTAAGGGTTAATAAATAGTTTGTTCCCTGAACTTGCCCAAAAGAATCTAGTTGGTACTTGAACTTTCTTTTTTTTACCTAGCTGATACCTAAATTTGTATTCCATCACTTAAGTTGATACCTCCACACTAACACCATTAGTTTGTGCTGACATGACATTGATAGCCAATCCTATAGTGACACGTGGCAACCTCTCAGTACGACACGTGGTGGATATAAATTAAAAAATTAAAAATCTTTTTAAAATATAAATTAATTTAAAAAATATAATTTTTTGGATAAGTTCAAGCACCAACTAGGTACTTTTTGGACAAGTGTAGGCACCAACTAGGTACTTTTGAACAAGTTCAAATGGCAAACTACATTATAACCTTAAAAAATAACATTGTTAATAAACTGGGGCAACGTGTGTGATGGAATACAAGTTCGTGTACCAACTATGCCCAAAAAATATTCAGGTACCAACTAGTTACTTTTGGACAAGCTCAAGGGCAAGCTACATATTAACCCAAAATTTAAAGATATCTTGATTGCATATGATAGAGAAATTATAATTCTTACTTGGATATGATGAAAAGAAACTTAAAGGATTTTACTAGTTAATCAAAGACTAGATCATGTAGATAATGTGTTTTAAATAAAAAAGAAAATTAGAGAAAGATTAAAACAAAGATATTAGTAATTCAAGTTCTTCGTGAACTAGTTATGCTACTAAAATTTCTTATTTGCTTCTTGAATATATGTATATATGAATGTCATTAATAGGAATGATCATTCATTTCATAATACAATATACAATATGAATAAATGAATCTTATTGTAGGAAAATAACCTGTGTATGCAACGAACAAGTGAATAAAATAAAATCAAAAAGATTGAACACGCAAAATTTAACGTGAAAAAACTTCTCAAATGAGGATAAAAAACCATGAGCAAAAAAATAATTCACTATAATAAAAGGAGAGTACAAGAGACAGACAGAATTAAAAGAAAACCCAAAGCCCCACAAGAAAAACCGTTCAAAACAAAGAACAAAATTCTCTCAATCTAAATATTTTTGTTAATGTATCTAACCTAGAGTAACTGAGGTTTATTTATAGGCTAAAATTCTTAGTACAATAGGACTAAAATATCTCTAGATTAATTAGAGTTTAAGTGGGAAGCTAAAATAGAGTTTAACCAAGAGAAAAAAATCAAAAAACTTGTGGATCACGTCTCCATGTTAGGACGTGGCCTTCGCTCGTCGAGACGAGATGTGCTTTCTCGTTGCAACGTCAACACGAAAATACAAGGCATAACTCCACAAATCTCCACCTTTACTTCATATTTGACTAACTCTTTTTCCAAGCCCTGTTATGGGTATAATTTGATCTTCGTTGGATACTTACTAAGTCCAAGCAATGCTCGAACTTTGAAACTGGAAGACTCTTTGTCAACATGTACGTCGAATTGTGTTCTATGCCAATTTTAAGAATCTGAACATCCTCTCGAATTATTGTAACATTCCGAAATAAGGCATAAACGGAACAGTGGTTGCGAAACCACAAATCCGAGGTAGAAAAAAAATTATTTTATTATTATTTTGAGGTTCATGGTATGATTACATGATTGTGCGAAAATTTCGTGATAAAATTCTATGCATAAAGTGCTTAAGTTGAGGTTAGGGACTAAATCGAATAATTTGCAAAACTTGCATCCTAGAAGTTTTTAGTATGAAATTATTTTGGAATATTAATTATGAAATCTTAAATGGTAATTTGACCAATTTTAAGTTCATGGACAAAATTAGGACATGGAAGGAATTTTTGAAAGTTTAGTAAGGAGGGGTATTTTGGTCATTTGGTTATTAACATTAATAAAAAGGTAAAAAGATGATAAAATTGTATCATCTTCTTCAAGTTATCAGCCGAACCTTACCTCTCTCCATAGCTGGGGTTTCTTCAACTTTCAAGCTTTATAGTAAGTGATTCCAAGCCCCGTTTTTAATGATCTTTACGTTTTTGGAGTCCCGGTAACTTGATTAATCTTATTCTAGCAATAATTCAGCCTAGGGTTTATATTTGGAAAAATACCCATGGCTGAAATTTGTGTATTTTGGTGTTTTATGATAGAATATGAGGTTTTAAATTATGTTAAACAATTTATGCTACTCGGTTTTAAGTGAAAACGAGTAAAAGGGCTTAAATTGGAAAAAAAAATATCAATATTCATAAGTATATGTTAGAGTGTGATTTTGATATTGCCATAGAAGGGAAAAATGATCAGCATGTCATAAAACATAAGAAAATAGGATGAAGTTTAATTTACGAGCCTTGGGGCAAAAGTGCAAATATGTGAAAGTTTAGGGGTAAAAATATAATTTTGCAAAAGTTTGGGTCAAGGACTGTTTTAATAAATTTGAATATTAAATAAGTTAAATTTGCTATTATAGATCAAGAAGAACGAAATTCGGGAGTAGATCGGGGAAAAGAAAAAGTAAAGGACTAAATTGTAAAGTTTAGTCACATTTTGTATCAAGGTAAGTTTACAGTAAATAAATGCAATATTCTTTTATTTTACATTATTATTGTCAATTTCCAGCATTTATATATTTATGTTATGAAAATATTTAAAGTCGAATTTAAGGTGAAGTGACAGAGGAAAAGTGTTAGAAAGCTCCGGTTGAACCCTAGGAATGTTAGGATATTAGGGTTGACAGGACAGAACAGAAATGAGCCATGTAAGTCCATATTAGAAATATGGCTTTGGAGACAGGATTGAGCCATGTAAGTCCATATTATATATGGCATTGGAGACAAGAATAATTCATGTAAGTCCATGTTAAAGACATGGCATTGGCAGGATATTGATAGACAGGAACGACCCTAGTATCCTTAGTATTCCGAGTGGTTCAACGGGTCAGGATACGAGTTAAATTACAGTGAATTAACAGCAAAGTAAAAGTAGATTATACTTATGAAAAAGGAAAGGTCAGGTAAGAAAGAAGGCAAGGGAATAAAGAAGAAAATACAAATTGAGAAGTAAAGAAATTTATGATGTTAGATGATATTATGCATAATTATCCATTATGTTGAATGTTGTGATTTATTTGCTTGTAAGCTTACTAAGCCTAGTGCTTAATCTCTTTATTTTCTTCTTCTTATAGTACTTATCTAGTCACTCGGGAATCGAAGGAAACGTCGGAGGCTGATCACGCTATCAAAGAAATAACTCGGTATAACTAGACGTTTTGTTTTGGGTATGGCATGTATAGAAACTTAGCTACTTTTGGTATAATATGAACAATGAATGATGTGTAAATACTTGCTAGTGATTAGCTAATAAAATAGCCGATGATATACATATTTATTAATATGTATGATTGATTGATGATTATCACATGAAAATTATGAAAAATGTGAAAGTAACCTAAAAAAAAAACAGATTCAAGTAACAGAAATGATGTAACTTTGAAAAATCACTAAAAATTGCAGAAACATAGTTTGAAGATGAATAATATATGAAATTAAAGCTTATTATGTATATTTTCTTATGGAATAAGCAAAATAGGTAAAGGTATTATATTTTATGAGATATTTGAGTTTTAGTGAAACAGGGTCAGAGCGATTTCTGGATCCCCTG
This sequence comes from Gossypium hirsutum, assembly GCF_007990345.1. Classification (NCBI taxonomy): domain Eukaryota; kingdom Viridiplantae; phylum Streptophyta; class Magnoliopsida; order Malvales; family Malvaceae; genus Gossypium; species Gossypium hirsutum. The sequence goes on along the minus strand of NC_053448.1, from coordinate 46,457,167 downwards.
TTTCAAATTTGGAAATTCACCATAATTTGTACAAAACTAATTAGAAGGTGTAATTTATATGGTTAGAATCCTTGTTGAATCTAGTTTTGAGAGAAACAAACGTCTTAGTCATATGATTTTTTTACAGGAAGAAACATGGCTCGTAGTAAGAAGAGGTCAGTGTAGTTGATTTTTGAAACAGGGGAAACTTAAACTAATAAACTGTACTAATTGGCCAAGTCAAAAATTCTAGAAAAAAATTAGTAGATAGATATATGAGTCTAGTTTCAGGAAAAATTTACGGATCTTAATTTTGAGTTTTAAAACTCGAGAAATGAATTTTTAATCAACCATGACGCAGAAAAACAGTTTATTCCAAAAATTAAAATAAGTGGTTTAGAGTTGTTTAAAAGGTAATATAAGTTTAGTAACACCTCAAGCTTGACTCCAGTGACGGTTTCGGGCGTGGGGGTGTTACAATTATCACCTCTTGAACAAAGTGGTAACAGATGTCTATGTGTTTCGTTCTCTCATAATGTATTTGATATTTGGTGAGATGTATGACACTTTGGCTATCACAATATACTTTTATTATTTCTTTTTCACTTACCAGATGACAAAACATGCCCCTTAACCAAATTGCTTTTTTTACTACTTTAATAATTGTCATGTATTCTACTTCAATAGTCGACAAAGCCATTGTAGCTTGAAGTGTAGCTTTCCAACTAATGACACAATTTCCAAAAGCAAATAGATAACCTGTAAGAGACATTCTTCGATCTAAGTCTCTTGCATAATCAAAATCAACATATCTGACTAAGCCCTTCAGGCTTCTTTCAAACTTTAAGCGCATGTTAGAAGTACCCCGCAAATATTTGAAAATCCACTTAATTGCATGCAAATGTAACTTACCATGATTAGCTATGTACCAACTAACAACACTAACAGCATGTGAAATATCAAGACGAGTGCATACCATTGCATGCATTAAACTTCCAACTACGCTTGAGTAAGGTACTTTTGACATGTACTTCTTTTCTTCTTCGTTTTAGGGAGAATCTGAAATTGAAAATTTAAAATGCTAAGGGAGTACTTATTGGTTTTAAGCCTTGCGTCTCAAATCACTCAAGGATCTTCATGATATACCTTTGTTGTGATAAGAACAATTTCTCAGAATGTCTATCTCTTGAAATTTCCATGCCTAAAATTTTCTTCACTGCACCTAAATATTTCATCTCGAATTTAGAGTTAACTATGGTTTTAAGAGGATCAATTTCAGATGTATTCTTAGATGCAATCAACATATCATCAATGTAAAATAATAAATATATAAAAGAACCATCATCAAGACATTATAGATAAACACAACTATCATACTTACTTCGAGAAAAATTGATACTTAACATGAAAGAATCGAACTTTTTATACCACTACTAAGGAGACTACTTCAAACCGTACAAAGACTTTTGTAAGAGACAAACATGATCTTTTTTACCTTCAAATTTAAACCCTTCTAGTTGTTGTATGTAGATGTCCTCCTCAGGGTCACTCAAGATTGTTTGATGCAACAAGAGCCAAAAGTGCCCTAATGAACGTATGTTTCACAACGGGAGAGAAAACATCCTGAAAATCAACTCCCTCCACTTGATTGTAGCCCTTCCTTCATTTTAAACACTCATTTGCACCTAACGATTCTTTTATAGATGAGTGGTTTAACTAGCTGTCATGTCTCGTTCTTTTAAAGTGATTTAATCTCTTCTTCTATTGCAACGAGCCATTTGTAAGAATTGGAGGCTTGAACTGCCTCATAATAACATGAAGGATCATATGAATCAATGCTCTTGCAACACTTAGAGCATAGACCACTAGGTTTCCTTCACAATACTTCTGTGGTGGTCGAATTTATCACATTTTATTGTCACGAGCCAACTTATAATTAGTTAACTGATATGGTGATGGTACTTATGAGTTGGATGAAGTCCTAATTTGACTCGAAACATATTCAGATTTACGAAAAAGAACTTTTCTCGTCATTCCGACATCATGCAACTCCTTGTCGAGATAACTCTTCTGTTTGTCATGTCGTTGCGACATTGAACATCGGTTCATCAAGACGTCTCCCCCTATTTCAGCTTTTGACTCCACATTACTCGAAACACTCTGATTTGTTGTGTTTTCAAATGTAATTGTCTCATTTTCTTATCGAAACATTGCAGATTCATCAAACGTAACATTTCTACTAACAGTTATTTTGTCGGATTCTAAACACCACAACATAACTTAAAACCTTTTGTACAGACAAAGTATCCCAGAAAAATACATTTAACGACCCTTGGATTGAGCTTCCCTAGCTAACTTTAACATAAACAGGACAATCGAAAATTCTAAGATTAGAATAATTGGGAGGATTACCTGACCATATCTCCTCTGAAACTTTACTGTTTAACGCTCAATGTGGAGATTGATTTACCAAGTAGCTTGCCAAATTTACAGCTTCAGTCCAAAATTCCTTCCCTAAGCCTGCATTAGAAAGCATGCATCGAGCCTTTTCCAACAAAGTTTTGTTCATTCTTTTTGCAACTCCATTCTGCTACGGAGTTCCCACAACGGTTTGATGTCTTTCAATTCCTTCCCATTTGCAAGAATCAAAGGCCATTATCCATTCTCAACCTCTTCACGGACTTTCTGGTTTGTTTTTCTAACAGTGTCTTCCACTATTTAAAGATTCTGAAGACTTTGCTTTTTTATTTCAAGAAAAACACCTAAACTTTTCTAGAATGATCGTTAATAGAAGTTAGGAAATATTTATTACCTCATTTTGAGATGTTAGGAGACAGACCCCATAAATCAGAAAGAATGTAATCAAGGGTTCCTTTTGTTCTATGCATTATTGAATCAAAGTTGACTCGGGTTTGCTTCCCGAAAATGCAATGCTTGTAGAAATCTAACGTACCAACTTCAGTATTTTTAAGAAGACCTCTGTTGCACAAGAATATCATACCTTTCTCACTCATATGACCCAAACGCATGTGCCAAAGTTTGGTTGAATTGGAATCGATGGAGGAAAAATCATACCGCGTCGTCACAACGTCAGGGTTTTCCTTGTCTCGACATGGTGACGATTTCAGTTGTTCTTTAGTAATTGCAGCCGCACCAGTTACCGTAAACCCTTGTAAAACATATAAAGTGTATTTTTTGTCCTCTCATCATAACGAGAGCTCCAGAAAGACTTTTAAGTTACTTGATTTAATAACTATCCTGCAACCATTAATCCACAAATCCCAAGGAAATGAGATTTTTCTTTAAATCAATAATATACCTAATATCTGACAGTGTTCGAATAATTCTATCATGCATCTTGATTTGGGGTCGCCCATTGATGCTAATGTAGCCGATAAGAAATCATCACCTCTCTTCTCGGCTACATTAACATCAACAACTTTGGCTTTCTACTTATCTTTCTCGTTGTTTTCAACATCCTTCTTAATTTTATTTTGCAGTTTCCAACATTCTACCTTGACGCGACCCATCTTTTTGCAATAGCCACAGTATTTGTCACATTTTTTTTATTTCTAGATTGTTGTCTTCCTCTTACAACTAGAACTGAGGCTTACTCGTTTGGCTTCTTGTTTGGGCCTAACTCGTTGTCGAGTTTATCCTTGCTCAACAAATTCCCCTTTATGTCATCAAACGAGAGATATTTCTCCCATAAATCAGGGTTTTCCTAAAAGTTTTATAAAAAGAGGGCAAATAGCATAACAACAACATAGCTTGATCCTCATCATCAATCTCTGCTTCGAGATTCTTTAAATCATTAAGAAGGGTAACAAACTCATTAATATGAGTTCTAATAGACTCACCTTCAGCCATCATGAACGTGTAGAGACGTTGTTTTGATACTAACTTGCTGGCCAAAGATTTTGTCATATACAAGGCTTCCAATTTATTCCATAACAAAATATATTTTGTTAGAGTTTAATGTTGTATAAAGTTTTGTCTTTAATTTTTAAAAATTAAGTGTAGCCTTTAATCTTATATTGTTAGTTAAAAGAGTAAGCAAGCCCACATTGTCTAACAACAAACTGAAAATAAATTACGAGTCTATATAGACCAATATCTCATTATAATATTTAAAAAAAATCAATATTTTTAAGAAAATCAATCAAGTCCTAGGGCTACACATTTAGCTCAAAAATATATTTATCTAATAGAGAAATAGGCCCAATAATTTCTTACTTAGGCTTTGACAAAACGAGAGGCAGACATGGACCTGCCATCAAACCGGCAAAACGAGCGCTGCTTTGCTTTCACAAACATACACCGCTTACGGTTAAAACTTCAAACATCACAATTTCTTTGCTTTTTTTTCTTTAAAGAATAATGTGGTCTCTCCGTCTGCTGTTCCTTGAAGCAATGCCTCCCATCCAAATTTTCACTTTCAATTCCCTAACCTGGAAACCTCCATTTGTTATTCAGCCCCCTTAGCTTTAACAAAACTCACTCAACTACTACTCCTAATGACGTCCCACCATCTTTCAACATACCTCTCCTAAACATTTCTCTTAAATATGCCTGTTTCTTCCTCTCCACCTCCCATCTTAGACAGCTCCCTGTGTCGATTGCTTTTTTTGGGTTCTCGAGACTCTTCCACAATGAGGAAATGCTTGTGGTTGTGGGGTTTGCTTTTTATTGCTTTGGGGTTCGCATGGAGCATTACCGCTGAGCGCAATCCTCGCACTGAAAGAATTTCTGGTATCTCTTGTTCCTAATGTTGGATAAAAAGCTTTTTCTTATTTTGTATATAAAAAAAAAGCTTATAATTTGAGTGGTTAATGAACAAAGATCCATAATGTTGCTGACTTGCTGTTCATGCTAGCTCTGATTTGAGTTGCAACATAGTTTATCTTCAGCTAGATGTTCGTTTTATCATATATACTAGAGTCCAGGTTTACTATTGTATAAAAAAAAGTGCTTTGCCTATTAAATGTGAAATAATTCATGGTATATGTCACATAAGATGTTGCAGTTGCAGTATCACTTAAAGTTCTAAAAGTAAAAAGTGAATCGAAAAATGCAGGAAGTGCAGGTGATGTGTTGGAAGATGATCCAGTTGGAAGGCTGAAAGTATATGTATACGAGCTTCCAAGCAAATACAACAAGAAAATCCTTCAGAAAGACCCCAGATGTCTTTCACATATGTTTGCTGCTGAGATCTTCATGCACAGGTTTCTCTTGTCAAGTCCCGTTCGAACACTCAATCCAGAGGAAGCTGATTGGTTTTACACCCCTATATATGCAACTTGTGATCTTACACCCACTGGCTTGCCATTGCCCTTCAAGTCCCCACGGATGGTTAGAAGTGCAATACAGCTTATTTCGTCGAGCTGGCCTTACTGGAATAGAACAGAGGGGGCTGATCATTTCTTTGTTGTGCCCCATGATTTCGGAGCCTGCTTTCACTATCAGGTAACTGATTCAAGTCTCCAAGGTTGTTGATATAGCAGTACAATCATATTTTCGATCCATTTTGGCATTACTATTCATATGGAATCAAATTGGGAATCTCATATTCAATTTTATATATTTTCACCAATAGTAAATGTGACAGGTAGATGTCATGGTTTGCCCAGAAAAGCATGTTCAAATCATCTTAGATGGTTCCATTTCAAGGATGATTCTTGTCATGCATATAAATTATTTCTGATAATGTCATATATCTACCTAGTGAGAAGAATTAGTAAAGTACATTTATGCCTTTTGCTAGTCCTGTTTAACTGGCTTTAGAAACTTAAGTCCAAGCATTAAAACGTTGTCAAGTTAGAGAGATGAAGATCTGGTTTAGTCATAATCATTTTCTATATTAGTACTAGTAGCATATAAGGGAGTGTTATTTAAGCAAAGCAATATGTGATATTACAGATGTAAACTCTCAAGTCCTAGATTTGTGGGTTTAGTATTGCTTTGTAAGCATGCAAAGGTAAAACGTGTGCTGGTTGATTTGAATGTTGTCCAGGAAGAGAAAGCTATAGAGCGGGGGATCCTTCCAATCCTGCGGCGTGCTACGTTAGTTCAGACATTCGGGCAACGCAACCATGTGTGCTTGAATGAAGGTTCAATCACAATACCTCCTTACGCTCCCCCTCAAAAGATGCAGGCCCGCCAGATTCCACCAGATACTCCACGTTCTATTTTTGTCTACTTTCGTGGGTTGTTTTATGACGTGAATAATGACCCTGAAGGTGGCTACTATGCAAGGTACTTTTCTTTTCAGCTTTGATAAATGTACTTCTTCCAAAGGAAAGTAGATCTTTAATTTTCATTTTTCTTTGTTTGCTCTTAAATGATTACTTTAGGTAGATATGAGACCTTTCATTCAATTTAATCTAGCCCTGATGAACGATCTTATGCTTCACCCTTAAGAGACCTCACTGACTCCTTTGATGAGTGGCAGAGGTGCAAGGGCAGCTGTTTGGGAGAATTTTAAGAGCAATCCACTGTTTGACATCTCCACTGAGCATCCAACCACCTATTATGAGGATATGCAACGAGCTATATTCTGCTTGTGCCCCCTTGGGTGGGCACCCTGGAGCCCTAGACTAGTGGAAGCTGTCGTGTTTGGGTGCATTCCTGTCATCATAGCAGATGATATAGTTTTACCCTTTGCTGATGCTATCCCCTGGGAGGAAATCGGAGTTTTTGTTGCAGAAGAAGATGTTCCCAAGTTGGATAAAATTCTCACATCTATACCACCCCATGTAATCTTGAGGAAACAGAGGCTTCTTGCAAATCCTTCGATGAAGCGAGCCATGTTGTTTCCACAACCTACACTACCAGGAGATGCTTTCCATCAAATATTGAATGGCCTTGCTCGTAAATTGCCACACCCAAAGAGTGTTTACTTGAAGCCTGGTGAAAAGATTCTGAACTGGACCGCAGGACCAATCACTGACTTGAAACCTTGGTGATGTTAAGCGTTGTTCCACATTCAATGTCGGTTGTACCAAGTTGAGTTAGGGATTGGCCTTGTGTAGAATTTGAAATTTTTCTTAAAAATTCCAATTTTTTGTATAGAAGCTCACGTATGGAAAGACACATTTTGAGTATAGCTATACAATCATCAGATTGATGGCTCCTCACGCTTGCACATATAAAAGCCCGAATAGCAACAAATATTTTTCATCTAAAGAGTTTTACTTCTGCAAATGTCCTCCGTTCCATCATATCATTTGAATCCACAACCTACAGAAGTTCTTTTGATTTGCTCCTCTTCTCTTGTTTCAAGTTATCCGTACTCTTGACTGATAAGCAGAGAGGTGAGACTACATTGGGAAATTGTTAGTGATGCAAATATATAAACTAGGGAACGACAAATTACAACCTTATAGTTATTCCAGGGTATTAGCTACTAAGATTTTATGACCTTCCTATTGACATCAATATTACGAAAACGTCAGTGCTTCAAAAAGGAATCCGGAACAAGTTCAGAACACCAATACCAAACTTTGATGGTTAACTAATCATAAATATTGCAGCAATAAATAAAAAAACCATTAGCAAATAGAATCCAGAGACTGCTCTAGTTTAACACAAATAACCCGAAGTTTGACAACAGAACAAATAAAATGCCAGCGACATTTGAAGAAAATAACTTAGAACTGCAAGTTACTCGCAAACATTACTTGGCTAATTAACAGAAAGCTGTCGCCGCTTGTAATGAACCATCACCTTTCCTTTCACACCAACCACCATAGCATTCCAATCAATCTCAGGAAACGGTGACACAAGCTCCAATTCAAAGTTCCTCAACAAATGGCTCCATATAGCCTTTATCTGAAGGTAAGCAAATGGTTCACCAAGGCAACCATGCCTGCCACCTCCAAAGGAAATATATGAGAAAGCCCCAGCTACCTTGTCTTCTTCCCTCCCAACAGAGAATCTATCGGGATCATATGTGTCTGGATCCTTGTAAATGTAAGGAAGCCTGTTGGCAAATGCTGGAGATGTTGCAACGATGTGACCCTTTGGGATGTCGTATTCTTTCCCATCTCGGGTTTTTACACTAAAATCACTGTGTGAACTACGTAGAAGCATAATCAGTGGAGGGTGAAGTCTCAGAGCTTCCTTAATGCACCGATACAAGGTGTCCATCTCAGATAAGATATCATGATCAACCTTGTTTCCATGCTTTTGCATTATTTGCTTCTGCTCCTCAATCACAGCAGATAGGAACTCCTTGTGACGAAGGAGATAGGCACCAGTCCAAGTAGAGGTGATAGAACTGGTATGCTGTCCGGCAAAGAGCGCAGCAATCAGTAAGCCAGTTACTTCAGCCTCAGTAGTTGGGCGACCATCTTTATACTTAGATTCAATGAAACATTGCAACATGTCATTCTCTGACTTGCCAGCACTTTTACGGGAAGCTATGATATTTGCAAAGATTCCTGCAAGCTTCTTTCGAGCTCGGTCACGGCGGCGATGAGCAGGGATAGGTAGGTAAGGGAAAATAACACTGACAGGGAGCATGCCATTGTCAAGATCATGGAAGAGTGCAGAAACATCATCAAAAAGTTTATTACGTACTTCTTGACCCAAGAGACACCTACTAGCAGTCAAGATGATGAGATGCTCCAATTCATACTTAAGGTCCACCTCACCACTATCCCCCCATTTTGAGAAGTAGTCCTGCCCAATTCCATAAAGATCAGACAACAAATCACATCTATGGAGTTACAACATTATGAACATATGTAACATTGAAAACATACAACAAACCTCAAATTTCACGTAAGACAACAAACTTTCTATTCAGTAACATGTCATTTAACCTCCCAAAACCAAATGTAACTAGTGTTTATTATCCTTTATTTCCTTTTTATTCATCAAAGTAGTCCAAGAATTAAAAGTTGGTGGGTGTTATGAAGAGTAAATCAAATAAATAACAAGCCACTCACGCACATTCTTTTTAACTCATAAATGAAAGAAGAGAGGGAAGGTGCACCACAACAACATGAAACACAATGCTTGATTTTAAAGAAAGCAATATCAACATCCAAAACAGCATCATTAGCACGTGCAAATTAGACTTCAATCCTCAGATATGAAGACTCCTAAGAAGTCTCCGACAAGCTCAAGTACACAATAAAAAATGAAATAAACAATATACTTTTATTCAACTGGGCTGGTTCACATTGCACACACCAAGTATATAAAAGAAAGAGGACAGTTGGAAATTCGATGGAGAAAAATGAAAACTGATACAATTTGTTTCGCATAGTTTCAGTCTTTTAGTCATTACATTAGCTAAACATAGAAAAAGACTAGTTGAGAAAAATTAAAACAAATTCGGTGATCCCTAAAGATTAGAGATACATTGTTATTCACTAAACAACTTCATACAATCCTAACAACTTTCAACAGTTCATTAATTATCCACCAAATATGTACTCCATCCATGCAAGTTAGAACTTCATTTTCCCTTGTCTTAGTATCATATTCTAATAGTATCGAAAAAGAGACGCTGCTTTTATTAGGCCAGATACATCACCAAATAATATACAACATACAAACAAAAAGCAAAAGTGTAATATAATATAAACCAAGTTCCTAGCAGATCACTCACCTCAGCTTCTGTAACCATCTGATCAACATAACCCTTAAGTTTATTAACTCTAAGGGCCTCTGTAAAGAACCGGAACTGCTCTTGCCTTATAGTGTAATCCACATCAAAAACCACACCAGGACCGAAGGTTGGCACATTGAACTGATAGACCTCCTGTTGGCTGAGGTCTGATTCTGAAGCCTTAAAGAAGTGGGATGAAACCTCAGGCCCAATCAAGAAAGTTATCTTCTTGTTAAACAAGTTCAATGTGAAAACACTGCCAAGCTTCGGGTACTCCTCCCGGAGCATCACCATAGGCCCTTTCACGAATCGAAGGAGCCCACCGATTACCGGCCAGGCTTTGACTGCTGGTGGAACCCGTTTCTTAGATCTAGGCATTATGAGGAAAGATATGAGCTTGGCCACTACTAGGGTGGCTACTATGAGAATACCCGTGTTCAAAAGCTTGTCGTTAACCTCCATGGCGGCTCGGATTTGATAATTTCCTATCAGTTCTCAGTTGAAAATAAAAAGGAAAAGGTAAGAACAATAAAAGTTAAGAAGCAAATTAAGCTAGGGAGAAGAATCTTTAATTAACACTCTCTACAGTAAAACGTTTGAGTAAGTTGAGTCCAGCATTGAGCATTCCACTAATCAAAAGGATAATAAAAAGTCCTAGATCATCGTAAAAGGAACAGGCGAATATTGGTTCTGGTCATCTAGCAATATATTTTGTTATACAAAAAGTTTTAGCAGGAAATCGACGACGGTAGCCCAAAGACAACATCAACAAAAAGCGTAGACTAATAATCCCACGAATAATGTAGAACCCCAAGAAATTAAAGCTAAAAAGAAAAAGGAAGAGTAGTTACCTGATCTGAGATTCAAAAAGTAAGAGACTGGGAAACGAAAGCAAAGGAAAGAGAGTCACATGGACTACAGACAAGCGCAGCAAACTCAAAAACTGAGAGAACCACCACACAAAAGAAATGACCAAATTATAAATAGTTGAGCAATGGTCTCGTGGGTGCCGAATAGCAATTGCTCGTCTTTGAGCGGGTTAAATAATTTTATCATTTCTATTAAAGTAATTTACGGTTTTAGTCATCTATTCATTATCTTACTAACCAAGGTTGATGTGGCATATAATTATTCACTTTTCCCTATTTTATTGGTAATGTAAAATCCCTCATCATGGTTCACCAACTCTTCGGACTCAAATCAAGGTTTTGATGTTGAGTTTTTAAAAACAATTGTTGAAAGAGTTCGTTCTAAGAAGTTATTCTTCGAGTCAAATAACGACATAAATTTTATTTTTGAAGAAGTCAAGATCATCGATAGAGACAACAATGATAAGTTGTTCCCATTCAAAGAAAGTGTGATTCTAGCCATGAAATCTTATGACCCATACGTGATTTTTTGTAAGTTGATGGTGAAGACACATAGGATGAAAAATTAGGAAGGGTTGCAAGAGTTGTTTGGATGGTATCTAGACCATGAATTTATAACCATAGTTTTCATTGATATGCTTGTAGCTATCACTTCTTCCTCTAATCCCACAACATTAAAATGAATTTTACTGCTATTAAAATGCTAGTTGTTTAAAACCGCCTAAAGAATCTACAACAGCACATTGGGATTGCATTAGGTAACTCCATTTCTGGCCATTGAAGCTTCAATTTCATTTTCATGTTCTCTTTCTCTAAAGTCAGACAACGAACCTTATAAAAAAACAATTTTGAAGTTAAGATTTTATCATTATAATAAAAATAGGGGGAAATGGATTTTAAGAAAATATAGAAACTACTAGCAAGCAAGGAGTGATTATGTAACTTCATGAAAAGAAAAAAAGCACATTGGAATTGCATTAGGTAACTCCATTTCATTGAAGCGTCAATTTCTTTACCCTGTTCTCTTTCTCCAAAGTTAGACAATAAACCTTATGAAAAAAAAATTGAGGTTAGAGTTTTTACATTATTGTAAAAATAGGAAATGGATTTTAAGAAAGTACATAATTACATAAAAAAAATATTAGCAAATAAGGAGTAGTTATGTGGACATGAAGTGCCATGTCACATCGGTGAGAAAATGGATGGGTGACCAAAACAATAAATAGTTGTAACAACAATGATTAAATTGTAAATTTTTTTTATTTGGGTGACCAAAATGAAAGTGTTAAAAAGTGAGGTTGTAATAGCCTATTTTTCAGTGATGTTGGAAGTAGTGGTTTTGAGACTACAAATTCTACGAGTGAGCTTATAACTATTATTATTTAATATTTATTAGTCAAATATAGTATAATATTAAATTTTTATATGATAAATTCTGTTAATTGAATAAATAATTAAGTACAAGTGGGTTGTCCCTAAAGTCAAGTGGTTTTGAAAAACGAGGTATCGGGACCTTATTTCTATTAACCAAGACAACAAATAATTTTATAAATATTTACGAAGTTACAATATAGGTATATTAAAATTTGATTCAGAAATTTTGACGTTTGGATAATTAATTAAGGAAATGGGATTAAATCGTAAACACTGCAAAGATAATCGCTATTAATTTATTAATGCTTAATGGCTATAAAGTCATGGTTGGAAGGCCTTATGTTGCAATTAGACCATGTTAGGATAGCTTGGACGGTTAATGGGTTTGTTTTTTAAGTATTTTGTATGTTAAATTATATTTATTTTATAATATATGTTAAAATAATAAAAGTAAAACAATTAATAAAACAAAAGGCAACCATTTCATTTTCACTTTTCTTCTACATTCATTCATGAACACCATTGTTAATAGGGGTGTTCATTCGGTTAACCGAAATAACATTAACCGAATTAATCGACCTTTCAAAATTTTTAACTGTTAACCGAATCGAAATTTTTTCAAAAAAAATTAACCGAACCGAAATTTTTTCGGTTAATTCGGTCGGTTAACCAAATTAACCGAAAATTATATATTTTTATTTTTGGTTAAAAATTAACCAAATTACCCGAATTAACCGGATTACCCAAATTAACCGAATTACCCGAATTAACCGAATTGAATCACTACATAATTAAATTATTTTTAGACTTTTAGACTTTAGTTTTAGTTTTAGTTTTAGAATTTTATTTTTATTTATTAAATTATTTGTAATTTTTATGATTGGGTTGGGTTGGGTAATTGGGTTGGGTTGAATACTTGGGTTTGGATTGGGTTTAGGTGAATAGTGGGCCTATTTATATATTATAATTTTATTTATAAATTTTTTCTGTTAAACCGAAAAAATTCAGTTAACCGACCGGTTTCGAACCGAATTAACCGTTAACCAAAAAATTAAAAAATAATTAATCGACCCCCGACCAAAAAAATTCGGTTAACCGACCGATTAACTGAATTCGGTCGGTTAACCGAATTTTTTCGGTTTTACCCGAATTTTGCACACCCCTAATTGTTAGAGAATACAAGCTTTGGCCAAGGTTAATTTCCATTGCATGGTATGTTTTTTTAGTCCATTTTTAGTAATATTTATGTTTTTTAGATTGTTATAGTTTAATCTAGCTAATTCAGGGATTAATTCGTGAAATTGTTAAATGTTTTGATTTATTCCATTGATGAATTTGTAATGTTTTTGAAGTGTGATAATAGATTTATAAGTTTGATAGTTAAGTAGGACTAATTTGTAAAGGAATTTTGGTTAGTTTTAAGTTTAGAGACTAAATTGATAAAATAATAAATTTAGCATAAAATTATTGTGAAATTTCAACAATTATGGGTTGTACATGTAAAAGTAAAAAGTTTGGCTAGCTTGGTTTTAAGCTTAATTGTGGTAATTGTAAAAGTTTATGGTTTAGGGACTGAATTGAATAAAAGGTAAAAGTGTAAAATATTGATAAAGGGTTATATATGTGAATTTAAGTGTTTTAAAGTATTTGAATTAGTTAATTGAATGAACATATTATATTTAGATCTAGAAACGGATCAGTTGGTTCATAATTGCGGCAAAAAAAAGTTCTCGAATAATCATTGTTTAAGTGTTCGTAGCTATTGTGATTAGATAAGTTTGTAAATTGCTTAAACTATTTTTTTTGTTGTTTTTGTGATATAATATCTATCTATATGTGTTATGATTGAGTTCATTTACTTGTTAAATGGTAATGGATGAAAAGGACTAAATTGTAATGTTAATTAAATTAAAGGTTACGTTTGAAAATGGGAAGGTATATGGATGATTTCTTGTGATGAAATAATGTGTATATGACTAAATGATAAAGATATGAAACATGGCCCACGTGAACCTCATGAATGTTTAGGATACAAATGGCATGTTATTAGAGTTATTTACCATTTCGATTGTTTGTCTTAGATGTCCTACCAATGGCTAAGATCCTGCATTTTTTGTGGATTCTCCACGGCACATGTGAGCAACATCGAGCAGGCTCACTTTATAGCTTGTGTGAGCATTTACAGTTACAGCTTGTGTAAGCATCATTCCCATATATCCGACATTATTTCATTTGGTTCATCAAGTGAAAATGAAAAATGAAATGAGTAAATAGAAATGGTTATATGAAGTGTTTATATGAAATAGTTATATGAATCGGTTATATAGAAATAAATGTACGAAATGGTGATATGAATCAGTTATATGGAAATAGATATATGAAATGGAACATTAGATATAGATATTTGAAATAAAATGTGAGTTGTTAAATAAATAGGTGATGGTTGAATTGAGATTTAAATGTATTTACTTGTAATGTTTTTAACATGATAAAGTTATATGCTTTGTATATGTAAACTTACTAACCTTGTGAGATTTGTGGTGTGTATAAGAAATGAATGAATTTATGACCTTTTTTATGAAATTAATTACGAAATATTTTAGTCACAACAATTACGGTAAGTCAAAGTTTAAGTTTAATATGGACTTACTAAGCTTTACGTAAGCTTACTCTATTTGGTTTTTCTTCCTTGTAGATCATCAAATACGAGCTATCGATTGGATTGCTTTTGGAGATCACACTATCCGTCAACTCTTTTAGTAGCTATACGTTTACTTTGGTCGATTATAAGTGACATGTAAATAGGGCTTTGGTTTATGCATTTTGATGATTATTTGGTCATGTTTTGTGTCATTTGAATTATGAAATATGTGTATTTATTTAAATCCTTAATGGTATTTTAGTTGATTTGTTATTTGATGACATGGGTGTGCTTGAAACTTAATGCATTGTTGGTTTGTTGAATTGGTACATACATGATAGGTTAATTGGTGAAATTCAATTGGTGATAAATTGACATTAGAAGACTTGGTACAAATGGTTAATTATAGCATATGTTAGTTGGAAATTATTGGATGATTGAATAAGGTTAATATGTTGATTATGTCGATTATGTCTTGTTTTGGATGGTTGTTGTTTATGTTGAAATGTGGTTCCAATGAGGGAATATTGATTTGGCACATAGGTTAAATGTGAATTAGTATATTTTGGCATGTTTTGGTACACTTTGAATAGGTTAATGTGATGGTAAATGTATGGCTTGATGTCCAAGAAATTGTAGGTGAATTGGCTTGTGTTTGAAGGTATTTTGGGTACACACGATCTACTACACAGCCGTGTGTCCCTCACAGCTACATGACACGGCCATGTGGTCTATTTGATTTTTGGTGCAGGTTTGTCCACACGGTCTCTGAGAGTTACATAGCTTGGTGAAACGACTGTGTAACCCTAAGTTACATGCACGGGCTTAGGTTGTTACATGGTTTGGCCACACAACCATGTTTTTGAGCCACACGGTCTAGGATCTGTCACATGGTCGTGTGACTCCTATTTTCACTTTTTACCTAATTTTTTTTGTATAAGTTCAGTTTAGTCCAGAATTGTTCCTGGTTTGTTTTAAATGTTTCATATGTCCAATTTAGGTCCGAATATGATTGATTAATATGGAAATGATTGTAATTGAATTATGAAAAGAATTATTTGGTTATTTATGACAAGGTAGCTAATAAATTGATGTTTTATAGTTGTAATACCTTATACCTCAGGTCGGGTGATCGGGTCAATTATAGGTGTTACAATGGTGACCAGTAGGTAGTTTACCCAAGTCTTAATATTGATTTTACTATATTTAATTTGTGAATTTTGTTTTGTATTTTAATTTGATCATTTTTGTAACACCCATAACCCGAACCCGTCGCCGGAACAGGGTTACAGAGCATTACCAAAGTTTACAAATCAGACAGATAGAAAATGCAAACATTTCATATCATATAGCATTCATGTCAAAAACCAATCAAAATCATACATATTATCCCTTATACGAGCCCTCAATGTCCAAATTACGCATTAGAAACAAATCGGGACTAAATTAGAAACTTAGAGAATTTTTTTTGGAAACACTTAAACTTTTCAACACAACAGGGGTCACATGTCCGTGTCACCTGGCCGTGTATCACACACGGCTGAGGCACACACCCGTGTCTCTGCCCGCGTGGACGAAAATAGGTCATTTTACAAGCCATATTTCTCACCCAATTTGGTGTCAACCTACAATCTACATTATGCATATAAACAAACCATATTATGGCATCCAAAACAAGCAAAATCAAGCCTTAAACATGTAATATATTCACATACAACCAATATGCCTTTAGGCACCTCAAATGACAATTATAAACATGTTTAACCATGTAATCCATGTAACCAAGAAATCAACCAACTTTTATGTATAATTGCATTCACACACAACATGTAAATCATTTACCAAAACTTAGCATTTGGTATCAATTGTATCACTTATTCAATAGCATCAAATACATATACACTTACTATAGCATAGTACCAAATCAAACCAAGTTATAAAACATACCTCATATGCATATTCAACTACTATTTTACCTTTCATCATTCAACCACAAATCATTCCACACATCAACATTATAAGGCAAATTATGCACATACCAAAATACCAAAGCACAAGTCAAATCAGAGGCTTATCTCAACAAAACACATATAGGCCAACATTTATCCAAAATAATCTATACATGCCATTATAACCAAAATCAAAACATCCAAAAGTACTGATAGAACTGATGGATAGTGTGATATAACTCCGACAAGCTTCCAACCCAATCGAGCTTCCGATAATCTGTGAAATAAAGGATAAACAACTACGTAAGCAATGAATGCTTAGTAAGCTTGTACAAACTTTAAAAATAATATTCCAATTCAATAATAAACTTTATATGATAAATACAAAGCTATACCAATGCCTCAAGATTTATCAACTACATAGCCACTAACTCATAAATGAGTAAGTCTATCAACATCATATATCTGTTCATCCCTAACATAATAAGATTTTATAAAACGTTTTACACCATCATTAACATTTTCATAAAACTAAAAATAACTTCCTTTACTTATTTTTCATTCTATTTACTAAACATAAACTTAAATAACAATATCAATTAACTAATTAATATATTTATTCATAACATAGGTAAGTTCAACCATAACATGTGTAATTTCTCATATATAATTACATTATTCAACTCATCAATCTCTTTTTCATCATATCACATTTCAATTATGAACTTACCGTTTCATTTGTATAATACCAGACATAAGCATATACATCAATCATAATCTCAAGCTTGACATAAGCCTAATCACCATCATCAATACACAAGTTAGTGCATTTATGTATATAACTCATTTTCATGTTTCAAATCACTATCCCATTTTCAATTCTCATACAATATCATCCAATATCAATCATAGTACCGTTTTATTTAATTACCCCTATTAACACGACTCAGACTCGGACGGATACACGGATCCAACCAACACACCAGTTTGGCACCCAGTGCCTCATCGGATAAATCCGAAGTAATAACTGTGCCCAACGCTATATAAATTTGACACTCAGTATCTCATCGGTTAAACCAAAGTAAATTGGCACCCAGTGCCTCATCGACTCGAAGTCGAAGAAATCTCTGAACTCTTCCAATCCTATGGCATGCCATCTATATCCGACTCAGCCCGATACAATTAATAGGGTTTAATTTCACTTCCAAATACAACCAATATCCAATTATCATATTTGCACATTATCACATATACATATATATATTCCTTTCAATTCAAATAATCAACACATTCATAAGTTATATACCAATTCAATCCATTTCAGTTAACTATCAAATGTCAACCTTTTTAATTCATACATATTAGCACATTATTTCAACATTATTTCGTACTATACTCAAATTGCATATGCTAACATCTTTTATTTGATTAACAATGTCCCAATTCATACAATTTCTATATAAATAGCTATTCACATATCAAACCACAATTGTTTATACATTGACATTAGCCATTCAATACTCAATTCATAAGTACATAACTCATGTATCTCATTTAATCACAACATATCTCATTTTCATTTATGTTCGGGTCAATATTCAATAATTAACAAATCTTTCAAATTCATTAAAAAATTTACCTTATCGAGATTTTCCATACAAAGAATGACTTACGGATAAGAGTACATCATCAACAAAAGCTCATAGAGCTGGTCCACCAGAACACGCCAACAGAAGCTCATAAGAGCTAAACAGAAGCTTGTAAAAGCTGATCCACTCAATCACTCCAAACAAGAAATAAAACACGAGAGTTCCCAAAAAATGCTGAACCCCGATTTACTTGGGTAATATGCTGATATTTCCCTCCAATACCACCATACTCCAATTTACGAATGTACTCAAATCTCATGTTCAATCCAAATTGAGTATTAAATTTGATAATATATTTCCAATAATAATTCAATTCCAACAATAGAACATATATATGTATATAATACCCATCACCAATTAACATTCACTTTAATCAAAATTATACAAAATACAGTTCATACAAACTTATCTGGCTAAATTGCAGAAATACCAAGATTCAAGGGCGTTCTGGTAATTTTCTATTTTCCTCGATTTTCCAACCAACCTTGATTTAAATTAATAATTTCATTCAATTTATTAATTTAAACAATAAAATAATTCATTTCATGCAATTTGGTCATTTTTGACATTTTTACAAACTTTCCCCTAAAGTTTTACTTTTATTAAATTTAGTCATTGAGCCCAAATCATGCAAATTAACCATTTTTAATGCAAACCCATGCTATATGAATATTCATGGTATTCAATACAGCCCGTTTTTTCAATAATTTCACAACAAACCCTTGTATTTTTACTATTTTAACAATTTAGTCCCTAATCGAGAAATTCATAAAAAATCACTTAATAAAATAATTTTAAAATAACAATTAATATATCAAATTCATCATTTAATAACTAAAATCATATAGATTCATCAATTGTAACTTCTAAAATTTTTAATAAAATAAAAAACTAAGGTAAGGTTTAGTTGGACCTAATTGTAACCATTTCAAAAACATAAAAATTACAATAAACAGATAAGAATTGAACTCATATGAAGCAAAATATGAACAATCAGAATAAAACTTTCTCTCCTATGGCAATTTAGACCGAAACAAGAAGAAATGTCTAGAAAATTTTCAATTTCCAATTTGTTTCATTTTAATTTCAATTAAATTACAATTTTGCCATTGAATGGCTTTATTTTATTATTTTCCTTTCTTATGCCGCCTCACCCTTTTAATTTTGGTATATTTGCTTCTTAAATATTATTATTTTCCTCTCATGTTTTAATATATCATTAATATCATTTCCATGTAATTCAAGTATCATCCATAATTGTTCATTTCAAACTCATATTGTTTCATATCAGAAGTTTTCCTGTTGAAGCATTTAAACGTTGGATACACGGATAGTACACACAAAGTGTAAATCTGTAATCTGTCAATTCATGTACTTGTATACTTATACAAGCATGTAAACGGAAAGCTCTTCTAAGCCATATAACAGGAATATCTTGTGAGCCAAATATTGGAAAGCTCGTGAGAGCCAAGTATCGAGAAGCTCAAGAGAGCTGTGGTGTATCCGCAACACATGCAAGATTACAACCATATTGGGAACCCTAATGACATGTCATTTGTATCCTTCGGATTTCTAAGGTTAAAACGAAACTCAATAATTATCAAATATGTGATCATAATTATACATGGCAATTTTTACAAATCACACACAACAATATTCAATTTAAAACATTTAAATATACAATTTAGTTACATGAACTTACCTCGATAAGTATATGTAGATACCAAGGCTACTAATCCAATACTTTTTCTTTACCTCAATCGAACTCCGTATTAGGTCTATCCGGATCTATACAAATGAATTTAACTCAATTTAATATAATTCATATTCAATTGAATCCAACACACGTCTTTTGAAAAATTACTATTTTGCCCTTATACTTTAATTAATTACAATTTAGTCCCTAGGCTCGAAAAATAAAATTCATACAATTTAATCCTTATTCAAGCCTAGCCAATTTTTATACATATCAATAGTAGCCCATGTATTTCACAAAATTTAGAATTTTTTCATAAATTTTTTATCTTTTCAATTTAGTCCCTAATTGACAATTTCATCAAAATTCTCTTTACAAAAGTTGCTTATCTAACAACAACCTTTCATTTTCTATCATAAAACTTCAAAATTCAACTATACTCATCCATGGCAAAACCGTATTAATTTAATGGTTTTACAAATTAATCCCTGAGATAGCTAGATTAAGCTACTACGATCTCAGAAGCATAAAAATCATTAGACACGAGACAAAAATACTTACGTAAATGAGTAAAATAAGCTTGCTAAAACTTAAGCTTCCATGGCTAGGGTTTCCATATTTTTGATGAAAGATGATGAGAATAGATGATAATAATAATTATTTAATTTATTTATCATCATTTTATTATTTACTTTCCAAAATTAACCTTAATATTTTCTTCAATTTCCAATGATGAATAATCACACTTATCCACTAACTCCTCTAAATAGTCTATTTGCTATATAATGACCTCTAGTTTTAAATTCCATAGCTATTTGATACTTTTAACTAGTAGAATTAAATTTTCACACTTTATGCAATTTAGTCATTTTTATCAAGTTAGGCATGTAAACGGTATTTATACGATATTTCTATAACACTGTAGACCACAAAATAATATTAAAATAAATTTTCTTCTGACCTCGAATTTGTAGTCCCGAAACCACTATTCCGGTTTCACTGAAAACGGGCTGTTACAACTCTCCCTCTAAAGGAATTTTTATCCTCAAAAATCTTACCAATAAAAAGGTTCAGATATTGCTTTCTCATAGTTTCTTCAGGTTCCCAGGTAGCTTCTTCTATTCTGTGTCATTGTTAGAGGACTTTTGCTAAAGCTACATTTTCACTTCACAATTCTTTCAGCTCATGTGCCAAAATTCTGATCGGTTCTTGACTATATGTCATGTCAGGCTGAATTTCAACATCCGTCGAAAAAATAACATGTGAAAGATCTGATTGATACCGTCATAACATAGACACATGAAAGACATTGTGAATCTTTTCTAATTCTGACGGTAAAGCTAATCAATATACAACAGGTCTGATTCTCTCTGTAATCTCATACGACCCGATAAATCTTGGACTCAGTTTTCCTTTACGATTGAACCGAAGAACTTTCTTCAAAGTCGAAACTTTCAAAAATACCTTGTCACCAACTTGAAATTCTATTTCATTACGTTTAAGATCCGCATAAGATTTCTGATGATCAAAAGCTGCTTTCAAGCTATCTCGGATCACTTTCACTTTTTCCTCAGTCTCACGAATCAAATAAACTCCGTGTATCTTTCTCTCATTGAGTTCAGTCCAATATAACGGAGTTTGGCATTTGTGACCATACAAAGCCTCACACGGTGCCATTTTTATGCTCAATTGAAAACTATTATTATATGAAAATTTGATTAATGAAAAATATTTCTCCCAATTGCCTTCGAATTTTAAAATACAACACCGGAGCATATCTTCAAAAATCTGAATCATACGCTTTGACTGACCATCAATCTTAGGGTGGAATGCAGCACTAAAATGTAATTGTGTACCCAGAGCTTCTTGTAACTTTTTCTAAAATCGTGATGTGAAAAGCAGATCTCTATCCGAAATAATGGAAAATGGTACACCATGCAACTTGACAATCTCTGAACCATATAAGTCTGCTAATTTGTCCAAGGAGAAATTTATACGTGCCAGAATAAAATGTACAAGCTTCGTCAACCAATCAACAATAACCCAAATGACATCTTTCTTTTTCGGAGATTGGGGTAACCCTAATACAAAATCCATTGTAACTCTATCCCATCTCCACTCCGGTATCGTCACTGGTTGTAATAGTCCCGTAGGTACCTGATGTTCAGCTTTAACTTGTTGGCATATCAAACATCTAGATACAAAATCTGAAATATCACGTTTCATTCCTGGCCACCGGAACATCTGTTTCAAATCATTGTACATTTTATTACTTCCCAAATGAACAGACATACTACCACTATGAGCTTCGTGCAAAATTTTTTGTACAAGCTCTAGATTCTTCGGTACACAAACTCTGCCTCTGGATAACAAACAATCATCAAATCCTACTTGAAATTTTGAATCAGAAGTCGACTCACACTATACCCATTTTGCTTGCAACTCATTATCACATTTCTAAGCTTCGCAGATCTGTTGTAGAAACATTGGTTTAGTTTTTAACTCGGCTAAAATTGATCCATCGTCAGACAAGGACAATCAGGTATTCATTGCTCGCAAAGCAAATAAAGATTTTCTACTCAGAGCATCCGCAATTACATTTGCTTTTCCCGGATGATAATCAATAATCAACTCATAATGTTTTAACAATTTGAGCCATCTACGTTGTCTCATATTCAAATCTTTCTGCGACATCAGATACTTTAAGCTTTTATAATTGGTAAATATATGATACTTTTCACCAAACAAATAGTGTCGCCAAATTTTTAGCGTAAATACAATAACAGCCAATTCTAGATCATGTGTCAGATAGTTCTTTTCATGTGGCTTTAACTGTCTAGAAGCATAAGCTATTACTTTACCTTCTTGCATCAAAATAAAACCTAATCCATTCAATAACGCATTACTGAAAATCACAAATTCCTTATCCGATTCAGGTTGGACCAAAAATGGTGCTTCAGTCAACAGGGCTTTCAACTGGTCAAAACTTTGCTGACATTTATCAAACCATTCAAATTTTACATTTTTCTGTAATAGTCGTGTCATCGATGTAGATATCATCAAAAACCCTTTTACAAATCTCCGATAATAACCAGCTAATCCCAGAAAACTTCTAACTTCAGATACATTTTTCGGTGGTTTTTAGTTAACAATAGCTGATATTTTAATTGGATCAACTCCAATACCTTCAACCAATACTATGTGTCCTAGAAAACTCACTTCTTGAAGCTAAAATTCATACTTGCTAAATTTAGCAAACAATTGTTTATCTCACAAAGTTTGCAGAACAATTCTCAGATGCTCGGCATGTTCGATCTCATCTCGGGAATATATCAGAATATCATCAATAAATACTACAAGAAATCTATCAAATACGATATGAAAATTCTATTCATCAAATCCATAAATATTGCAGGTGCATTAGTTAAACCAAACGACATCACAAGAAATTCATAATGTCCATACCTGGTTCTGAATGTTGTTTTCGGCACATCTAAATCTTTTACTCGTAATTGATAATAACTAGAACGAAGATCAACCTTTGAGAACACCGTGGCACTTTTCAATTGATGAAACAAATCGTCAATACGAGGTAGTGAATATTTATTCTTGATTGTAACTTTTTTGAGTTGTCGGTAATCAATGTATAATCTCAACGATCCGTCTATTTTCTTGACAAATAAAATCGGTGCACCCCAAGGTGAAAAATTGGGTCGAGCAAAACCCCTATCAGTTAGTTCTTGCAACTGTGCTTTAAACTCTTTTAACTCTGTAGAAGCTATTCTATATGGTGCTATCGATATCGGTGTTGTTCCCGATACAATATCTATAGCAAATTCAACTTCTTTGACCGGCGGTAATCTAGGTAACTCCTCTGAAAATGTATCAGGATACTCACAAACCACTGGCACTTATTTAAACTTCGACTCAGACACTTTAGCATCCAACATATAAGCAAGGTAAGCATTACAACCTTTTCTCACATATTTCTGTGCTGACATAGCTGATATCACATCAGGCAACCCATTCAATTTGTCTGATTCAATACAGAGCATTTCACCATTCTAACATTTCAATACAATATGCTTTTGTCTACAATTTACCACGACATTATGCAAAGTTAACCAATCCATACCCAAAATCACATCAAATTCATCAAACAGTAATAGTATCAAATCAGCCGGGAAACAATAACCATGCATCATTAACGGATAGTTCTTGTAAACTTTATCAACCAACACATACTGACCTAGATGATTTGATACTTTAACCACGAATTCAATAAACTCAATAGGTAAATTTTTACTAGACACTAAATTCATGCAAATATATGAACGAGTTGAACCATGATCAATTAGAGCAGTTACATCAGTATCAATAAGTGAAAAAGTACCAGTAATAACATCTGGCACAGAAGTATATTCACGTGCACGAATAAAATAAGTCCTAGCTGGTGCTCGTTGCACCACGGCTACCACTCATATTTCTAAGATTATGAGGTGGTCTACCTCTCGTAACTGTGTTGCTTGGCCTCGAAGTTTACATAGTATCTTTTTCATATTTCTCCGGGCAATCTCTAAGATAGTGGTCAAAGGAACCACATCTGAAACACGTTCCACTTTTCATTCGACAATCACCAAAATGTAGCTTGTTACAGTGTCTACGTTTGGGTTTGGTGTTTCTAGTATTACCCACACTTGCTACAGAGGTAGCCTGAGATTTAAGACTGGAGCGTCAGGTACCTCTATCTCTATAGAAGTATCCCGTAGAAGTAGTAGAATGGTCATGATATTTCTTTAATTTCTTCGATGCTGACTGGTATGACTTTCCCATCAATCTCTTACTTGAATCTCTGGCTTCAATTTCAGCTTGTCTTTTATCTTTGCTCAACTCTTCAACTTTATATGCTCGATCAACTAGTACAACAAATTCTTTCAACTCGAGGATCCCAACTAATAGTTTTATATCCTCGTTTAAGCCATCTTTAAACCGCTTACACATTTCAGTCTTAGTTAGGATACATTCTCGAGCATATTTGCTTAATCGAATAAATTCCTGTTCATATTCAGACATTGTCATACGACCTTGTTTAAGTTCCAAAAATTCTTTATGTTTCTGGTCGAGAAACCTCTAACTGATGTATTTCTTTCAGAACTCGGTTTGGAAAAATTCCCAAGTGATCCGATCTCTCGGCACAACAGAAATCAACGTATTCCACCACTGATAAGCTGAATCTTTTAATAAAGATACTGCACATTTAAGACATTCAACCAGTAAATAAGATAATTCATCAAGAACTCTAATAGTATTTTCTAACCAAAACTCAGCTCTTTTAGGATCATCCTCAGTTGTAGCTCGAAATTCTTCATCCCCATACTTACGAATTTTATCAACAGGAGGCTTACTAGCTCTGATAAGTTCTGTATTTTGAGGCATATCAGGAACTGGTTGAGGAACAGGAGGGGGTGGAGGTTGTTGCATAGCCGAGTTCGTTTGTCTAAATTCAGTAAACCATTCATTCATCATTTGGAAGAAGGCTTCTTTAGCCTCTCCTCCCCGGTCCTCAGATACGGGTCTTTTACTACTTAAAGTTGCTCTTTGCACAGAGGTTTGAGCATTACTTTCTGCTTATTCGGAATCAGCTCGGTTGGATAACATTCCTATATGAAAACATGTGTTAAAACGGTCAGGAGATATCACACTATCACAGGTTATATATTGGCATGTATAGCTAGACTCATATATGTTACGTTAGTTTGAGAATCTACTAAACTAGGCTCTGATACTAATAAATGTAATACACCGAACCCGTATCCATCGCTGAAATAGGATTACGGAGTATTACCAGAATTTAAAGATTAATTAACAGACATTTCATATCATCTGGCATACATATCAGAAACCAATCAAAATCAATTATATTGTCCCTTATGCGAGCCCTCGAGGCTCAAAATACACATTAGAAATAAGTCGGGACTAAATTGGTTACTTAGAATTTTTTTAGAAAACATCAAAATTTTTCAAAGATGCAAGGGACACACGCTCGTATGGCCAGGCCGTGTGTCTCACACGGTCAAGAGGCACACCCATGTCTTAGGCCATGTGGGCATTCGAAATTGGGACACACGGTCGTGTCCCAACCTGTGTCTAAACTTATAAGCTCTCTGACTTGGGTAACATGACCAAGCCGCACGCCCGAGCATTTTGTTTTGTGCAAATTTAAGTTATAAGGGGACACACGACCGTGTCACTTGGCCATGTGTCACACACGGCTGAGACACACACCCGTGTCTATGCCCGTGTGGACAAAAATAGGTCATTTTTCTAGCCATATTTCTCACCAAATTTGTCATCAACCTAAATCAAGATTTTTTGACATCAATAAGTCATAACATGTGTAACACCCCTAACCCATATCCGTCACCGGACTAGGGTTAAGAGGCATTATCGAACAATTTACATCATTATACAAACATTTCATATCCATTGATCACATATCTTCATATCACATTCATTGATAATCACATTGTCCCTTAAATAGGTCTACAAGATCTAAAACATGCTTTTAAGAAGGTTCAGGACTAAACTGGTTTCACATAAAAATTTTCGAAACTTTAAGACTTTTCTAAGTAACAGATGTCTCACGCCCGTATGAACAGCCGCGTGGACAAATATAGGCCATTTGCAAGACCAATTCGCCAACCATAAAGGTCAACCCTTCATAAGCACATTCCAATTATAAGGTCATCTACATATCAAATCTCACATTATAAACAAGTCAAATCTCATGGCTCAATACATTTCAAACATATAGGCACCAATAGCCAAAATCACTTATACACTTAACAAACCAACTAGCCTATACATGCCACATAACCAAAATTACAAACCTTTTAAGTACTGAAACCATAGCTGGATAGTGTGATGGGATCTCCGAAGATTTCCAACCCGAGCGAGCCTTTGGGACACTATAAACATAGAAAAATAACACAAAGTAAGCTATAAAGCTTAGTAAGTTGATATGTAAATAATAAGCAATCTGTTAAACTACTTTTACCAATCCTCACGACATGTTCTCAAGATAATAGAATCAAAATTGCACGTAGTTCCACTATTTACTCATGTTCACATTAAGCTGTCTACTCGAGTCATAGTCACTAAATTATTTATATCTTGCGCTACAGAACTCCATATTAAGATCTGCTTGATTTTCCAAAACTAGACTCATATATCTTCTTACTATAAAATTTTCAGAATTTTTGGTTTAGCCAATAAGTACAGTTAATTCTTCAAAATTGTCCCTGTTCTGCTGTCTAACAGTTTCAACCCTTCTTCTCTAAAAATTAATTATCTCTTAGTACGGGTTTCGAATGATATTTCTGTTTGTCTCTATTGAAAATAAACTCCTTAATAATTTTAATAATATAAATTATAACCCATAATTATTTTTATACAATTTTTAATGATTTTCTAAATTCAGAACAGGGGATTCCAAAATTATTCTGACATTATCTCACAAAAATTCAAATATCTCATAATACAATATTCTTTTACTTACACCGTTTCTTCTATATGAAACTAGATTTAATAAGATTTAATTTCATATCTTATCAACCTCTAATTCGATTCCCACAATTTTTAGTGATTTTTCAAAGTTATACAACTTCTGCTGTCCAAAACTGTTTTATTGCAAATTTTACTCTTTCATGATTTCTTTCATACATTTCATAAAATTTCATTTCCAATTCCATACGTCTTTATAACACATATCATATTTCATCTATACAATTCACATAGATCATATTTCATTTCATTATCAATCATATAATCATTTATATAGCAAACCTTAGCTTCCACAAGTTTAATCAATTTAATTCTCATATAACATTCAATTCATACTTCCATATAGCCAAATGAGCACATTTTGGTATACAACATATTTAAACACATACCTTTCTCATTTCATATACATGATACGGTATGAACTCACCAATTCAGTTTCATTCGATTCTCACATAGGTTCTGTACATACCTGTCTTGCTTAACTCGATCGTACTTTCATTCTCAACTTTCACTTACTTGTTGATTTCTGTCACGAATACCTTGCTTTCGTTGTACCACCACTTATAACCATGTTTCATCCACTTTTCCCGTTGAACCATTTGGAATACTAAAGGATACTCGGGGATCTCGTACACATAGTACCGTAACAATTTCATATCCCAGATATGGTCTTACATGTAATCTCGTATTGATGCCAATAACCCATCCATGGTCTTACACGAATTCTCATATCGATGTCATATCCCAAATATGGTCTTACACGAATTCTCATATCGATGCCATATCCCAAATATGGTCATCTTAGTAACCCTAATGTCATGACATGTGTATCATATCTATTCCTAAGGTTCAACCGTGACTTTTACTTTGTCGAATCTCCGTCGAACATTTTCAAATCATTGTAATCACAATTAAATTCAATATTTAAGCATTCACCATAATTATCTCAACTAAGCATTTAAACATGTATAATTTAATGCTTATTAAACATACGAACTTACCTCATTCGCTGAAACGATAAATTTGGTCGACTAATCCGATACTTTGTTTTCCCCCGTTCTAGATCCAAATCTCATTTATCTCAATCTATATAATATCAAAATTTAATTATTTAATCATAATTTCATTCAATTTAGCACAATTTACATATTTTGGCAAAATTACATTTTTGCCCCTATTATTTCACATTTTTGCAATTTAGTCATTATCACATAAAATCACAATTTCATGAAATTAAACTCAAACCCAAGCTGGCTGAATTTTCCATATCTTACTATCAGCCCATATTTTCAATTTATTTCACATTTTAACCACTAAATTTCCACATTTCACAATTTAATCCAAAATTGACATTTTTTTCAAAAATCACTTTATAAAAGATGAAAATCTAACATTAAATATTCATAATCTATCATAAATAATCAATTTACTCAAGCATTCAACAATTGCAATATGTTAAATCTTTAACAGTTTCGAATTCAGAGGCACGAGCTAGCTAGATTACGAAGCAACGATCTCAAAAATGTAAAAATTATTAAAAACGAGTTAATAATTCATACCTAATTGAAGGGATTAAGGTTGTCGAATGTTGAACATAAAAATGGCTTCTTCCTCTTTCAGTTTCAGCTGAAAATGGTGAAAAGATGATGATGTTTTGTTTTTATTTTATTTAACTTATATTAATTACTTATTTACCCTTTTACCCTTTAAAAACTTTAATAATAACACCAATTGCCACTCCACTATCATCCACTATCTCATAAATGGGATATTTACTACATAAGGACCTTCACTTTTAAGTTCTATAGCTATTTGATATCTTTACCTTATAGAACACAACTTTTACGCTTTACGCGATTTAGTCCTTTTTACCGAATTAAACACTTAAACGGTAAAATTTATTTACGAAAATATCACACAATAATTCTATCATGCTATAAACCATAATAAAATAATAAAATAAATATTTTGACTTCGTATTTATGGTCCCGAAACCACTGTTCCGATTTAGCTAAAACCGGGCTGTTACACAAGGCATTCAAATCAAGTCAAAATCAATACTTAAATATGTAATACTATTACATACCAACAATATTCCCTTAGGCTCTTTAAATGACAACATAACTCATATCAACCAAATAACCAATTTCACCTACATGACCTAATACATATATGCATAATTTACCAAATATACCAATTCAACCTAACCATCAATATACCTATAAGATTTTCATCATTCAACCATTTCAAACACACATCGAACATGATAAGGCCACTTATACACACATCAAAATATATTCATCACAAGTCATTCAAATGGCTAGTCTTAACAAAACATCTATTTTCCAACATTGCCCAAACTAACCTATACATGCCATTATAACCAGAATTAATTTACTATTTATACCGAATGAGCCGTTGGATAGTGTGAATCTGCTCTGACTAGCTTCCAACCAAAACAAGATGCCGAATTACTATAAAACATGGAAAATAACACAGAGTAAGCATTTAAGCTTAGTAAGTTTATATAACAAGAAAATTAACTTACCATTTAATCACATTTAATTTAAGCATGCTAATATAACCAAATCAATTTGGCCAAAAGCCTAAACACATACCATCCACATGTTAGCCATGTAACACTTTCAATAATCAATACACATGGATGTACATAATCATTAGGCAAGATTCATATACAGGTATCATCCATCTCATATTTCAATATATCATTAATATCATTTCTATGTAATTCAAGTATACACCCTTAATTGTTCATTTCGAACTCATATTGTTTCATGTCAAAACTTTACCTGTTGAAGCATTTAAAATATCATAGGATACACGGGTAGTACACACGAAGTGTACAAATCTGTAATCCGTCAATCCATGTACTTGTATGTTTATACAAGCATGTAAACGGGAAGCTCTTGCGAGCCAAATATCGGGAAGCTCAAGAGAGCTGTTAATCGAGAAGCTCATAAGAGCCAAGTATTGGAAAGCTCAAGAGAGTTGTGGTGTATCCGCAACACATGGAGGATTACAACTATATTAGGAACCCTTATGACATGTCATTTGTATCCTTCGGATTTCTAAGGTTAAAACAGGACTCGATAATTATCAGATATATGATCATAATTATACATGGCAATTTGTACAAATCACACACAACAATATTCAATTTAAAACATTTAAATATACAATTTAGTTACACGAACTTACCTCGATAAGTATATGTAGATACCAAGGCTACTAATCTAATACTTTTTCTTTGCCTCGATCTAACTTCGTATTAGGTCTATCCAGATCTATACGAATTTTAATTCAATTTAATATAATTTATATTCAATTTAATCCAACACACATCTTTGGAAAATTACTATTTTACCCCTATACTTTAATTAATTACAATTTAGTCCCTAGGCTCAAAAAATGAAATTCATACAATTTAATCCTTATTCAAGCCTAGCCAATTTTTATACATATCAATAGCAGCCTATGTATTTCACAAAATTTAGAATTTTTCCATAAATTTTTCATCTTTTCAATTTAGTCCCTAATTGACAATTTCATCAAAATTCTCTTTACAAAAGTTGTTTATCTAACAATAACATTTCATTTTCTATCATAAAACTTTAAAGTTAAACTATACTCATCAATGGAAAAACCCTATTACTTTAACGGTTTTGCAAATTAATCCCCGAGATAGCTAGATTAAGCTATTACGATCTCGGAAACATAAAAATCATTAAAAATAGGAAAAAAAATACTTATCCAAATGAGAAAAATAAGGTTGCTAAAACTTAAGCTTCTATGGCTAGGGTTTCCATATTTTTGATGAAAGATGATGAGAACAGATGATAATAATTATTTAATTTATTTATCATCTTTTTATCATTTACTTTCCAAAATTAACCTTAATATTTTCTTCAATTTCTAATGGTGAATAATCATACTTATCCACTAACTCCTTTAAATGGTCTATTTGCTATATAATGACCTTCAATTTTAAATTTCATTGCTATTTGATACTTTTAACTACTAGAATTCAATTTTCACACTTTATGCAATTTAGTACTTTTTATCAAGTTAGGCATGTAAATGGTATTTATACGATATTTCTATCATACTGTAGATCAAAAAATAATATTAAAATAAATTTTCTTCCGACTTCAGATTTGTGGTCCCGAAACCATTGTTCCGATTTCACTGAAAACGGGCTGTTACATAAGGGCTGGTTTGTAATGGCCATTCATTTGGCCAAATGCTTTGAATGAGCAAGGGTCGAATGCCCGAAGTTCAGTTTCATGTATTCTTGCTAATTGGTTGAGGTTGATGTCTTGTGCAGAACGTGCACTGTTACTATGGTTTCGACCTCTCCAAAACAATTAGGTGTATGTCTCTAAAAAACACGTAAATTCATGCAAAACTGAATGTAACAGTCTTGGCAGACGGCGTGTGCCTGGTCATATGGGCCTATTTTGAACATTCATTAAGGCCACATTTGGGCCGAATGAGGGAGTTTAGTAATATACCAAAAACTATTATGTATATTGTCGTACGTAAGTTTTCTAAAAGCATGTTAAAACATGTAAAACTGTATACTCAATTGTATGTTTGTGTGTACGAGCAAGTCTCTATTTAGTAACTCCAACTAAGTTTATATGCATGTCTCTAATCTATAAATCTGTATGCACTATTGGCATGTTTTCGTTCTGCTATGTTCATAAATGAGCATGATTAATCTTAGTGTATCTGAATATGTGATTTGATGTTTGCATGTGCATTGGGGTGAGTTATAAATATAACATGGAGGAAGTTCTGGTAGATTATGTTAATGATTTTGGCAGTTAAATTTCATTATCCGTATCTGGTGATTTTTCGCATATTATCTGGTAGTTCGACTGTATGATTTTTCAATATTACATTAATGTTAATCTGATGTGTTGGTTGGATGAGTACTTAATAACCCTAATTGGTGTGTTGGGTGAACGGAGATGGTGTCTAGCGATTGGGGGTAGGAATTATTTGTAGGACATTGCAATGCTAAGCATGCCTTGTATCTGATATTATTCTGTAATAAGTTTTGTCTGTGCATTATTTGACTATCTGTTATTTTTTTGGGCCATGACACACATTGGGCTTTTAGCTCACCATATTATTTTATCTTCTCAAGTAATCCTCAGAATTAAGATTGGACAGCGTACGAAAACTCTGATTCAAATTCTCATAAACAAGCTGATTTTTAAAGGTTTATTTTTATTTTAAAACATAGACTGTTTTTCTGACCGTTGATAATTTTTTTGGACTTTTTCATTGGTTTTGGGCTTTTATTGGGGTTTAGCAAGTTAGTTTAATTAAACTGCAAGATTTCTCTCTTAACTAAACTGGTCGCACATTTGTTTTCAAAATTGATGAATTACGAGTTTTTACTGTTGCAAATCAAAATAAGCAATTGAGTTTCCGGAGGAATGATTAAGTTAATAACCGTTAAATAACAAATGTGCAACCATGAAGATTTTTTAAAGTAAATAAAGCAGATTTTACAAAATTATTTCCACAAGATCAAACATTTTTTAATAAGGCAAGCTTTCTTCTATTAATCTCTAAGATCCGGTCGTAACGTCTAGGCCGGTTTGGGATGTTACACATAAAATATTTGTGTTTAAATTTCTTGTTGGTATAAATTTCACATTTTATCTTTAAAATATATTTTATTAAAAAATTACATTTTTTATATTTAATATATTTTTTAATTTTAAAATACACGGTGACAAGAATCAGAAGATAATTGAAGCAACCAAACAAATAAGAAATCTAACCCTTATATAAAATATTAATAAATAATTTATAAGGGAATGAAAGTTAATAACAAATTTAATTACGGTAGGTCGTAATACTTACAAGGACCCAAAGTCTTTTTTTTTTATAAAGTTAGTTCAAACAAATATATTCAATTCGCTTCGATTTAAATTTGATCTCACTCGACTGAATTCAAAAAAAATTTAAATCGAATTAAAATATATTCAATTCACTTCAATTTGAATTTTATCTCGTTTAACTCAACTCAAAAAAATTTTAAATCGAATTAAGATGATAAAATAAAATTTATCAACTTGATTAACTAGAAATAGCATTATGTACTTCTCAATTAATTATAATTGATGCCTGCATTAAAAATTGACGCTGGATATGGACAGGTGGGTAGCTGCTGAATCATCAACTGGACCGGATAAGGGCAACAGGGCATGATACCCCTAAAGTTTGCACGTGGGTTGACATTTGGGCCTATTTGCCGCCCATTTTCATTATTTAACTAATCTTTTAATACGGCTCGGTTGACTTCAGAGTAAACGGCTTTTGGCCTGATGTAAAAAGGATCGGATCAAGTCTTATTTCTCCTGGATTCTTCTACAATGTAATTATATCACCTAATCAGCTCTAATATTATTAGATGCTTTACTGATATTCATCACATCTATATCTATATTTATAATAATTAAGTTATACATTATAGTAGTTTCTATCGTAAATGGTGTGAAAAATCATTAAAGATATAGATGGTTCATGCATGAATTAGAGAAATATCCCTTTAAAAAAAAAGAAAAATGGGTTAATTTCTAGAATATTTAGGGAGATAGACCGATTTTAGAGAGAAAAAGAAAAAATGTGTGAAAATGTATCCTGTTGGACGCATTTTCACTGCCACGTCAGATAAAAATGCATCCTACAATATGCTCTTTTTGATTTTTTTGATATATTAATTATTTTAGTTATATGGTTAGATATTAGTGATTTTATTATTGAGCTCGATTCCTTTTTTACTCACATTTTTATTTTTCATTTCATATTGTTTCAAGCTTCTTCTTTTTGTTATTTTTAATTAATATTCTTATCACACTAGTTTTTTTGGTTAGATGATTAAATATTAGTGATTTCATCTTTGAGTTCTAAGTTCAATTCTTCTTTTAAGCGCATTTGTATTTTTTATTTCATATTGTTTCAAGCTTTTTCTTTTTCTTCTTCTTCTTCTTCTAATTTTAATTAATAAATATATTTTTTTCAATTTTTTCAATTTTTAATTCATCTTTTTAATTAATAACTCTTTAATTTATAAAATCAAATAATTATTGCAAATATCGTTATTTTTAGTAAATATAATTTTTATATGTTTAATATTTATTTTTCAATCTATATCATGAGTGTAGTAAAATTTAGTATTATATATGTTTGTATGTATATTTGAAATATTTCACATGTAAAAATATTTGAAATATCATATCCACAATGTAGATGAAAAAACAATGATATTTAAAATATTTTACGTATAAAAATAATAATGATATTTCAAATAATTATTTTATTTTTATAATATTAAAAATCACAATACCCACAATATAGGTGAATAAAATAAATATTTGACATATAAATATTATATATAAAGAAAAATATATAAAAAATTAGTTGATGTTTTTAAAAACTAAAATATATTTAACATAATGATAAATATAAAAAATATATTTTTATTATATAATTATTATATATTATATATTATATAATTTATTTATATAAATAAAGGAGTTATTAATTTTAAATATTGTTAACATAATGATATATAAAATATATATTTATTATATAATTACATATTTATTATTTCATTTTATAAACAAAAGAGTTATAAATTTAAAATAAAAAACTTGAAACAACATGAAATAGAAAAGTACAAATATGCTTAGAAGATGAATAAAATCTAGGACTCAAAGATGAAATCACTATTATTTAACCATCTAACCAAACGAGCTAATGTAATAAAAATATGAAATAAAAAATACAAATGTTAGTAGGAGAAGAATTAAACTCGAGACTCAAGGATAAGACCACTAACATTTAACGATCTAACCAAATGAGTTAATATAACAAAAAAGTCAGAAAGTACACCCTGTAAGACACGTTTTCATCTGACATAGCAGTGAAAACACATTCTAAAAGGCACATTTTCTCTTCCTCTCTCCAAAATTGGCCTATTTCCTTCTCTTTTTTATCTTTAAATTTGACATTTTTATCTAATTTGCTCAGTGGTTCACGCCATAAGTAGTGTAGAGAGCTACTAAGAATGATGGTTTCTTTTTGTTAGGAGGGCATTTGAGTAGAATGTTGTCTATATAGTCAATCCTATTTGTTTGTCCCATTGTCTTAATACTGAGGTGAGGTGCTTGGCATGGGTCCCAGTCATCAAGTGCCCTACTTTCTTAGGTGTAGGTGATAGAGTGGAAGATGTTAGCTAAGAATATTGTTGGAGTCAACTTAAGGGGACTTTGTGAGGTGATCGGACGAAGTGTTTATTAGGTCCGAGGAATTGACGAATTGATAGGTGCTGACAAGAACTCTTTCTCATATATCTTTATGTGATTATGTGGGGCTCACCTTGTGTGATTTGGTGCTTTGGCGAGGTAAGGTTGAGATTATTCTCTCAACGAGGTTGTAAGACCAAGCTTCGTCGAGCTTTTCCTATAAGCAGACAATGAGTGATATGAACAATTGCCCCTAGACGAGAGTTGAATCTCTTGTGGGGCTTTTGAGATTTTTAGAGATGCCTGAAGAGATTTAAAATGTCATGATTATTACCTTTGAATATTGTGCCTTTAAATTAATTGCTTTTGGACACATGTTTGTCTTTAATTAGTGTTTTTCAAAATATGTCGCATTTTTGTTATCATCATTTTGCTTTGTCGCTTTAACTTCTTATCTAGGTACTTATAAATAAGGCTCTTTTTATGACTTCAGGGCTTGTACCTTCTTCTTTTAAAGTTGTTAATCCTTTTTTGTTGTCTTTTAACCAGAACATTTTTTCATTTTCATTTTCTTCATTCCTTTACGAGAGCTCTATCATATCGCTTTTTCTTCAAATAATCAAAATGTGTCATTTTTTTAACTCTATTCTTTTATTTAGCCAGTTGTTAAAGAAAATGTGATGGCAGAAACAATATCATTTTTAGTGTATGTTTGATTTGTTTAGAGGTTTTGATGTTTCTGTATGGTTAAATGTATAGATTTATACAATACAATATATATTTCACTGTATATATTTAGTGTATTTTTATTTAGTTAGGTGTATAATGTTTTTATAGGTTGTATAAGTGTCAAGATAATATTTGTTTTGCTTTAATTATTGTTTCTATCATTAATTGGGGTTAAAATATATAATCTAATGTATTCAATTTATATATTATAGTAGGGACTTTATCATTAACAAGTAGTTGGGTATAGTGGTAATGTACATTATAGTCCTAAAAGGAGAATATAAGTTCAAATCTTGGAGACAACATTGTTAAATACAAAAATCTCGTATACTATAAATTGAATCCTTCCAATAGAATCATTTAGTTTTTTTTTTCTAATACATGTTAAAAAATATCATAAAATTGTAATAATTTTTTTCCACATTTTGATATTCCAATAGTATTAACATCTTAACCTATTTCAGTGAATAAGGAAAAGCATGTTCAAAGAAACTGAGAACTGAGACAACCTCCCAATGAGTTGGATAGGTATATGAAGCATAAATAATATAAGTTGTCCAAGGTATATCTGTGCAATATATTTTTCCTTTATTGTAATTATTACGATTTTTTATTCAAACTTAGTTTAGTAATCATTAATTATTGAAAACTTTTATTCTCATTTGTATCAAATTGTAACGCCCCAAAAATCTCTTATATATATCTATTTTCGTGTGTTTGTGACATAAATACATGTTTGCTTCAGTGGTTAAGTGTTTTGGAAAGTGTTTGAGAGGTCCCAAGTTCTAGCCTGAGCTTGATTAAAATTTTGTTTTTAATTGAATAAATCCCTATCTTTAGCCAGTAGGCTTATAAATAAATGTTAATAAAATATGTTAGAATGAGCTTACTGGTTTGGTGGATAAGTAATGTGTGCCAGGGAGTGTTTTATTTTGCTGCTAGTGTCGTGTGGGTGTTTTAGTCTAACCGAACTAGAGCTGGAGTGGAATTTGAATTAGGTGGTTAAGGGAGGGGTGGACGGTTTTTGGGGAGAAAAGTAAATAGTGGAGGCGTTTGAGTTGGACTGGGATGCTGAGTGGTTGGAATGGATGTGATTTAGTGGAGTAAATCAAGGAGTTTGGGGAGTTACCCTTTGATTCCGAAAATCTCTGCAGAACTCTCATTTACCATCTTTCATTTTTATTTTTTTCTTCTGTCTCCATAGTCGAATTCTGTCCCTTTCTTCCCCACCCCCTTTTCGTTTTCTCTTGACTTCAATCTTCCTGTGTTGCTGCCGAGATTTCGAGTGCTTCCCCTCTACCTGCCTAATTTTTCCCTCTCCACCTTTTCTTTTTCTTTTATTTTCAGCCGAAATCCCTCATTGCTGCTTTTTCCCCCTCCAATTCTCTTTTTTTTTTGTTCTGTTTAGTTGCCGAAATTTCAAGTGTTTCCCCTTATCTTTCGTTTCAGTCTATCTGGCTCCTCAGCTTTTGTTTCCATGCGATAACGGTAAGTAGTGTTTTTGTGTTTTTTTAGTTTTCGGAAGATTTTGATTCTGTTGTTTGTATATAGGGGACGATTGTGAAGCGATTTTTCTTCCCAACGAATTGATTAGTTGTTGAATTCGAGATTGGGTACGCTATTTGCAGGTTGCAGAAGGTTAGGAAGTGCTTAAGCATCGAGAACGACCCAGGTGTGTAAACATAACACTAAAAGCGGGAATTGGCAAAAAGCCAAAAAATGTGTTTGTCGATGCCACACGGGCGTGCGGCCGTCGTGTGGTAGGCTGTGTGATCGAGCATGGGCGTGTGATCGTCAAGGCTGGTCATGTGCAATTCATAGGCCGGGCCGAATTGGGCTGTGTGGGCCACATGGGCGCGTGGGCCCCACACGGGTGTGTGGGAATATTAGGCCAGGCCGTGTGATCCACACGACAAAGGCCATTTCGGGCCGTACGGGCTACACGAGTGTGTGGGCCTCACATGAACATAAAATATGGGCCTGTGGAACCATTTTCATTGTTTGACTGCTAAGGTTGCACAGGTCGCCCAAGTCGACTGTGAACCTACTGAAAGGTCGGTAAGTTTACCTAGACCCCTAATTGACTGAAATGACTAAACGACTGTTATATGTCTATATGAGATAGATATGTATGTTTGTACTTTGAGCATGCTATATACTCTATACTGTTTATACATGATACCATGACATGACTGTATGATGCATTATATTGGGTTTGGGACTAATATTGATTGGAGGAAGTGTACTGAAAGGCCTTGAGCCTAACTTACTAGCAGCTCAGCTGCAACTATTGTCTAGTGTCGCATTCGGTACTATTTGGAGTGTAGGGATGTGTGTGGGTTGATTATATCCCCACTGAAGTGTAGGGTTGGACGGAGATAGAGTGTAGAGGCTGGCTGGGTAGGACCTGTATACTGTATAATCTGTTACTGTACTGATTATTGTTACTGTAATGGGCCAATGTCCAAACATATGATTGCTTTTGTGCTAAGATGGGCTAAAACCCAAACTGATATTGTCTATGATACTGGGAAGGGATTAGGCCCAGACTGTGATTGCTTCCTGCCTATTTGCTTTATATGGGATTACACACTGAGTTTTCGTAAACTCGCCATTCTGATTTGACTGTACAGGTAATCCCCAGACATAGGCGGATCGGTGCGACGGAAGATTCAGCGGTGGCCAAACGATCTATTTAATTCGACTTAGTACTTATTTATGATTTCAATTTTATTTTGGGAGTATTTTGCTGTAATAATGGCCTCTTTGGATTTTTACTTTTAATTTGGGGTTTCTATTGTTTTGACTTACAACTGCTAGTAGTAGGGATGATCGAGTTTTCAAAATGAATCAAACGTTTTAACAAAATACGCACAAATATGCAAACTGTTTTAAAAAGCTTCCGCAATAAGTGACGTTTTGAAAATTAATAATGTTTTGAAAGAGAATAACTTTTGAATATGAAATGGATCGACACGTCTTAGAATTAAGCATAAGAGAGTGTAAAGAAGCGATAAAGAAATAAGGTTTTTGACGACAACTCACTTTTTGAAAAACACTACCATGTGACATTGCCAGATTCGGCCATAACGTCTAGGCCGGGCTTGGGGTGTTACACAAATCTTTATTTTAATTATTATGATTTGTATTAACAATTATTTGTATTTGTATTCTCAAGCATTTATGATGTTTTTCTATACTGGAAAACAGTAAAAATAAAATTAAGAATTTTTTTTAATTTTGAATTTTTTATCAATTAAAAAAGTATTATGCTAAAAGTGTATTCAACTTTAATTTATTTGGACTCAAGAATTTTTATATATCATATTGCTAATGCAGGAAGCATAATCTTCTTATTTATGAGTTGGGGAGGAACTAGGGGTAGTTCTAGACATTGTATTCAAAATAACAGATATGATCAAAATTTATAATGATATTGTTCAAGAAAACTTTATATATCATGTAATAATTAAATAAAATTATATGCTATAATAACTAACAATTATTAATTTAAAAATTACAATATACAATGATCAGTTACACGAATTAAACCAATTTTAGTTATAATATTCAATTACACGAATAACATATTGGATATAATAATAATAATAATAATAATCTCCATAACTAAATTATATTCTAATTAAAATATTTAAATTAAATCATCAATTTATTTATCATATTAATTCCTACAAATACCATTATATTTTTTAAAGGAAAAATTATTAATTCATTTCATGAATGAGACCATATAATTTAAGGGGAAAAAATAATAGGTAGTGAAGGACAAGGTCCACAAACACAACAAAGCTTCAGCCTCAATATCAATAGAATATTATGACGCGTTGACAAACATGCATAAGTAAGACTAAAAAATGTGCCATAAGAGTAGACGAAACTTCTAAAAGTGAAAACTTATTAAACAATAGAAAACAAACAAAAAAAACATATAAAACTTAAGATAACACGGGTCCAAACCTACTCGTGAAACCATTTATTATTCTAAAATACTCTCAAAATAGAAATAAATTAAGAAGCCGGCGAAGAGCCACCCACTTTCAAAGAGTAACTGTTGGTAGTTGATGGAGTTTTAGTGGTGACAGACACCGTCATCTGTCCATCACAACTTATGAAGATAACAAAGATATCCATAAAATAGATCTGTAAAGTGGAACGAAAGACGTAGAATGAATGAGAAGAAGAAAGAAAGAGAAGGTAGCTAGTTTGAAAGCTGACATCATTATATAAAAGAAAGGAAAAAAGGTTTAAGGTTTGAATTTTAGATGGGTAAGTTAAATTGTAAAATAGCCTTATATTTATAACTGTTAATTCCTTATTTGAGTTAGCACTATGAAACATTATATATATTAGTTTAATGTAATTTGTCAATGCCAAATTTATATAAAAACAGTATTGTGGTTATATTATATATGTTACTCATTTCTTACGTTTAGTATAACATCCAATGTTAGTGCAGTGACATTGATTAAGAATACTATTTTAGAATCATATTAATTTCCATTTTGGGATCAATTTTTTTAAATTCCTTATAATAACCAAAATTGTCATTATTTAGTACTAGTTTTCTTAAAATTAATGTTAATCTCTTTTTTGTCACTAAAAATTCAGAATACAAATCCGCAAAATTAAAGAATAATAATATCATTATTATTAATTACTAAAATTTATTTACAATT
Source organism: Gossypium hirsutum (assembly GCF_007990345.1). NCBI lineage: Eukaryota > Viridiplantae > Streptophyta > Magnoliopsida > Malvales > Malvaceae > Gossypium > Gossypium hirsutum. The sequence goes on along the minus strand of NC_053448.1, from coordinate 46,416,114 downwards.
TTTTAAACAATTTTATAGGTACACTAAATACTAATTATTACCATTTTGTACATTCAATAAACAATTAAGAAAAACTCACCTTTTAAATTGCTATATTATTCCCTTTGATTTTTAATTATTGTAAAAAGGGTATTTTAATTATTTACTTTAAATTTTATTTTAAATGTTTCTTTAATGTTATTAAATATTACCATGCTTTTTTTTAAATTACATATAAAATTAATTATTTTTAAATATAAATATTATATTTATATGTTAATTGAATAGTATAAGTACTTTTTTTAACACATAATATTTTATAAATCATATAGATAATCTTATTATTTCAACATTGTTTTATTGGAATTCATTTTGATATTTAATTATTATAATTATATAAATATGTATTATGGTAAAACATGTAACTATCCAATAATAATTAAAATACTTTGTATTATTCTAAGACTTTAAACTTATAATATGCTTAACCCATAAATTGATATCTAAATTATTTTTTTTCAAATTTATACCTCAATTAGTCAATTAAAAAAAGCTTAACCTAGAAATTCATATCCCTAGTTGGTATATAAACTTGTTTTTGGACACAATAAGTGATATCTAAATTATTCTTTTGTTACCTAATATTGTTGATTTTCTTTTTGGTGAATTATAATAACAGAGCAAAGCCCAAACAACAAACACGACTAGTACGGCTCGAACCCAGACCACATCTGGTGTGATGAACACCTTTAACCATTAAGCCATCATATGAGGTTCCTAATGTTAAAATTTTTGTATAAAAAATTTAATAAATACACACAATTAACCTCGCGCGCACACAAAAATAAATATAGTTAGTCTTCTAAATGAATAAATCATGCCAATCGCAAACTATTTCGTTTATTTTGTTTTCAATAAAAAACTTTAGAGAGTGTGTCAAAACATTTTCGATGGTCAAATTTCTTATAAATATCAATGAATTAATTTTCTTTATTTTTAACCTATAATCATTTTATTCACATTCATTAAAAAACTATATTTTATGTCTTTTCTATCATAGAGTGTGCCAAAAACTCATATTTTATAAAGTATAATCAACCCATTTATCACGTTTAATAAATTTTACATTTATTTATTATAATTTTTATAAGATTTATTAACATATATGGGGTAATTATTAGATAAATAGGCAGTGAAGATTTTTATGATCTGTTGGGGGTTTGAAATTTTATCATATGTCTTATTTATTTTATTTTTAATTTTTTAAATATACAAAATAAAATCTCAATCCGTTTGTGGAGTTAAAATTTTGTACCGTTCATATATCAAATAATTATCATATATAACTTTGTTTCAAAAAAAAAATATCATATATAAAATTACAAATGGGTAGGGAACTAGTTTATTGTAAACATTGAAACGAATAAAAGAATTTTAAGGAGAAAATTGGTAAAGCTGATGAGAAATCTGGTAAAAGTAGTTTTGGATTTAATTTTTTTTTTAATTTTATAATTCTTTTGCATTTCTACATATATATTTTTGAGAATTTTTAATTATTTTATATTTTAGATTTTTAAAAAAATTTAAAACTTTCATAACAACACCATTATTGTCACGTGTTAGAATTTCAAAATTCAGAGTAGTCTTAACTTAAATAGAGTGGTGACTAAAACTCTTGTCAAATAGTTGTTTGTCACAAATTTGAACCGTGTTATCTCATCTCTTACCCCTTATATTGTATTAAAAAAAATTGAAATAATAATTTGCTAAAAGAACATAAGTACAATGAAGAAGTAAAAGAAGTTCTAAATTTATTTTTTCTTAACGTTATTAATTTTAATTTTTACTAATATAATTTATAAATTTAAATCCTTAAAATACATTATCAACGGACGAGTAGACGAAAGAATTAAGAAACTAAATATAATTAGACGAGAAGAGATTGTATAAAACTGTGATTTTACATCATCACTATCCCTTCCCAATAAGACTATAAGAGAATGATAAATCATAACTAAAAATGCTGAATATGAGGGTCTTCTATTGGAAAGGGATAGAAAATCACAATTTCATCGCATCCTTTCTTCTGATTAGACTAGAACAGTTGTTAAAACTTTGTTACTTTTAAGCAAATATTTAATTCAAAAGTCTAAATGCATATATAAATTATAAGACAAAAAATGGCTAACTACTGTTTTTGGTGATATTATAAAAGGACAAGTTTTGAAGACGCTTGTTGATGGCAAGCTTTTCGTTGTTTCCTTTGGCCTTTCTTCATTTGCCTATTATTCTCCAATCAATTTGATGTAAGTATACTGAAGTTTCACATTTATCAGATCAGCTTTTAATAATACAATATCACAAACCAAGCAGTGCATATGAGGATTGCTTAGGTCCTGGGATGAGTCAGACGGGACCTTGGATGACGTGTTCGTTCTAAAATACACGGCCGAAATGGCCCTATCAGCTCACCATTATTATATAAACCAAGAGTACGAAAGAAGAAGCAAGTTGGAAAACATTGCAGAAAAATCTCAAACCAACAACTTTTTCTTTCCTTTATCTTTTTGTTTGTTCTTTTGGCGAAAGGTGAAGTTCATGAAGAAGCTTCATGGTTCTATCCTATTCATCCCGGAAAAGTCACAGTTTTGAATACAGCCGCAGTACCAAGTATTTTTAATATTACTACGCTGGGTTACTTTTGAGGCCGGTTGTTACGTTGTTGATTTGGTCACAGCTCTCTCTCTCTCTCTCTCTCTTTCCTGTTGATTTATAAAAACACCATTGTTGCCGATATTGACTTGCTTGCTTCCTCATCTTTCCTATTAAAGTCTCGGAGCATGACAACTATTTCGCTCCTTCTTTATATGCTTTCTCACTGCTTTCTTCTGCAACCCAAAACCAACCTTGTTGCTTTCACTTAAAAGGGTCAGGATTTTTCTGCTTTTCTCTTACTGAATGCAGCTCTTCATCACCCTAGCACCAATCCATGTAAATCACTTTTCTCATGCATTTTCTACTCGTTTGTTTAACTTAGTTATCTTTCTTCTTAACGTTTTTGGGGTGTTGCAGATAGTAGATCATGTCGTTTTTACCAGCACGAAAGGGGAGACACAGACAACGGTACCAGGATCATCTCAGACTTGTTGCTGGGTATATCTCAAGTTGATTCACTGCTTTCTAATTTTGACCTTCTTCCTTGTTGCTGCCTCATGAAAATTCTTATGTCAGTTCTGCTAACGCTCAAATAATGTGATTGTGGATATCTTTTTGGTGGTCGTGATATTTAATGTAGCGCACATCGTTTTAGATGAATAGGGTGCCTATTTTCTTCGTTAGAGGTGTTAAAAAATGAGTGGTTAGCATCCATCCTTATCTTACTGCCTTACTTACTGCTGCTCTATTCGAAACAGAAGAGAGTAAAATAACGACAAGAAGTGCCAAATTGTTGATAGTGATTTTACTTTTTATGACAATAGACTGATAAACAATAAAACAGAGATGGGCCATTGCCTTGACTCTCTATGTTCCCCTGTTATTGTCATCATATTTAATTGCGCCACATCCATTTTTTCTCTAAGGACGGAAAAGTTAAAATACTAAAAAAAGAAAAGAAAAGAAGGGTACATCTAGAAGTGGTCATGTTTTTAAACAAAAACGATAAAATTAAGGCATAATTTTTGTTTTTGAGGGAGTAGTATGGGTGACAAAACTTAAGATTTATAGGGTTAACAAGCACATGAATCTATTTAAATGCTGAAATTACTTTGTTAACTTCTCTGCCTCTTTCTGCTATGTTACTCTACATCTATTATGTGCTTATAGCATATGACGAATGGACACTTAGAAGATAGTTTTCTTGGCATAAATTAGAGGCGTTGATCACTTGATAATTTCTTTTTCAAGTGAGCTGCTAGTATTCCATTTCACTTTTGCTTTTTACCTAACGGAACACAAGCACGCTTAGTTATTAATTAATAAGTTAGTGGTAGTGCAAAGTATCATGATGAGATCAACTTACCGGAATCTTTACAAGTGGAGTAAAATGTAAATGACTGCAAAACTGTTTTGTTTCTGTGCGGCCTTCTTAACTCATATTTGGTGTTTATGGTGCAAAAACTTAGGTGCATTCCATACAGACTGCAGAAGGATGTCGAGGATAGTAACAGCAGTGTGACGAGCAGGATAAATGTTCTTATGATTTCCACACCAAACCGTGATGATCTTGTGTTCCCTAAGGTAGATACTTATCTTCCCACTCCATTTCCTCATTATATGCCAAACTGTTTAGTCTGATGTATTTATACGTAAACTGTATACTGTATGAAATTGTGATAACAACCTAGTGTCATTGTTAGGGTGGATGGGAAAATGATGAGACGGTTCATGAAGCAGCATGTCGGGAGGCCCTGGAGGAAGCCGGAGTGAAAGGAATACTTGATGTAGGTTTCGATATCCCTTCTTGGCATAGGCATCACTATCTCTTCTTACAGATTCTGGATACCAGAGTTATCTGACTTACTCTCCTTTTAATTATCAGTGTTATTAAATTAACCTGCATAGTTCATGTTGTTGACAGTCATAAACAGTCTTTTCTAAATTGTCATTAGCTATTGGCTTACATACCTAGTATGAAATGAGGAAATACTCGGGCCACAAAAAAGGAATTTAATTTGTTCGAGTGTGCTCAGTACCTTATCTGTTTCCTTGATTCATGATGCTAAATATCTTTGAGCAGTGCTAGCTGGTCTCGGTTTTGGTTGATACATTATTTTGAGATGAGTTCTTCAAAAGCATTTGACTCGTTTCAATTATAGTGGATCAATATTGGCAATTGATGAAAATCACGATGTACTTATGAATGGATGGAAACATTTATATATACGAAGGTTTTACTTAACAGGTTTATATGCCCTACGGCATGATGAAATCATTGATTATGGTTACGCCAAAAAAAGAAAGAAAAGAAAAAAAAGGGACTTGAGGCAAGTACACGGTGGTGGATTGTTGCTGTTAAAATTGTTATGCTGAAGCTGCAGGTGTTTTTCATCTTTTGCAAGTTCGATGAGAATGGGCTGTTGCATGTGTATGCGCCACTCATGCTAATACGTATCTTTATGGAAACTCCCCTTTTCAAATAAACATGTCTCACCAGCTGTAGTTCCTGCTTTCCATATTTCTAAGCGAACATTGGGTTGCTTTGATCCTTTAATCTTTTAAACACGTCCTCATTTGATGAAGCAGAAATTTGGATGAGGTTTAAATTCCGTCGCTTACATGTCTGTATTACTCATCGTACTTCACTGCACAAAATCATTGCTACATGGACCGGCATTTCTTACATAAAGCTGCGTTTTCATATATAACAATGGTGTCATTTTTACGTTATCCAGGAGGATCCACTGGGAGTCTGGGAGTTTAGAAGCAAGAGTAGACAAAACTGCTGCAACAGGGAAGGTGGTTGTAGAGGTTATATGTTTGCCTTGGAGGTGACTGAAGAACTTGACTCTTGGGCAGAACAGACAAGTTACAAGAGGCAATGGGTCAGTAATAAAAAACCTAAGGTTTAACATTTTTTTTAACCACGAATTTGTGTCCTTTCGATTTTTCACCACTTGAGCTTAATTTTGCTTCTACCAATTTGATGACTTCGACTGAAACTGTTTCATGTGCTTTACAGCTCTCCCCAGAAGAAGCGTATAAATTTTGCCGGTATGATTGGATGAGAGATGCTCTTCAAGTATTTTTAAGAGCCATCGAGGAGAGGGGGAGTAGGAGGGCAGAAAAGCTGGTGGAGCTCCCTATGTTTCCAGCGGCGGATTCCATGGCGGAGCATCAGATGTTAACATCAGCTGGTTGCTCTGAGAAACTACCCACCGTACAGCATCTTGAAGAGTCTTTTACTAATAAGTGTATTGTGCAGGGTTAATGAGTCCTAGAGAAATGTTATCAGTTAGGTGTTTGCCATCATTAATTAACTGTTGAATACCGTGTCACAGACAGTCTTCTAATCTCCTCTTGCTGGTGCAACTTCTGTAAAAAGATAACAAAGGTGGAGAGCAAACCGAAAACTAGAGTTCTTTCTTAATGTTAAGAGTTTAAATTATATAAAAATGATGTTAATTCTTACCCTACATTCTTTCACATTAAATCAACTCATCATAACACTTCAACTCTGTTTCTAACTACAACCTCAAAGAAATTCTCTACAGTTTCATTTTGGTGTTCTTACTATTTGTAATTGCAAATTTATAAGAAAGTGCAGTAACAGACACAAAAGCAAACATTGATATGTAAAGCTTTTACGATTAAAAGAAAAAAGAACATAAGAACTTAAGTCTTAAGCTACTCATCATCAGAGAAAGTAAACCAATCAAAGTTGGTTAGTTGATTATACACGTCACCCTAACTGTTAGTATATTAACTGAGTTGTAGTTAATTGATGGTTAGTGCTAATCAAAACAAGTTAAGATTATTGATCATCTGGTTCGATTGTTGTTTCATGATTCTTTGGCTTCCTTAATTGCTGCTACAATATTTTGTGATGTTGGATTGTGTGTATTATTATTGTAGCTATTGTGATACTGACCGAGAAAAGTGAACCAGATAGTTTAGATACTGCTGCAAATGTCCAATCTTCAAGTACTAAGTTTACCACCAAGAAAATCAATTTGATGTTAATTCTAATTTCTCGTTATGGCAACAACAAATTTTGTTGACCTTAAAGAAATAGGTTGTAGAAATTTGTTAATGGTTCAATAGTTCCTCATTCCAGATTTGTGATTGATGTAGAAGGAAAGCAAACTATTAACCTTGCTTCAGAAGAATTTGAACAACAACACAGCTCACTCCTTCACAACTGTTTATTGTGAGTGCAGGTGTTTTGTCTTATCTATTTGGGCATGTGCTTGTACGATTTGGGAAACTTTAGTGAGGCTTTACAACAACAAGACTACTTTTAAGTTGATGACTTTCGGAAAACAATTCCATGCATAGAAGGAAGGAGAGTTGACTATGTGTGAATTTCTTTTAAATATCAAGTCTATTTGTGATAGCTTGGCAAGGTGTGGAGAGTTGATTTAAGAGCGTGAGCATATTACAACCTTAAATGGGGTGCCACTTGAGTATGACCATAAAATTGTTGTAATTACCTTCAAGGGGTTACTACTATACCATTTGATGCTGAGACAATAAAGGAAAGTGTAACACCCCTAACCCGAATACGTCGCCGGAACAGGGTTACGGAGCATTATCAAAATTTACAAATTAATTTTCAGACATTTCATTTCATCTAGCATTCATATTTGAAACCAACCAAAATCAAAATATTAATGAGCCAACGTTGGCTAAATTAACTTATACATGCCATTATAACTAGAATCCAATCATCCAAAATTACCGATAAAATCAATGGATAGTGTGATATATCTCCGACAAGTTTCCAACCTAATCAAGTTTCCAACCCAATCGAGCTTCCAATAAACTGTAGGGTAAATAAAAAAAATAAATACGTAAGCAATGAATGCTTAGTAAGCTCGTGTAGTCTTTAATCATATTAGTTCTTTTAAAATATGAAATTTATACATATCAATGATAACCCAATATTGATACCACAATACCCATGAAGCTATATTCATCAACTTACAAGGTGAATAAATCCACAGTATCACTTAAACTTATTATCCCAAGCTTAGTAGGATTTTATATAACCTTAACTCTTGATAATTTCTTTATTTTCGTTTGCATTTCTTTACTTTCCACGCTTGTTCCATATGCATGTCACACAAGTCATAAACATATCATTCAACCATGGTCACAAGTTAGTCCATTTACCCAAAGCCTTTCCCGATCTGATCACATGATAAGTCATTTCATAAGAAAATTGCTTAATTTAAACTTTAATACTTTTTCATGAGCAGTAGCATATTTTCACTTAAATACTTACCAATTCAATGCATCATATAAATAATTATATTACCATTCAAGACAACTCCCAATATTTTACCTTTCGAAGAACAACTTACGGATATGAGTACATCGTTTTCAGAAGCCCGAAGGCTGAACTTAAGCTCATAAGAGCTAAACAGATAGTACACATGAAAGTCCGCAACAAATGCTGAACCTCAGTTTACTTGGGTAATTTGTCGTCAATTCATCCTTTGGCACAGAACGATTGTACTCAATCCAGCGTTCAATCCAAACTGGGTATTAAATCCGATAATATATTTCCAATAAAAATTCAATTCCATGTTTTCTATTACCCTTATTGTTTTCCATATTTATCTCGTTGAATTTCTCAGAAATTTCGATGGATTTTCAGAGGTACACTTTTAGTGTACAAATCCGGGTCTGTCAATTCATATTCATGTGCGCACATTTCCATTTCAGAGAGCACACTCCCGCGAACCTCATCCTTACAGCGGGATTACTAGTCCAGGCTAAATCCCCTGTAATATAAACTCATAGAGTATTGTCGGGATTACCAGTCCAGGCTAAATCCCCTGCAATGACAATTACTCTAATGAGCTTGGATCTGAATTACCAGTCCAGGCTAAATTCATACCCTAATTCGGATTACCCGTCCGGGCTAAATCCATTTTCCACATATTCTTCGGGAGGGCTATATCAGGATAGGATCACCTGTCTGGGCTAGATCCTTTTTACCGTCAATTCCTTTTCAGATATCCATCGAATTTTCCTTCCATTCAACCCGAATTTCTTCCCCTTTTTATCAAATATATCAATGTTTCATCAATTTTCATACAATGAACATTCAAATCATATTCACATCAATAACATACATTTCAAGAATTTAAGAATATAATTCAAGTTACACGAACTTACCGGGATAAATTGTAGAAATACCAAAATTTAGGGACATTTTGGTAATTTTCCATTTTCCTCGAATTTCCACCCAATCTTGATCTAAATTAATATTTCATTCCATTTATTAATTTAAATAACAAAACAATTCATTTCATGCAATTTGGTCATTTTTGATATTTTTACAAAATTACCCTTAAAATTTTACTTTTATTCAATTTAGTCCCTAAAACTAAAACATGTAAATTAGCTATTTTAAAATAAAATCATATTAGCTGAATATTCACATATATATTTTTTCCTCCTCCACTCCATTCCACATCCTTGATATATACATAATACCACTATTTACTTGTTTACTCATAACAAGCTGTTCACTTGAGTCATAGTCACTAAATTAATTATATCTTAAGCTACAGAACTCTGAATTGAGATCTGCAAATTTTATCTGAAGCTAGACTCACATATATTCTTATCATAAAATTTTTAAAATTTTTGGTTTATCCAATAAGTACGGTTTATTCATTAAAGTTTCCCCTGTTTCACTATTTGAAAGTTCCAACCCCTATTTACTAAAAATTAATTATCTCTTTGTACAGAATTTGAATGATGTTCCCGTTTGTTTCTATTGAAAATATACTCATTCAGTATTTTAAACATATAAATTTAAGCCTCTAATTATTTTTATTCAATTTTTTATGATTTTGCAAAGTCAGAACATGGGAATCCAAATTCATTCTGACATTGTCTCACAAAATTTATTATATCTCATGATTTACAATTCCATTACTTACACCGTTTCTTCTATGAGAAACTAGACTTAATAATATTTAATTCCATATTTTTTTCATACTCTAATTTTATTTTCATAATTTATGGTGATTTTTAAAATTTAGCCCACTGTTGTTGTCCAAAACTGTTTTAGTGCAAGATATTTATTATCATGTTTATAACACCCTTAGTTTCTTTCTCTACACTATTTCTCATCACTTTCTCTTAATTTTTCTTCACTAAAATATCAAGAACATAAGACCATATATGCAAAAACTTTACATTAACATCATTTCCATACTTTTTCAATAATATCAAACTTTAAAAAAATATTAAAATCTTGATGTTCTTACCTTGTCATATTGATTTCAATCTTTAACTTGATTTTCTCTCTCCTCTGGCTTCTATTTCTTGAATCCAACTTGATATTATAGCTCCCCATAGTCTTCTTGTTATCTTTCTCTCTTGATGGATATGGAAATTCTTTTGATTTCTAGATGAAAATGGTAAATTTTTGGTGGAAGGACCAAATTGTAAAGAAAACAAAACTTTCTTTCTTTCTCTCTTTTCTCACGTTGCTGCATGGGAAAAATGGTGGGTTGAATGATTCTTCATCTTTCTTTTCTTATATATATACACTAAATAAAATAATAATAAAATAATAAAATATCATTTAAAAATTAAATTAAAATATTAATAAACTAATATTTATTTATTTAATTAATCTAAAATATCTCCAACATATCATTATCTTCTATATTTCTCTCTCTTCTAATTGACCATTTTGCCCTTCATGATCTTTTAAAATTCCATCCTTGAGTCATCACTTAATTTGGTAAAATTGTGATTTAGTCCCTCAAAATTCTTCACCTTTTTCAATTTGGTCCTAATCCATCCATTTTCCTTAGTTTCTAGATCATTCCACCCTTAAAATATTTAAACCATTGGTCCTTCAACTTTTTCATATTTACATTTTAACCCCTCAAATTTTGAGTATTTACTCTTGGACAACAAAACTTTTCTCACTTTTGCGATTTAATCCTTTCTTGAACTAATATGTCATAATATACTTCCCAATGTTGACATAACTCCAAAATTTCCCCTTTTTGTCGCTTTATTTCCTTATTTTATTATATCAAAGATAATATCTTACTATAAAAAAATTTTGGGGTATTACAGAAAGTATTGTTTCTTAAGCTAATTTCTAACCTTATATAACAGTTCATTAAAGTTAGGTTAGGAAAATGTTGACTGGTTAGCCACTGTCTACTCTTGTTGCATATAGGGTGAGCGAAACTTGATTGAATTTCAAAACCTCAAAAAAAGAAATAGAATTTCGAGTTAATCGAATTAAATTATTCAAGTCAACTCGAATAAGTAATTCGAGTTTCGAGTACGAGTTGAGTTGATTTGAATTTTACAATTCAAATAATTCAAATCATTTGAATAACAGATTGGTGTAAATACCCCTTTGATCCTTATCAATTTTGAAAATGAGCAAATTAGTCTCTCTCTTACCAAAAATGATGGGAGTCGAATCCACCAATATAAACCTACGCCTTAATTTGCAAATTATGCAGTATAGGGAGTAGGGTCGATCCCTCAAAGACTGGTTTACTGTAAATTGTCACTCGTTTGGCCAGATTTATGTCGGGGCAGTTGTCGTGCCCAAGACGTTCGGGGGGATAAAAATTTGAAAACCTGAAATTAACAGAAAAATAACGTCAAAAGTAAAGGTTGAAAATAGAATAATAAAAACTGTGAAATAAATATTAAGAAAAATTAATTAGAATGAGCTCAGCTTTAGACACGAATTTTCCTCGTCTTTGAACCGATCCTCGAAATTGGATGAACTCCTCTTTTCCAATAAGCTAGTTATAGCTACCAAGGACGCCTCGGACACCAACTCTTCCTTGTGTAAATTAGTTATGGAACGTCCAATAACTAACTCTTACCGACCGAACAACCACGAAACGTTCGTGATTTAGAACTCCGGCAGCTTTGCGTTCTAGAAGAGCCTAGCTCGAACCAATGCCCTCAACCGCGTGGGGCATTTAAATCCGGTTACTACTTCCCTTGACGGAACCAAACAGCAGCCTCCACTTGGCACGCCAATGTGTTCACAGAAAACCGATTAGAAACATTCTTTTCGGAATTCCAACTGTACGTCTAATCACACCAAATCAAACGACGTCTTTTTTGACTTAGTGTTGATCTGACTTTATGAGCTGACAAAATCATACTCTTAATCCGGAGAAGCAATAAGTACTGGAATTTTAGGAGTTAAATGGCTCGGGTTCGTAACTTACGGGTTTTGACGAGGCTAATTTCGGCCTAAAGCTGAAAATGGGTTTAGTTGGCTAAGGTTTGGGACATGTTGGTATTTGATAAATTAAATAAGGTAGAAAAGGTTGAAAAGATGGGTGATGTGATTAAGTGTGGGGGTGATTGAAAAAGGGAATTTGAAAAAGGTGTTGTAAATGGAAAGTAGTAAAAGCTGGAAGTTTTTAGGAATTAAAAGTTAAAGAAACTAAAGACAATAAATAAATTTGTGAAAAGTTGAAAATAAATGTGAAATGGATGGTAGGCTACTGGAACTAATGAAAATTGAAGGAAAACAAGCTAAGAAATAACAAAGGCTACGTGAGAAAGGAGAGAATTGAAAGACAAAAGCTAAAATATTTTTTGATTCATTGATGAAATGATGAACAATACAAGCACTATTTATACTAGAGGATTTACTAAATTAGGAACCTACTAGTCATAGGAAATTAAGGAAAAAAAATATTCCATGACCAAAAATATCCCAAAATAATCTCCCCCACTAAATCAACAAATTTTCAGCTAATTAAAAATAGGAAAAATTCTACTTTGGCCCTCCTTCTTTGCTTCTTTCTTTAATTTGGCCCAATTGTTCCCTTTTTCTTCTATTTAGCCCCCAAATTGCATTCCTGCACAAAATTCAATAAATATGGCAAAGTTAGTGGTGCATTCTCATAAATTAACCAATTTAATTACATAAAATATGTAACTTTAGCATTTAATCAAAAAATTACAAAAAAAATCAAAATAATTTTCAAAAATTCAAAATATTTATAAAAATTTCAAATTTCATTTTTTTAAAATTATAAAAAATTTAAAAAAAATCTAAAAAATATATAAAGAAATTTAATTTTTTCTAAAATAATAATTTTTAAAATTAAATAAGTTAAAAAATTCAAGTTTGTTATACTAAAGTATCTTATTTTTTTATTATTTTACTTTGAAAAAGTTTTCAAAAATTAGATATAATGTAACAAGATTTTAATTTGATATGTTTAATTTTTTAATTTAACTCGAACGATTCGATTCGATTTGATTTGATTCGACTCGACTTGACTTTTATTTCACTCGACTCAATTCTAAAAAATTTCCAATCGAGTTAGTTTGATAAAATAGGACTCGTCAACTCGATTAACTCAAATTTTTTTGCTCGATTTGATTTGACTTGATTCAATCGAATGTTCATCCCTAGTTGCATATACTCCATCCTATAGACATGTTGTGTCATATAGTAAGAGTTTTAGGGGTGGAAGAGGTTATTGCAGGCATCAAGGCTCCCGCTCACAATGTTAATTATGTGGAAAACTAAGACATTTAGTGGACATATGTTTCTTCAAGTTTGATCCTAATTTTACAAGGGTATCTTACAGGTATAATGCTCCATTACTTACTTGTACGCCTAGCTCACACACACGTGAAAATATGTGTACCTACAACTCCACTATTGTACACAACTTTTACTTAAAACCAAAAGCCAATCCATGCACAAATCTTTCCCCTTGTAACCCCACCTTTAATCACATACTTCCAGATAACCCTCCATCTAGTCATATATTTCATCTATCTTATAATCCTAACCATTGCCTGGTTCCCTACAACTCTACTCCTTTCATACAACCAAATAGTCATTTTTTATCATTAATACCTTTCACCAATCAACTGTCCTCAACTTTTGTCCCAAATTGGATTTGACCAAGTTGTGACATATGTGGTTGAGACATGCTGGTGAGAAATCCTTGCAAATTCTAGCAAAGTAAGGATTTTTGAATGGTCCAAAGGCTTCAAGTTAGAATTTTGCAAGCACTGTGTTCTACAAAAGCAAAAGAGAGTGAAGTTTAGCATCATTATCTATGATACGAAAGGTATTTTGGATTATTTTCACTCAAATGTGTGGGGGGCTTCCAAGAAACATTGTTAGGAGGAAAACACTACTTTGTAACTTTTGTTGCTGAATTTTCTAGAAGATTTTGGGTGTGTACGATGAAAACTGAAGATGAAATGCTTAGAATCTTCCTTAAATAGAAAACTATGATAAAAAAAAACCAAACTAGCAGAAAGATTAAGTAGCTTAGGACAGACAATGGAAGGGAATATAAAAGTGATCCATTCTTCGACGAGTGCTAAAAGTATGGTATTGTTTGACACTTCGTTGTTAGGGATACACCACAACAAAATGAGGTGGAAAAGCATATGAATCATACATTATTGGAAAAAGTTCGATATATGTTGTCCAATATTGGGTTGTACAAGCAATTTTATGCTAAGGTCGTGTCATATGATTGTCATCTATTAATCATTTACCATCATCTACAATTGAGGGAAAAACACTTATGGAGGTATGGTTTGGAAAACCTACTACTGATTACGATTCTTTACATGTGTTTAGATGCATCTTTTATTACCATGTAAAAGAGTCAAAATTATATCCGAGAGCAAATAAGCTATGTTTATGGGAATCACCTCTGAAGTAAAGAGATTCCGACTTTGGTGTTTAGACACAAAGAAAATGATCTATATCAAATATGTTACCTTTGATGAACTTGCCATATTAAAAAAGGTAACAAATGAATATTTTCAAAGAAGTGGTACTTTACAGCAGGTGGAGTGTACTCCAAAATAGGAGGCCTTTGAGCATATGGTGATTAGCGCAGATAATGAGTCTGATTCTTCAATCATAGCGGAGGAATCAAAAAATGAAGAGGTTTCAACCCAAGAATCGTCAAATACACCATAACCATTTGCAATTAGAATGCCAAGGAGATAAATTCGTAACCTGCTCATTTTACTAATATGATGGCCTATGCAGCCTTGTTGAGAAGTGTTGTAGATTTCAGAAAGTGAGAAGTGCAAAAGTATCATGGATGAAGAAATACAATCTCTCTAGAAGAATAATACTTGGGAGTTGGTGCAAGTGGGTATTTGCAAAGAAAAAAGGGTTTCCTATCAAGAAAGATGTTAAACAAAAGCAAGGTTGGCAACTAAAGGCTACACTTAGAAGGAAGGAATTGACTACAATAAAGTAGTTTCACCTATTGTGAAACATTCCTCCATTAGAATTTTGTTGGCTTTGGTAGCCGACTGCCTCCTGACGTACCAACGTCCAGAGTAAAAATCTTGCACAAAATATGTCAAATAGGCGGTGTCTGCAAGTATATGAGTCAGGTTGTAATATAGTTACAACGAAGTAGGTGAGTACTCCAAGGATTGTACCCAAAAGAAGGGAGTACTAAATTAATCCTAACCTAAGCACAAATAGAGCTAATTAGTACTTTAAATAAATTATATTATGAATAAACATAAAGAAAGGATTTTTGGTATTTTTATAAATAAAGAATAAAATACTATAAAAGGAAAACTTTGAGAAATTTGATATGGAAACTGAATCAGATCTGAGCATGGGTGATTAGCTCACTTCGGTAGTCATAAGTAACTGTTACTTCGAGTTTTTGTTCAATCAACTAGCGTTACCCTCGCAGGATCTCTCAATCTTCCACTAGAATAATGACTTGGAAAAAACTACTTATCTCTCAACCTCACAGTCCAGACCGGCTTGGGGCTAAGGTGTTCACAGATAAGCCATGCCAATTTTGGGTTAATTCCCACCTAAATGACTTCCTAAGGTCGTCAAGCCTAGGGTTTAAGTTCTTCCTCTCCTAAACAGCTGATTCATTAATAAAAGCCTGCACAACAATCAATTAATCATACCTCCACTCACTAATCCCCCATAAGAGGATTAGTTCCTCATAGATCTCAAAAACATAATAAACTTGATGTAAAAGATGAACATTAATAGCAAATCAAGAGCCGAAGGTTTAAGAGAATCCTGAATTGTGTTTAATTGAAGCACGAAATCCACAAAGAGTTGATCAAGTTCCACAAATCAAATCTCCTAACAAACACAAAACTAACAATAAGCTAAAGCCTAAGAAAAAGGAAAAACTAAAAATTAAAATTATAAAAAAATTATAAGGTATGAAAAGTTGTCCATAACAAGTGTTAAATGAGCCTATTTATAAAGTTAGGGTTGTCGTCGTCCTCAACCTTAGGTTAGTTGACACTCTCGTGTTTAACTTTTGATTGTGCAGACCAAAACGTCCTTAGCTCATAAGTATTTCTCGTACAGGATCGATCTCTTAACACCCTAGTACGTGTGCCGCGACATCGAAGGCAGTATGCTCGTACTTAGGGTAGCTTTAGGGGTGTGTCGCGACATCTCTTGGTTGTGTCGCGACACTGAAAGAAGTCTTGGAATTCTTGCTCTCTGCTTCCTATGTTGCGACATCAAACTTCCTGTGTTGCAACACAGCGACTAGTATTGAGTTGGTACGTCGTCTAATGGTCTTCTGCACACTCACAAAGTATATTAGCTCACCCTTAGGCCTCATTCGACCCCTAAGGTCAATAAAATACTCAAATTACACTTTTTATTCAATGTAAATAAAATTATAAAAACTCAACTAAAACCTAATAAAAACGCTTGTATTCAAGCTCTTCAAATAGGAAAACTAGTTTAATCTATTGCACCGAATTACAACAAATCAGTAGCATAGTTGAATTTGGAGCTAGATCAACATGATGTGAAGACAACTTTCTTGCATGGTGATTTAGAATAGGAAATCTATATGACATGGCCAGAAGGATACAAGGTTGCTATTGGAGAAAATTGGGTTTGTAAGCTAAAAAAATCATTGTACGGGTTGAAGCAATCCCTGAGGTAGGTACAAGCAATTTGATAGCTTTATGAGCAGGCAAAAGTACACCAGAAGCAAATATGACCATTGTGTATATTTGTGAAAGCTACTAGATAATCTTTCATTTATCTTCTCCTGAATATTGATAATATGTTGATCGCTTTGAAAAGTCAGAGAAATAGATGAATTAAAGGCTCACCTAAATCAAGAGTTTGAGATGAAGAATCTAGTTGAGGTCAAGAAAATTCTTGACATGGAGATACATAGAGATAGAAAGAGAGGCAAGCTTTATTTGACTCAAAAGCAATATTTAAGAAAGGTATTACAATGTTTTGGTCTGCATGATAATACAAATCATGTAAGTACTTGTCTCGCTTCTCATTTGAAACTCAGTGCTCAATTATCTCCTAAAAGTGATAAAGAACGAGAATATATGAAAAAGGTTCCGTATGCTAATGTAGTTGGGAGCCTGATGTATCGATGGTGTGTACTAGGCCAGACATTTCACAAGCAGTTAGAGTTGTGAGTAGGTATATGCATAATCCTGGTAAAGGACATTGGCAAGTTGTGAAATGGATTCTACGGTATCTTCTGGAAACCGTAGATGTCGGTTTGATCTTAAAGCAGTATAAGACGCTGGGTCAATGTTTAGTCAGACAGGTTGATTGTAATTATGCCAGTGATTTGGATAAATTTCAATCTACTACTTGGCATCTATTTACTCTTGCTAGAGCCCTAATAAGTTAGAAGTCTACCTTACAGCCTACAATAGTTTTGTCAACGACAGAGGCAGAGTATATGGCAATTTCAAAAGCTGTTAAAAAGGTTGTTTGGCTTAATGGATTGTTGGAAGACTTGGGAGTTGTTCAAAGTCACATTAGCCTTTATTGTTACAATTAAATCACTATTCATTTAGTTAAAAACCAAGTTTATGATTCAAGAACCAAGCACATCGACATAAGGTATCACTTTGTGAGAGAAATCTTTTAAGAGGGAAATATTCTACTTCAAAAGATTCCAACAGCTGAAAATCCTACAAATATAATGACTAGGGTGGTAACGACAATCAAGTTCAATCAATATTTTAACTTGATTAATATTCTGCGAGTTTGAACACCTTCGGGTGTATGGCTCTCGAGAACACATTTGGAGGCACTTTTAAAGATGACTTCACAACGTTTGAGAAGTGGAAGACACTAGAAGTTGAGTGAGATCGAAAAATTCACCAAAGTTGGAGATTTGTTAGTTATTTTCTCCTTTTTAAATCCCATATTGAATGGGAGCAAACGTTTGCTACCTCATCTCCTATACGTAAAGGCATTAGTGCCTTAAGTTTGAAGGTATCTCTTCCTTTGTTCTTCCCTTTTGCTTTGATATACTTAGTTATATTGGGTTCCATTAGTTTGTATATTTTTTTGGTACTAGTGAAGTTATCATTTGGTGTTGGTGTCCAAGGACATAGGCAGTTTGTTGAACCTCGTAAATTTGGTGCATTCTCTCTTTATCATTTTATTTGTATTTATTGATTTTTCTATGGCATTTGATATTCAATAGTAAATTATCGGGTTAATCCACTATGCTTGGGTAGTTTTAATTTGCTTTTGTCATTCTCAATTTATTTTGGTGTTCAATATTGAAGCTACATTGGTGTGGGATATTACCCAATGTCCTCAGCATAAAGCGCCTATTTATAAGACTTAAAAGGCTCCGGATATTTGATACCCATACATTAATGTACATACATTAACATCATTAATACTTGAATATTCCTAATTGATGAAAGTACGTTATAAAATTCATGTATGTTTATACTTACATTAATATGAATTTCATCATTAATGCCTTAGTTCATATAATTGAGACTATTGACCAGATTGGGATTAAATTGCAAAAAGAATTTGGTTTAATCGAACCTGAACTAATGAGCTCATAGCTCAAAACACAAGACAAGCTTATAGTAAGGGTTTGAGATTCTTGATCCATGATAAATTACAAATACAAAATCTAAAAACGATTTACCCATAAAGTAAACGTATTATACATTGAACTTTTAGCATCAAAAGTGTCCATTACGCATGTTTTACAAAATCAATTTCCAGCAAAACATATGTTTGTATAAATTACATTTTTTATGTGAGAAAGAAAAAGCTTTAATTTGAGACTTGTATCATAAGCCCGAAAGAGTCGGTAAAAAGTATCTCGTGGTTGTGGGAATGATGGGTATTGAATGATGAGAATGATAATTGGATTGTGATCATGATTCATGCAGTATGCAATCATATGAGGAAGGTTAGTCTATTAAAAAACCTTTTTGTGCTTTGATAAAATTATATACATTCAGATCAAAGTCATGCATGCTCATAAGTACTGATAATTTGATGATCAATTCCTGATTCAAACTGAGACACTCTCCTCCAAGCTCCAATGTCAGGATCTTCGGAGAATATATTATAGTCTCAAACTCCTTAGATATATATGAGGAGAAAGGAGTTGATGATCATTGGAAAAGAAAAGTGCCAGAAAGTTCATTCGAGGAGCACACGTCAATCATGGGTGTATATATAAATTAAGCTCTGCTGATGAGCCCATGATTGCAGTTACTCAGTGGAGAAATCATCAGAAAGCTTAATTAATATTTATATATGGCCCAAGGGATATAATTGAACTCCAGGTGGATGTATGATGATGAGTACTTGTACTAATCAATTATCACCTGAATAATCTCATGTTATCTTTGACATATTCATGCATGCAGCGCGCAGGTCATTTCCTCTCTTGATATTGGGTTTTAACTCTTCTTTTAATTAGTCAAGTTGGAAACACAAGTAATATGGCGTAAATGATGAAAATAAATAAATAGAGGTCTGTTTGTAGGAAGTTTTGCAGTTAAAGAAGACATTTACGGTGTAGGTTTTGATGTTCTACTTTTCATTCTCAAACATCGAGCATGTGGGATCATCACATTAGATAAGAAAAGTGGCTGTATTAATTTAGTGATATTCATAATGAAGAGCAATTGTGCTCATGCGAGTGTATGAGGGTCCAAAAGGAATCAAGGCCCACGCTAGCTAAGATCATTAGCATCCATTGCTCACTCATAGTACTTTGGATTCATTAGAAAGCCATGAATCAATGCATTTGAAAATTTCTCCTTATTTAAACACCCAAGATGCAAACGACGGATGAACAAGACCAACTATCTTTCGTTCCTTGAAAACCAGCAATCTCATTATTGCTCTAACTAAAACTTGTTCCTTTGCACTCTCTAAGGCAGAAATACAACTTTCTTCTTCATAGCACATTAACTGAAGGCAGACAGGTACTATCCATCAAATCCAAATAATTTCTTTGTCTTCATGGATCTCAGCAACTCAAAGTCTTCCTCTTCTAAAAGCAAAAGAAAGCAGCAACCTCAGCACCAACAACAGCAACAACAGGAAACAAGATTCTTGGGTGTAAGGAGGAGACCATGGGGTAGATACGCAGCGGAGATAAGAGACCCTTCCACAAAAGAAAGGCATTGGCTCGGCACGTTTGACACTGCGGAGGATGCAGCCTTGGCCTACGACCGTGCCTCTCGCTCCATGCGTGGCTCCAAGGCTCGAACCAACTTTGTCTATTCTGATATGCCAGCTGGTTCATCCGTCACCTCCATCATCTCCCCTGACGAATTCCAGCATGACATTTCATCCATCTTTTCCATTAATCCCCCTTTCCACCATCAAAATGATGCTAACCACAACCAGATTTTCTTCAATCAAGACCCTTTCAATGCATGCCAGTTTTATTCCGGATTACCCGCCCAGGAGAGCGATGCAGTTCAGTCTTACAGGCCCATTACTGGGCTCATGGAAGCTGGAAATGGTGGTTCTCCACAGTTCAGGGATAACTCGTCTGAGTTGCCACCTTTGCCTCCTGATGTCTCCTCTACCTGTTACGGGTACGGGTCGGGAGTTGATGGCTCAGATATGGGTTATGGAGCTTGGAATGACACAGGCCTGTTCGGGTTCTCGGATCAAAACTCAAATGGGTTTGACTCGTCTGTGGGCTTTAACTCATACGAGTTAGAGCAGGACAGCCCTTTCCTTGAGAACATGTCATTGCCATCGCTTCCTGATTCGGTAGCTGACGCATTTGATTTGGGTTCATCCCCCACTTACTTTTTTCAATAACTTCCACAAGAACAATAAACAGCAAACTGCTATTGCTACTACTATATTTTATATATATATATATTATCAGCTTAGTTTGGGTTCTTGCTGTTAACGCCTTTCCTATTTCCATGTTTTCTTTTCTTGGCCGGGACAAGTAACGTTTCCTTGGATTGTTGTTGGATTTGGGTCCATTTTGAGAAAATGGCCAGCTTCTAAACCTCTTTTGTACTTCATGATATGCCTTATGAGAGGCCCAAAGTGTTTTCACATTTGTACATCGCTGCGTATTTATAATCAACTTGGACAATTTTATTCAAATGTTAAATTGTAATATGTGATTACTATTTAACCTTTTTAATTTTAGTATTTGTAATTAGGTTTTTCATCTTTTAGTAATAATAATAAAATGTTAAGAGTTCTGTCGACATTCATTTCTCTCAATTTGCAATAACGATAATTTGACACTGCTCACATAGATTGAACCTTTAAGATCTTAATGCTTCATATCTAACTCTCATCTTGCATAAACCCTATATAACCTGTCTCAACATTTATTCTAACTTAAATCCCACCATAAATAAAATGGTTTATATGTCAAAAAAGCCCTTAAGAAAATGCGAAAAAAAAATCAATTAAGCTCCTGTATTAAATCCAAACACAATTAAGCCTCTTCCGTTAACTAAAACAATCAATTAAGCTTTTTCGTTAACGAAATCTACAGTTGATAGTGTTGACTGTTAATATATATTGACAGAACAATCAAATGGTGACACATGATAGCTTATGGTTATAAAAAGTTATAAAAATCGTTAAAAATAAAAAAAATTATAAAAATTATTAAGTATTTAAAATATATTAAAATTATATAAACTTATAAATATTAAAAAATTATAAATTAATAAAATATATTTAAAAGTTTATAAAAACATATAAAAATTCATAAAAACTTATAAATAATATTAAAAATTCCAATAAATTATAAAAATTATTAAAAATTTAAAACTATAAAAAAATCATTTAACCTCCTAAAATCATAATGAATACATGATATTCCACCAAGAGTTAGAAAATGTGAAATAAAATGTTATCAATATTCCACACATAAAACAATAATAGTGAAATCCTCTTCTTTTTATTTATATCTTATTGTTTTTATTTTTAAAATTTTTATCTCCAATACCATAACACTAATAAAATGATAAACAAAATATATCTGTTAAGTAAATAACAAGTTTTGGGATAGGTAATAAATTAATAAGAATCACTCCCCTATCAATTCTCTACCTCTTATAAAAATCAACTCGCCCTATAGTTAGCTTTATCCTTGAGATATGTCTTTTTTGCAACCACTCTTGCATTCTCTTTTGGATTCATTTGTTAATTTGGTGGGTTCAACAAGCTTGTCTTAATTTTTGGTGGAAACTTTGCAAGCAGCTCCTGCAACATAAACTCTTCAAATAACAATTGAGCATCTTCAGACAGAGGTTTCGCCCTTGGCATATGCATCTTTTCAACACTACTCTTCTCAATGTTGTTCTCCTTGCTACCATTATCAACGACCAAGTTGTAAAAGTTACCAATAATAGTGCAATTAGTTTGGAAATGTTGTCGGTCTTGGGTTGTATCTGTATCCTTCAATGCCAACATTAGCTTTCATACTGCCAAAATTTGTCCATCTCCTGAATCTTCTCCATTGCTATCACCATTGAGTTTGCATATTATCTCATTTCCTTCCTCAATTTCTTTGTCCCAGTCGCCACATTCTACAATGTTGATATTCCTTTTTTTTAGACAATTGCTAGAGCGATGTCCAAGTAGATTACACCAGTAGCATTTTCCAACAATCGACTTAGCATATGGGTTCTTCCACATATGTGATGTTTGTGTCTCGATCCTCCTCCCCTAACTTCTTTCTTGCTGCTTTATCATAATTGGATTTTTTTTCGTTTGAATTTGCACGTATTCAGTTGATGTATTATTCTCCAAATTTCTTGATGCATATTGATAGAAATTCTTCTTAGTCTAATCCACCTTATTCTCTTTCATCATCATCTCTTCCATATTTTGTGCTTTGGCCATGTTCTCCAATGTTTGCACACCGACCTTGTCTTAAATTGCAATCCACTAAGGTATATGGCTACTTGCTGGTTGTCGGACTTCATCAGATTGTTGCGTTTGAAAAGCTTCATGAACTTTATGGTGTAGTCATGAACTAATCTGTTTCCTTGGGTTCACCGTTGATATTGCAAGAATAGATATTGCTTATAATCTGGGGGAAATCGAGCCTTGAACAATTGCTTCATTCTATACCATGTCCATACTCGTCCCTCTCCCTCACGGTGCCTTGTGTCTTGTAAAAGTTCCCACCAAGCCAAGGTTATTCCCTTCAAAAATCTATCTACTTTAGCAAGCCAATCCCTAAAAACCCCCAATACTCAAATTACCATCGAAGTGATGAAGATCTATCTTTAGATGGAATTCATCATCTCAAGCATATCGTTTGGCGGGTTGGCGTTGTTGGTTTCCACTTGCCCTATGTTCTCTGAATCTTTCACGTTGGCTTGTTGTTGATATGGTCAAACAAGATGGCGCCTTCTCATACATGGTGCTTGGGCAAATTCCCCAGCTTCATGCCTTGGACTTGTATTTGTGGTGAGAGCATCCATACGTAGATTCATTTCATCTAATTTACTATCAAGATATTCTCTCAAGAAACAAATCGCCTCTTGGAAATTCAAGGGAGTGGCAATATTCTATTGATTTTCTTGAGCATCTCCTCCTATTTGGTTGTTGTGAGAACCTCAACTTTACTAGTGTTAACAAAATATTAAATAATATATACAATACAAAATGCATATAAAGTTAGATAATTTAATAATTATATTATCAAATTTTATAAAGTTTATATATATAATAACAGAACAACAATAAAAGATGAAAAGATCATTTTAATAAGTTCACCTACTGAACTCTGCATGCCTAGAACTAATGCCCCCACCAACCAACATTATAACCCTAAGATAAAAATCGTGCATTGAACCAAAAAGTATAATGAAACATGTAGATTTTTTAAATTTTGGGGTTGACCACTATCATTAAAGAAATCGAAAACCCTAAATTAGGAAACCCAAAAATCAAAAAGTCCTCTTCTTTTCCGTAATCAAATCTAAAATTCTAAACAAAAAAATTAAAATACCCAAAATTCCTCTTCTAATTAGTAGTCAAATAGAAAACCCTAAACCAATATCTCAAAAATCAAAAACCTTAAACAAAAATATCAAAAATCAAAAACCCTAAACCAAAATCTCAAAAGTAAAAAATCCTAAAGCAAAATTCCCAAACTTCAAAACCCTCAGCCAAAATCAAAATAACATATATAATGTTTTCAAAGTGAACTTTTAAAAACATACCCCAAAATAAAAACACCACATAAATATCATCGAAAATCAAAATACGATTCTATAATAAGTTTTGGGTAATTTTCTTTCGCACAATTTTTTTACTTTCTCAAATTAGGGTTCAATTTCTACTCTCTTTTTTTTTAGATTATCTGATTCAAGTATTTTTTTTAGGATCGGCATTCTCATTTCTGAAACGATTTTAGTGTCTATGTATTTTATGTTTTATTTTTTAATTATTTTTTAATGAATAAAAGTTTTTTTTGAATTATTTTTTATTTTAATTACATGTGAAATGCGCTTAGGTGGAATAAAAACATTTTTCCACATCAACGTTGTCGAAACCATTTTATTTTTTTGAAAAAAAAATAAAAATTAGTTGTTGATGAAAATTTGGAGTTGCCACCAATATTTTATTAAGGTGTGACTGGATCACCTAAAACGACTTTGGTCTACGAGTTTTTTAGAAAAATGGGTTCGAGAGTCAGTTACGTTCGAGGAAGGATTAGCACCCTCGTTACGCCCAAAAATTGGTATCAAATTGATTAATTAATGTCTTAACGTCGAGAGTTAAAAATACGATCCTTAATTAAATTAAATTTTTTTATTAAGACTCTCTCATTTTGAAACAGAAAACATCACACCCAATGCGTTAGGGTACGATATTTTATTTCTTCAAGATGAGTTTGTCCAAAAGGTTTGTGTGATAAAATTTAAAAGGATATTCAATTGTTTAAAATTTATGAAGAAATTGCAGCCCAATACATTAGGGCACAATCCCTTAAAATCCCAAACATTGAATATTTCCTTTATTAATTTTTTTAAAAGAAATCTTTATCTCGAGAAATCAACACGTCACATCCAATGCATTAGGACACAACATATTGAATTCCCGACGACAAGTCTTTCATTTTATTTTTGATTAAAGAGCAATTCTCGATTGTTAAATTTAACGAAGAAAATTGAAACCCAATACATTAGGGCTCAATTTTCTTGAAAAATCCTAAATATGAGTATTATCTCTATTTTGAAAATTTTCTGTTTTTAAGTTCGAGTAAAAAGATGATGTAATGTTATATTAAATGTAAAATACAATAATAAATACAACTATTGCGTAGAAATAAGATAAACAAATAAATAAACGAATTAATGTACATAATAAAAATAATGACATGCGAAATATCAAATAAATGAACAAAATAAAAGCATTCTTTAGAATATAAATGAAAACACAAATGAATAAACGAGTGAGGAAAATAAAAAAACTTATAAAATAAAAAAGAGTAAACAATAAAGAATATAAAGTGTGTTTATAATATGTATGTTGAAATTATGGAAAAAAAACATGGATTTACATATAAAATTTGGATTATAGAATTTATATAACAAATTATATATAGCGCATTTATAAAAAGAAATATATAAACATATATATTATAAAATATGTGTAAAAAAGAATGTATATTTGAGCATTTTAAAAAAAAATAAATATATACGTGTATATATATATAAATAAAAAAATATTTGTTAGAAAAAAATTATATACACATGTGCACATATATAAATAATAAATATATACATATATAGATTTTTGAAAAAAAATAAAAAAAATAATTACATATATATAAAAATAATAATTACATTATTAATTAATTAAAAAATAAAGAAAAAAACTATATTGAACTGTAGACAAAAATCAGGGGCAAATTTGCAAATAATTGGAGACTATAGGACCCTATTGAATACGCCAATAATTCAGAGGGGCTGGAAAGGAAATTATCCCTTCCCCTTCAAAACGGCGTCGTTCAAATAGGATTAAATTGAAATAAAAAAAAATTGAAGGGATAAATTTTAAAAAAACTCAATTGTAAAACATTAAGAGGCGGAGGGGCTAAAAGCGCAATTTACCCCTCCGCTTAAAAACACGCGAATCTTAGGCCGGGTCGGGTCGGAGTCGGGTCAACCCATGCCTAAAACGACTCCGTTTTGAAGGGCTATTTAAGCCACTAACTCTCCCCCAAAAATTTCATTTTAAGCCTTTTTTTTAAAAAACAAAAAAAAACTTTCAAAAGCTCTCCCCTCCCTCATCGTCCGGCCAGGGTCCGGGCACTGGCCGATCGTCGGCCACCGCACCGGCCGCCGGCCTCCAGCGACGGCACCGCAGTTTGCGGTGGCCGAAAAAGGGAAAAATCCCCTATTCGGCTTTAGCGGCCCCTCTAAACCCAAATCCGGGCTCGAAAACACCAAAATACCAACAAAAATCCTCAAAGCAGGCAAGAAACCTTTCGGTTTTCGGCCACCGATCCTCGGGGGTGGCTCCCTTTACCGTCTCAGTGACGTTTCAGACTCGAACGAAGGTGAGTCGTTTTCTTTTTCCCTTTTTATTTTATTTTCGCATGTAAAAAAAATAAAAATGAAAAAATGAAAGAAAAATCTTGTAACGAAGCAAGAAAATAGATGTTAACCTCCAATATTTGATGTTTTTTGATCTAGTATTCTCTGCTCTTTTTGTTATGAAATATTCATTTTTTATTGATTCTTCGATCCACATTTACAGTATCTTAAGATTGTTTTTATAGCAATCGTGAAACAAGAAAAAATAAAAAGAAATCTTCTGGTATCTGCTTGATTTGATTTCAATATTTTCTTGCCATATGCTGCTTTGCTTCTTTTTTTGCTGTGCAGGTACGAGCGCGTGGAGATTCGGAGGGCATGGTTGCGGCGGCTGAAAATTAGAAACCCTAGGGTTTCCGATGATTTTGGGCCACTGTAATTTGGGTCCTTGTTTTATTTTATTTTGGGCCTTATAGGCCTGCTTGTAATTTGGGCCTTTTTAGACCCGGGCAAAATAGTGTATTACAGCTGCCCCTCTTTGCTTGTTATCAGGTAACAAGAACAGAGCAAAGACCAAAAACCAATTTTGCCTGGTCGTACTGAACTTTGGGGCTTTTCTTTAAGTAACTTCATTCATTCCTACTGCATCTTCAGAGATATAGGAACGAATGCTTCAATCTACTCCACTGCAATGCCATAGAGATAGGATTCGTACGTTGTAGTTTCTCAAGAGAACAAAATTTGCTATCTTTAATCTACTCCACTGCAACTTCAGGGAGATAAGACTTATAGCTTCAACTTGATCTGCTGCAACTTAAAGATGAATTTGATGCGATCTGCTCTACTGTAATTTCATAGAGATAAGATCCATCACTCTAATCCACTACCACTTTAGGGAGACAGGATTTGCTTATTTAGTTTGCCCCACTGTAATTTCTGGGGGATAAGACTTGCTTTCTTGAGTCTGCTCCACTGCAACTTCAGGGAGATAAGACTCGCTTTCTTGGGTCTACTCCATTGCAACTTCAGGGAGATCAGACCTGCTTACTCAGTCTACTCCTCTGCAACTTCAAGGAGATAAGACTAGATGCGATCTGCTCTCTGCAACTTCAGAGAAATAAGAATTGTGATTTTAATCCGCTCCACTACAACTTCAGGGAGATAAGATTATTAGCTTTAATATGCTCCACTGCAACTTCAGGGAGATAAGATTCGCCATCTTCAGTCTTTTAAATTGCAATGTTGGGGAAACAAGATTCGCTGTCGTAGCTTCAATCTGTTCTACTACACCTCCAGGGAAGTAAGATTCACCGTTGTGGCCTTAATCTGCTCTACTGTAATGCCAAAGAGATAAGATTCGCTGCCCACAGCTTCAATTCGCTCCACTTCAGCTAATCCAGGCCTTAACGCCAGGGAGATAAGATTCGCCGTCGTGGCTTCGATCTGCTTCGCTGCAACGTCAGGGAAATAAGATTCACCGTTGTGGCTTCAATCTTTTCTATTACAATGTCAGGGCGATAAGACTAAAGTCTTCTATCTGCTTCACTGCCAGTACAGGAAGGCAAGATCTGTTATTTTCAACCTACTCCACTGCTGCTCAGGGAGACAAGGCAGGTATCTTCGATCTACTTTGCTGTCAATACAGGCAAACAAGATCTGCTATTTTTAACCTACTCCATTGCTGCTCAGGGAGACAAGGCTGGAATTTCACTAGCTTGTTCTCTGGGGAACATGACCTGTATAATTCAATTCATGAACCTAATTATGTCTATTGATTAGGATGTCATGATCAGAATAAATCAAATGCTCCTAACTAGACGTGTATGAATGACATTTGAATGAATGCAGAATGTCATTTTTTCGAGAATGATTCTCCTTTATCACTTAGGTTATCATTGCTCAAATTTTATTAATGCTTTATCACTGACGTGTTACAACGCCCTCCTGATCAGCTGGCGTTTTCAAAGAAACACTTTGTTTGATTACCCCCACTGTAAACCTCAAAGTTCAATCTACCAGGACGCAAAATTTGTATCATCTTTCTTCCACTGTGACCGAAGGGTAGAAAAAATTTGGCTTTTCTCAATCCTCTCCTATCGTAATTCAAAGATGCAGATCATGAAACTCTTTTACATCATTCCCAGGGTGCCATACCAAATGCTCATGCACAAATGAAGGGTTTTTTTTCCAAAGGGAATTTCTTCTTACTCCTTGGTGATTGAAGCTTTTTCACCAAGCCAGACTTCTTGTCATCTCATTCAATTAATATTTAGACAACAAAATCTGAAAGAACAGTCTTAATTTAGACTTTTTCTTTCTTAGACATTTCAATTTTTAAGCTTGGTGCGTTCTAAACAATAATCCTATTTCAGGTTACTAAATTTTTAGAAATTTCCAAAGTAATATGCAAAAATCTTTTCATGAATGTTTATTAGTCCATCAATCATTATTTTAATGCGACATGCTTGCATAAAGATCAAAAATACTGACTAAGAAAGGAATTAATTCAGGGCATAACTCAAATAATAGAAAAGGATTTATTGATAGCAAATGTCTTGAAAAGAAAAAGTATTCAAGAACAGCAAAGAATGAAGTATCGCAAGAACAAACAAATTCAATACAAGTATTATGAAGACTAGGTGCCTTGGATATCGCAGCTTGAACTTCTCCGTGCAAACTAAGAACCATTTTGAATTTAACATGTGTTTAGGAGATCTACAATACTTCGTCGACGCCCCAAGATGTCGCATATCCTTTTCTTGTTGATTTAGGTATAGCAAGATCACCACATGCCCCATTCTGACCAATGTTTGAGCCGCCCTTTTCGGGTTTTCAACTCAAATTCCCTTTGGTCTCAAGGCGCCCTTTGCGAGTTTTCACATTGGCCTCTCTCTTTTTTTTAAAGCGCCCTTTGCGGGTTTTCACTTTGATTCCTACTTTTCAAGTGAAATATTTCTTGACCGAATCTGAATTTACAGGATTCGGTAAATTTTTGCCATCCATTTCACTCAAAATCAAAGCGTCTCCAGAGAAAGCCTTTTTTACAACATAAGGTCCTTCCCAGTTTGGCATTCATTTCCCTCTGAAATCCTTTTGTAAAGGGAGGATTTTCTTTAACACCAAGTCCCCCTCATGAAATTCTCTAGGACGGACCTTTTTGTTATATGCTCTCATCATTCGTTTCTGGTACATTTGACCGTGACGAATAGTTTTTAGTCTTTTTTCCTCTATCAAATTCAACTGATCATACCGAGATTGGATCCATTCAACCTCATCCAACTTTAACTCAGCCAATACCTGGAGAGAAGGGATTTCAACTTCAATGGGTAAAACTGCCTCCATCCCATAAACCAAAGAAAAAGGCGTTGCCCCAGTAGAAGTCCTGATAGATGTTCGGTAAGCAAGAAGAGCGAATGGTAACTTCTCATGGCAATCCTTGTAAGTTTCAGCCATTTTCGCCATAATTTTCTTAATATTTTTGTTGGCCGCCTCTACTGCACCATTCATTTTTGGATGATACGGTGATGAATTATGGTGTCTAATCTTGAATTGGTTGCAGACTTCCGCTATTGTGCTGTTATTCAGATTTAGCGCATTGTCAGATATGATTCTTTCAGGCATTCCATATCGACATATGATCTCTTTCTTCAAAAACTTACTAACTGCTGACTTCGTGACATTAGCATATGAGGCTGCTTCTACCCACTTAGTGAAGTAGTCAATAACTACAAAAATGAAACGATGTCCATTAGAAGCCTTTGGCGATATTGGCCCAATGACATCCATCCCCCACATGGAGAAAGACCATGTAGAAGTCATAACATGAAAAGGTGAAGGAGGCGCGTGCATTTTATCTCCATAAATTTGGCATTTATGGCACTTCTTGGCATAATTGATGCAATCTCCTTCCATGGTGGACCAGTAATATCCGAATCTAATGATCTGTCTAGCCATGGTGAATCCATTGGCGTGTGTTCCACAAATACCGTCATGGACTTCTTCTAAAATTTCCTTAGCCTCTACAGCATCCACGCATCTCAACAGTACTCGATCCTTTCCCCTTTTGTATAGAATCTCTCCATCTAAGACATAGTCGATAGCTAGTCTCCTCAATTTCCTCTTATCATTCTCCGTTGCCTGATTAAGATATTCGCGATTCTTCACATATAGCAATATGTCTTGGTACTAGGGACGATTATCATTCTCCACTTCTTCAATACTGTAGCAGTGGGCCGGGATCTCATAAATACTAATTTGAATGGGCTTCATGTCCTTTAATCTGTTCACTTTAATCTCACTTTAATCATGGAGGCTAAAGTAGCCAGAGCATCAGCCATCTGATTTTCTTCCCGTGGGAGATAATAAAAGGTAATGTTGTCAAATTCTTCAATCAATTCTAGAACCAATCTCCGATAACGGATTAACTTGGGGTCTCTTGTTTCCCATTCCTCTTTTAGCTGGTATATTACTAATGTTGAATCTCTATATATTTCAACTGTCTTAATTTTCCGCTCTATGGCTGCCCGGATTCCTATGATGCAAGCTTCATATTCGGCCATGTTGTTGGTGCAATCAAAGTCCAATTTACTGGTGAAAGAATGATGATCCCCATTTGGAGATACCAAGATTGCCCCAATCCCATTGCCTAACGCATTCGAAGCTCCATCAAAGTTTAACCTCCAAGAATGATTTTCTTGAGGACCCTCTTCAGTATTTGCCACACACATCAAGTCTTCATTCGGGAAATCAAAGTCTAGAGGCTCATAATCTTCTAAAGCTCTACTAGCTAAGAAATCTGCTATCGCACTCCCTTTGATGGCTTTCTATCTTACATATACTATATCGAACTCAGAGAGCAAAATTTGTCATCTAGCCATTCTCCCGTTCAACGCAGTTGACTCCATCATATACTTTAAAGGGTCTAATTTTGAAATCAGCCAAGTTGTATGGTAGAGCAAGTATTGCCTCAATCTTTTTTCGTCCAAATCAGGGCACAACATAATTTTTCAATAAGTGAATATCTCATTTCACAATCAGTGAATTTCTTACTGAGATAATATATCGCCTTTTCCTTCTTTCCAGTCTCATCATGCTGACCCAACACACATCCCATGGAACTATCAAACACCATTAAATACAGAATCAATGGTCTATTCGGGCTAGGTGGTGACAGTACTAGAGTATTGGATAAGTATTGTTTTATCTTTTCAAAAGCTTCCTGGCAGTCTTCATTCCAAACACCTAGATTATGTTTCTTCAGAAGATGAAATATGGGATCACATTTCTCGGTCAACTGTGAAATGAACTGAGCAATATAATTCAGTCTTCCTAAGAAACCTCGAACCTCTTTCTGAGTACGTGGGGGCAGTAAATCTCGTATTGCCTTGACTTTGTTCGGGTCAATCTCGATTCCTTTCTCACTGACTATGAAGCCCAACAACTTCCCTGACCTGGCTCCAAAAGTGCATTTTGTTGGATTAAGTTTGAGCTGAAACTTTCTTAGTCTTAAGAATAATTTTCTCAGGACCTACACATGTTTCTCCTCTATTCCAGATTTGGTAATCATATCATCTACATAAACTTCAATCTCTTTGTGCATCATGTCATAGAACAAGGCTACCATGGCTCTCTGATATGTTGCTCCCGCATTCTTTAATTCGAATGGCATCACTTTATAGCAAAATGTTCCACACAAAGTAATAAATGTAGTCTTTCCCATATCTTCAGGATGCATCTTTATCTGATTATATCCTAAGAAACCATCCATGAAAGAGAACAGTGAATACCCCGCCGTATTATCCACCAAAGTATCAATATGTGGCAATGGGAAATTGTCTTTTGGGCTTGCTTTGTTCAAATCTCTATAATCCCCGCACATTCGTACCTTTCCATCTTTTTTAGGGACTGGAATGATGTTGGCTACCCATTCAGAATATTTGACCTCCTGTAAAAACCCAGCATCAAACTGCTTCTTAACTTCCTCTTTTATTTTAAGCACAATATTAGACCTCATTCTTCTTAGCTTCTATTGAACTGGCTTACAATCCTCCCTTATAGGTAGGCGATGCACTACAATGTCAGTGCTCAACCCGGACATATCTTGGTATGACCATGCGAAGACATCTTTGAATTCTTAGAGTAGTTCAATGAGGTCTCGTCTTGTCTTTGCGGAAATCTCAGTTTCAACTTTCACCTCTTTCCCTTCTTCCAAGCTCACAACTTCTATTACTTCCTTGTGAGGTAGAATTTGTTTTTATTTTTGTTCTACCATTCTCAACAAGTCCAAAGATAAACCACCATCTACGTCACATTTAAAGTCCTACGATCCCTCTAAACACATGTTTCATTCAAGAGGAAATTCTGAGTTTGTAGCAGCGTCATTCACGTCATTGATATACAGGGACCTAATATGGTTACAAGAGAATGCATGAATTTATGTACAATTATTTGGGCAATATGATTATAAATGAAGGAATAATTTAATATATTTACTCGTATGGAAAGAATATTTGCTTGAAACAATTGCAAAGATGTATTTTATTAAAATAATGATATTTGAACATAAGCTTTTTACACAAAAGAGTTCTTATTATTTCTAGGCTAAAACAACAAGTTTTCTCTGAATATTACTCTGAGACAGTTCTAAATACTTCAGGTATTTCTTCCGCAGTCCAATTATTTAGAACACTCCTAGGTTCATAAGGACAAATGTTTAACAAGCTTATCTCTTCATTTGCATCCTCATTTAGGGCATTGATGTGCATATTTTCCAATGTCTCTTTGATGCTTTCCTCAATCAGTATATTTCTCTCAAAATGAATGATCCCTCCAGATACGAAGGTTTTGGATATATGGGGAATTATCATTGGCTCCCATTTAATTTCTTCCCCCCTTAAACGCGCCATTCTTCTTTCTTGCCTTCTTTTTAACTCCTTCTTTCTCTGTCCTCTATCTAGCTTGTACCCTAAGCCAAAGTTGTCTTGTTTTTCTTTCAGCACTGGAACCTCAATTTTCCCTTGAAGGTATTTCCCTAATCCTCTTTTGGGTAAAGCTCTGTTCCCTACCAACAATTGCAAACCCATCTCTGTAGTTTTGGATATTTTAGGCACCAGAATTTTGCTCCATTCAAGAACAAATGTTGCATTTACAAACTCCAGAGATCGGAACGAGCATTCCACCGACTCGTCATTAGTCTCCACATACGGCGCCTCATTAGATACAGCCACTATAATATCCTCTTCGGCATTTATTGTCACCTGCCGACCTTCTGACACTAACTTTAATTTCTGATGTAAAGATGACGGTATGGCCCCCGCTGAATGTATCTATGGTCTCCCTAATAAGCAATTGTAGGAGGGTCTGATGTCCATCACAAGAAAATCCACCTCATAAACTGTTGGGCCAATCAATAAGGGTATCTCAATTCTTCCCATGCCTTTCTCACTATACCGTCAAACGCCCTCACTATATTTTGGCATGTTTTCATGAAGGAGCTGTCTATGGCAAGCCTGTTAAGTGTGGATAATGGCAACACGTTCAAAGCTGATCCATTGTCAATCAACAATCCTGGCAAAGTATACCCCTTGCATCGTGTAGTTATATGCAAAGCCTTAGTAGACCCCATGCCCCCAGGTGGTATTTCATCATCATTGAAGGATATGAAATTATCAGCACTGATATTATTGACCAACCGATCCAATTTGCTGACAGAAATATCGTTGGCCACATAGGTCTCGTTTAGCACCTTCATCAACACACTTCGGTGTACTTCTGAATTCAAGAGTAAGACTAGTACAGATGTGTGAGCCGGTTGTTTATGCAACTGTTCGATGACATTATACTCACTGTGCTTCAAAAATTTGAGGAATTCCACAGCTTCTTCCTCTTTCACTGGCTCGTTGATGGATAACACAGGCTCCGCTATTTTCCCTTTCTTTTGTTCCACTGTTATGGCCCTTCCTTTCACAGGTTCTGGATAAACACCTATACCTTGATCCTCTATAATATCCTTTCCAGAGACAGTTGTATTGCACTCGTAGTTCCACGGAACTTTCCTACTATCTTGGTAAGAAAAGGTTGTTGGTTTCTTAATTATGATCTTTGGCATTGCTGGTGTTTTCACTTCATCATTCTTTGGTCGTGAGATGATAACTACAGGATGAGTTACTTTTGGAACCTTCATTGATTCAGATGCACATATACTTCCTTCTTTCTTAACCTCTTCGTAGAACTCCACCTCCTTGTCATCCATCATGCCTTGAACTAAGGCCCTGAATTCTACACACTCTTGAATATCGTGTCCCTCCTCGTGATGGAACTCATAGTAGTTTTTCCCTCCACAGCTTCTTTCAGGATCTAAGACAAACAACCCCTTTTCTACTGTCTTCTTCCAGACCCATCTTAAAGGAATTTTCACTTCTGCGATATCTTCCTTGATTTTTCTACCAATGTTCTAATCTATCATGTTCACTCCATTATCATTATGATTAGGTAACGGATTCTCTGTACTCGACGAATCATCCAATTTAACAATGTCCATGCCTATTAGTCTTTCAACCAGCTTTTTGAACACCATACAATGTTCTATGGAATGTCCCACGATTCCCGCGTGATAATCGCATTATGTATTTGCATCGTACCACTTGGGGTACGGAGGCTGCAAATGTTTCAAGTAGTGAAGGGAAACCATGTTTGCATTGAATAGATTCTGATACAGCTCCTTATACGATATTGAAATTGGTGTAAATTGAAGCTTCTCCGTATTTTGTCTTGTGTCAGATCCCTGTTTTGATGATCATTGTTGGTTAACAGCCACTTTTCCCAACTGATTCACCGTAATCGTCTTTGAATACCCCTTGCTATATGAACTTGTGTTGTTGACCTCATTTTCCTTCTTCTTCGAGGCCGACCTTCTACTTCTTTCTCCAGCATCTATCTTCCCGCTTCTGATAGCATTTTCTATCATTTCACCATTCATAACTATGTCAAAAAAGCTTTTAGTAGCACTTTCTAACATATGTGTAATAAATGGGGCTTTCAACGTGTTAACGAAAAGCATTGTCATCTCTCTTTCTAGAAAAGATGGCTGAACTTGGACGGCAACCTCCCTCCACCTCTGTGCATATTGCCTAAAACTTTTACCGGGCTTTTTTTCCATGTTTTGTAGAGTGATTCTATCAGGTATCATGTCGGTTACATGATTGTACTGCTTTATGAATGCCTGTGCTAAATCTCTCCATGAATTAACCTTGATACGACTCAGTTGATTGTACCACTTGGATGCTGCCCCTGTGAGGCTATCCTGAAAACAATGTATCAACAGCTGGTCGTTATTAACATACCCAGTCATCCGCCTACAAAACGTGGTAATATGGGCTTCGAGGCTACTAGTTCCATTGTACTTCTCAAACTCGGGCATTTTGAATTTGTAAGGGAGTACTAAATCTAGAACCAAGCTCAATTCTTTAGCGTCAATCCCATGGTAGCTCTCAGTACTTTTCAGCGCTCTAAATTTTTCCTCCGGCCATTTATACTTTTCTTCGAGCTATTTTGGCAATTCATCCTTCATTTTCTCTCTTCCAACTGTTTCATCGAATCAAGGACAATAGGATTGACAAGGTTATCTCCGAGATTAGAGCCTGATCCAGCCTAAAAATTCATTGGTGTTGTAACACCGGCCTGAAACTACTGAGGCTGGATGGTGACAGAAGATTTGCGCGGATATACCTCAACATGCTGAAGGGTAAAGCCTAGGGGATAAATGGGTCCCTCACTGTCTCCTTCTTCAACATTGAGCACAGAGCCCTTTCCTTTATCAGCTCCCCTAGTTAACAACTGAGTTAATTGAGTCATCATATTCCCCTGAGATTCCATCATTTTATCCATCATTTTTTGCTGAATCTTTTCGAGTTGCTCTTTCATTTGTTGTTGAAGCTGATCTTACATTTCTTTTTGGAATTGTCTTAGCCTTTCCATCATTTGGTCCATGTCTTTAGTTTTTGATCGAGTATCGTAGTGGTGTTTGGTGGGTTGGTTGGTTTCTAGATTAACTGAGGAGTGATTTAAATTAATTAGAATCTTTTAATATTTTTTAATGCATATGAAGCAAATAAAATGCATGAATTGAATGCAAAAAGGCGTCAATTTTGATTCAATTCCATTTAAGAAAACTTTATTAGAAATTAAATTTCTTTACATAAAGTGAATTACAAATAAAGCTTTGTCTTATTACTCAGAATTCTAATATTCCTAAGTAACAAAGCTAACTCTTGCCCCCGATCCGATTCTAATTCATACTTCACACTCAACATGTCGGCCTGCACTGCTAAAGTCTGTATGTGATCGGCTACTTCACGAATCTGGACCACAGCTTCCTCCATAATATGATCTCTGCTCCTAACTTGATTCTGAAAGTAGTGAAGCTGTTCGTTATTACGACTTTCAATTGCCTCCAAGCACTCGATCCGGATCTCACAATTTTGCAATGTCATTTCTAACTCTTCTATTCTTTTTTTCATTTTCTCAATCTTGCTTAAGCTTGCTCTCAATTCTATTGCAGAGTTTCGATTTCGATATTGACGAAGAGATCTTTCCAACTCGGTCACCCTGTCTTTTAACTCGCCTTTTTCCTTTTGGCTTTCTGACAAACTATTCTCTAAAGCATCATTTCGTGTCTGAACCTCTTGGAATTTCTGTTCCCATCTATCAACTTTGTCCTTTTCTTCTCGAATTTCTGTTCGCCACTGTTCTGAAGTTTTTCCCAGCCTAGCAGTTCTCATTGACAGACGCAACATGTTATAATCTATCTTCAAACTATCCAACTCCTCTTCGACCTTGTTTTTCCCTTTTCTTAATTTCTCAGTTTCGAGCTTTTGAACGTCTATGTTTAATATTAAGCTCACCTTCTCTTCCTCCATTTGTTCTATCTTCTTTTCTAAATCCGCATTTCTTCTTTCAAAATCTTGTCTTATAATTTCCAACTCAGAAGGGATGACCCGCAAATATTCCTCTATTGACTGGTTGTTTTCCTGATTCGACTTAGGTGTATTCTCATTGATCCTCCTAACCCACCATTCATTATACTCAGGAGTTGTTATCGGACCCACAGCTAACCTCTTCATTCGGCGAGTCTGTTTCCATACACTAGACATCTCTTGAATCATTTTCCTATAACCATCATCCCTGTATGAGAATTCACACTCATCCATTCCTTGGGTCGCAGGTATAAATTGCCTTGACCTATACTGCCTTAGCACTAGCAATGGGATATATCCAACAGCTCCTCAAATTTCAAGCAGAGGAACCCAATCAAAATTACCACATCTATACAGGATCTCATCTAGAAGCAACCAAAGAGCTCTCCACTCGATGTCTTCTTCTTGAAGATTCTGAAGAATTGCCATCCACTTCTCCTCTGAAATGTTGTCTCTCATCGGTGTGGTTACAATCTCCTTTAGTGGTGAATAATTTTCAGAGAAAACCTGGTACGAAACCCTATCAACCTTCCAAAAGTGGTTGTGAAACCATGCAAGTAGGAGCTGTGCACATCCAATGAATCTACCCTCTCCCGCTTTTCGGCATGCACTCAATGGCCTGAAGGTTTATGCCAAAATTGCCAAAATTGGTGTAACCATCTTATCAAGCCGGTCAAATAAATCAGTGACTGCTTCATCAACATGTCCCACAGCTTTAGGGAAGACAACTAAGCCATATATACTCAAAGCAAAGACGTCTAACCTCTTCCTCACATCTGGGTGTGTTAGAATTAAATCTTTCAAACTCTTCCAAGGAATGCACTTGCTATCCCCCTTTTTCTTAATCCGTGTAATAACCTATTGCTCACTCATCCCTATTATATTCATCATCTTCTTCGAAAAGGTTGGCACATTTACAGCTCTTGAGTAGACATTGTCTATTTGAAACTTTGAACATCGGAGTAAAGCCACATATTCTTCTATCGTAGGCACCAAATCGACCTTCCCAAATGTGAAGCAGTTGTAAGCAGGATTCTAAAACTGAGCGAGGGCTC
This sequence comes from Gossypium hirsutum, assembly GCF_007990345.1. Lineage (NCBI taxonomy): Eukaryota > Viridiplantae > Streptophyta > Magnoliopsida > Malvales > Malvaceae > Gossypium > Gossypium hirsutum. Next base: position 46,377,614 of record NC_053448.1, on the reverse strand, counting down.
GAAACAAGTGCTTGTCTACCTTCACATCAAGTAAATAAGACAAATTCCCATAATTATTATAAAATAGCTGTCTAACCTCGTCATTCCACTGATCCCAGATTTCCCTCAACTCTTGCAGATTGTTTTGAGTTACACTGATGTGAGTAAAGTCTCATAATTTCGATACATATCCATCAGCCAAACTATCGCCTTTCTCTCGCTGTATTGTTTCAGAGCAAGTTCGGACAGCCGCATTATCCTCCACTTTATCAAGAAACCCTTTTTCCATTATAAGCTTTCTATCTAGCAACTGAATATGAACCGACGCCTTTTATGATGAAATGAAATGTCATGTCATGCAATCAAAATAAAACACGAAAAGTCAGTATCATATAAACATAGAATATAATTAAGAAATAGTAAAATACCTAATCGGATATCTACTAAGGTTCAGTGTAGTTCTACCTAAGGTGGATTCCTAAGGTTCATTATTTGAAGTTCGGCTTCTAGGGCAAAGGTACCCAAACCAGCAGATTCCTCGATCTTCACCCATTATAGGCTCATATAGATCAATTTCGGTTCAAGGGGATACATTTTCCCTATGACTATTGGGAGATGAAAATCTCACCAAGGCATAGGTACATATGTATCCCGAAAGTGATCTACTATCCTATACGGAGGTGACAACCTCACGAAAGAATAGTTTCTCACTCCCACTTAGAGGGTAAAATCGTTCAACTCATGTAATGTATAATGCAAAAATAACTAAAATACTTAGATCAATTAAACAGGAAAATAATGAATGCAAAAGGATCTTATGAATTTTAAAATTTATTTTTCGACCATAAGACAAAAATTAATCAACTTTGTGGCTTGACTCTCTTATTTTTTTAAAGTCCCCAGTGGAGTCTCCAAGCTGTCGAAACTATTTTATCTTTTTTGAAAAAAACAAAAATTAGTTGTCGATGAAAATTTAGAGTCCACCAATCTTTTATTAAGGTGTGATTGGATCACCCAAAACGACTTTGGTCTACGAGTTTTTTAGAAAAACGGGTTCGGGAGTCAGTTACGTTCGAGGAAGGATTAGCACCCTCGTTACGCCCAAAAATTGATACCAAATTGATTAATTAATGTCTTAACGTCGAGAGTTAAAAATACGATCCTTAATTAAATTAATTTTTATTAAGACTCTCTCATTTTGAAATAGAAAACATCACACCCAATGCGTTAGGGCACGATATTTTATTTCTTCAAGATGAGTTTGTCCAAAAGGTTTGTGTGATAAAATTTAAAATAATATTCAATTGTTTAAAATTTATGAAGAAATCGCAGCCCAATACATTAGGGCACAATCCCTTAAAATCCCAAACATTGAATATTTCCTTTATTAATTTTTTTAAAAAAATCTTTATCTCAAGAAATCAACATGTCACATCCAATGCATTAGGACACAACATATTGAATTTCCGACGACAAGCCTTTCATTTTATTTTTGATTAAAGAGCAATTCTCGATTGTTAGATTTAACGAAGAAAATTGGAACCCAATACGTTAGGGCTCAATTTTCTTGAAAAATCCTAAATACGAGTATTATCTCTATTTTGAAAATTTTATGTTTTTAAGTTCGAGTAAAAAGATGATGTAATGTTATATTAAATGTAAAATACAATAATAAATATAACTATGGCGTAGAAATAAGATAAACAAATAAATAAACGAAAATAATGACATGCGAAATATCAAATAAATGAACAAAATAAAAACATTCTTTAGAATATAAATGAAAACGCAAATGAATAAACGAGTGAGGGAAATAAAAAATCTTATAAAATAAAAAAGAGTAAACAATAAAGAATATAAAGTGTGTATATAATATGCATGTTGAAATTATGGAAAAAAACATGGATTTACATATAAAATTTGGATTATAGAATTTATATAACAGATTATATATAACGCATTTATAAAAAGAAATATATAAACATATATATTGTAAAATATGTGTAAAAAATAATGTATATTTGAGCATTTTAAAAATATATATACGTATATATATATAAATAAAAAGATATTTGTTAGAAAAAAATTATATACTCATGTGCACATATATAAATAATAAATATATACATATATAGATTTTTGAAAAAAATTTTAAAAAAATAATTACATATATATATAAAATAATTACATTATTAATTAATTAAAAAAATAAAGAAAAAAACTAAATTGAACTGTAGACAAAAATCTGGGGCAAATTTGTAAATAATTGAAGACTGGAGGACCCTATTGAATACGCCAATAATTCAGAGGGGCTGGAAAGAAAATTATCCCTTCCCCTTCAAAACGGCATTGTTCAAATAGGATTAAACTGAAATCGAAAAAAATTGAAGGGATAAATTAAAAAAAAAACTCAATTGTAAAACATTAAGAGGCGGAGGGGCTAAAAGCACAATTTACCCCTCCGCTTAAAAACAAGCGGATCCTAGGCTGGGTCGAAGTTGAGTCAACCCATGCCCAAAACAACGCCGTTTTGAAGGGCTATTTAAGCCACTGACTCTCCCTAAAAAATTTCATTTTAAGCCTTTTCTTAAAAAAACAAAAAAAAAACTTTCAAAAAGCTCTCCCCTCCTTCATCGTCTGGCCAGGGTCCGGGCACCGGTCGATTGTCGGCCACCGTGCCGGCCGCCTGCCTCCGACGACAGCACCGCCGTCTGCTGTGGCCAGAAAAGGGGAAAATCCCCTATTCGGCTTTTCTGGCCCCTCTAAACCCAAATCCGGGCTCGAAAACACCAAAATACCATCAAAAATCCTCAAAGCAGGCAAGAAACCTTTCGGTTTCCGGCCACCGATCCTCGAGGGTGGCTCCCTCTACAGTCTTAGTGATGTTTCAGACTCAAACGAAGGTGAGTCGTTTTCTTTTTCCCTTTTTATTTTATTTTCGCATGTAAAAAAAATAAAAAACGAAAGAAAAATCTTGAAACGAAGCAAGAAAATAGATGTTAACCTCCGATATTTGATTTTTTTGATCTCGTTGTATTCTCTACTCTTTTTGTTATGAAATATTCGTTTTTATTGATTTTTCGATCCACATTTACAGTATCTTAAGATTGCTTTTATAGCAATCGTGAAACAAGAAAAAATAAAAAGAAATCTTCTGGTATCTGCTTGATTTGATTTTAATATTTTCTTACCATATGCTGCTTTGCTTCTTTTTTTGCTGTGCAGATACGAGCGCGTGGAGATTCAGAGGGCATGGTTGCTGCGGCTGAAGATTAGAAACCCTAGGGTTTCTGATGATTTTGGGCCACTGCAATTTGGGTCCTTGTTTTATTTCATTTTGGGCCATATAGGCTTGCTTGTAATTTGGGCCTTTTTAGACCCGGGCAAAATAGTGTATTACAAACGTTGTTAAACATTTAATGGCAACGTCAACTTGTCCATTAAAAATAGACCAATTTGACAAAAAAAAATAAAACATTAGGGGTTAAAGTGCTCCAAAAAAAAGATAAAGGACCAAAGTGAACAAACAGTCAAAAGTTAGGGGTTATTTTTTACATTATGCCTATTTTATTTGAATAGGTGTCACAAGTTAATTAGATATTAACTTATTTGAAAAATTATTAAATTATTCTTACATATTTAAAATAAATGATATTTTTACAAAAATATTTTTGTCCTTTTACATTTTTAATAAAATCAATATAAAATTTATATATGTTTAAATTTCAACCCATGATACTAGTATTTATAAAAAGTAAAATATAATATTATTAAATTTTATTTTATATTTTTATATATTTCAATCATAGGTTAACCAAATATCAACTTGCAGTTGAAAAAAAAGATAAAAATGTCCTCATTTTATAAAGTAATTTATAATATTTTGAAAATGTTTTTGTCTTTTCATATTTTTAAATAAAAATATCATGATAGGATTTGAACTTAAGTCACATAAATTTCAAACATTTATTTAATATAAAATGTTTACAAATATATTATTTTCATCCGCCTTTTTTTCACCCACAATACAAGTGTGCTATAGAACTAGTATACATAATTTCATTGATTGAGTTACTCAACTCAATACTGAATTTTTTATAATTTAATTTTTAATATTTGATTTTCTTTTCACCAACATGATAAATATTTAGGGTGCATTTATTATTTTTAATATTAGTTTGAAAATTTATACTATCTTATTATTTAAATTCCTAACTGTGTTAGTGTTATGAGTCAATTAGACACCAGCTAGGTTAAGGAAAACTTAGTTAAGGAAATATAGAATTGTTCTCTTCTTCTTCTTCTTCTTCTTTTTTTTGTATTTAAAATAAATTATATGATGTGAGGGTACTTTTAGTTTTATCTTTTACTTTTTATATACAGCCAATAAAAAAGTTACAAATAATGAAATTTGAACACATGACATCAACATGTATAGAATTTAAACTTTACCACTCCAATTAACGCTTCATTATTAATTAATTTCACATCATATGTTTTATTATTTATTGTATCTTATTTTTAAAAACATTTATATTCTAATTATATAGTTTCTACACGCATTCGTGCTAGAAAAATGCACTTGATGAGATTCAAATCCAAAACACCATAATTTTTAATATCTTTACTATTTCAACTAAAGCTTCATTTGTTTCTTAAATCATTTTTTTATAAATGTATTTATTACATAATTTTTTATCAATATCGTGGGCGTGTCATAATCTAAATTTATTAATTTTTTTATTTTTAAATATTTTTTTATTTATTTTCATTTAAAGCTTTTAACATTTTTATTCATTTAATATAATAAGTTAATTACCAACAATCCAAAAAGTGCAAGTGATTAAAAATTGACACCTTTAAGGCCTAGGGTTAATTTTGGTGTTAACATTCCATTCTCTCTAAATTGTAATGTAAGATTTCGTGGTACTAAAAAATATATAATAAATTTATGTAATTATACATCAATTAATCAAAATATTTCAATAAATATATATAAAATAATGTATTTATATTTTAGTAATATAATACTTCTAATTATTTAATAATTTTTTATTCTGTTAAAATTTTATGGTAAGCTATATAAATAGTTACGCAATTATTAATATATCTCTGTTTTGGTCACTCAGATTAAAAAATTTTATGTTAGTCATTAACATTATTAAAATTTAATATTTTGATCACTTCTCCATTAAATTATTAATAGAATATTAATATACCCTTTTTTTATTGGCATAATAATAAATATAGCCATCCAATATTAACATATTCAATAAATTTGATTATAATTCTAAAAGAAATCAATAAATTTAATCCTCAACTTTATACATTCTATCAATTTAGTCTTGATTCTTAAAAATTTTTAAAAAAAAATTAAAACATAGAAATAAAAAATAATATTTTGAAATTTTATAAAAATGATCTAAATGTTTATTTTTTTATTCTTTTCGGACGCAAACCCTATTATTGGGGGTCAGCCACGACTTTTACTAGTTAAGCTAAGAATTTACATAAAAATATAAATCGCGAGTTAGGCATAGATAAATGATTAGATGTGTTTATTATAATTGTATAAATAATTGCAAATTGAGGCTTTTTTACACAAATAATATAAAATAATATATTAAATTCGAAAATAGGTTTCTCCCAAAATTATTTATGGGAATGGTATGGCCAACACAGAGGAAGGTGGTGGATAGGCGACACCACCACCCTAAAATTAACAGTTTCAGTTTCCTGATATGAAAAAAAAATTAATCAAATGTGGGCATTTGGTAGGCGGCACCCAAACAAAAAATACACACTGTATAACCCGTTTTTTTAATACCCCAAAAATTACTACAGTAAGTAAGATAATATCCTTGATATAGTAAAATAAAGAAATAAAGTGATAAAAAGGGTAATATTGAGTTATGTCAACATTGGGAAGTATATTATGACATATTAATTCAAGAAAGGATTAAATTGCAAAAGTGAGAAAAGTTTTGTTGCCCAAGAGTAAATACTCAAAATTTGAGGGGTTAAAGTGTAAATATGAAAAAATTGAAGGACCAATAGTGTATTTTAAGGGTGGAATAATCTAGAAACTAAGGAAAATGGATGAATTAGGACCAAATTGAAAAGATGAAGAATTTTGAAGGACTAAATTGCAATTTTACCAAATTAAGTGATGACTCAAGGATGGAATTTCAAAATATTATGAAGGGAAAAATGGTCAAATAGAGAGAGAGAGAATTCTAGAAGGTAATGATGATGTTTGTGATATTTTTAATTAATTAATTAGATAAATGTTATTTAATTAATATTTTATTAAGATTTTTAGTATTATTTTATTATTAAATGATTAATATAAAAGGGAGGAAAGATGATGAAAAAATTATCATCTTTCCATGCAACCAACGTTAGAAGAGAAGAGAAGAAAGAAAGTTTTGCTTTCTTTACAATTTGGTCATTTTACCAAAAATTCACTATTTTCACCTAGAATTCAAAAGAATTTCCATAGCTTCCAAGAGAGAAAAGTAATAAGGAGACAATGGGGAGCTAGAATGTCAAGTTAGATTCAAGAAATATAAGAAATGGAAGCTGGAGGAGAGAGAAAATCAAGTTAAAGATTGAAATCAATAGCACAAGGTAAGAACATCAAGATTTTAATATATTTTTAAGTTTGTTATTGTTGAAAAAAGTATGGAAATGATGTTATAGTAGAGTTTTCTTAAATGAAGTCTTATGGTCTTGATATATTAGTGAAGAGAAATAAGTGAAAATGATGGGAAATATTATAGAGAAAGGGAATTAGGGAGTTATAAACTTAGTAATCAACATCTTGCACTAAAACAGTTTTGGACAGTAGCAGTAGGTTAACTTTGAAAAATCACCATAAATTGTGGAAATCGAATTATAGGATTAAAAAAATATGAAATTAAATCTTATTAAGTCTAGTTTCTCATAGAAGAAACGTGTAAGTAATGGAATTGTAAATCATGAGATATAATAAATTTTGTGAGACAAGATCAGAATGAATTTGGGTTCCCCCGTTCTGACTTTTAAAAATCCTCAAAAATTTAATAAAAATAATTATGAGTTATAATTTATATTCTTAGAATCCTTATTGAGTCTATTTTCAAAGGAAACAAACGGAAATATCATCCGAATTTTGTATAATGAGATAATTATTTTTTAGTAAAGAGAGGTCAGAACTGTCAAACAGTGAAACAGAGGAAACTTTAAAGAATAAAATGTACTTATTGGCTAAACCAAAAATTCTGAAAATCTTATGGTAAGAAGATATGTGAGTCTAGTTTCATAGGAATTTAGCGGATCTTAATTTTGAGTTTCATAGCTCAAGATATAAATAATTTAGTGACTATGACTCAAGTGGATAGCTTTGAATTAATATATAAATAAATGGTGGAATTATATATAATGTTACATATAAGCATATTATACATTAAGGATGTGGAATGGAGAGGAGGAGGAGGAAAATAAATGATTATTCAACTAGCATGAGTTCTCATTAAAAATGACCAATTTGCGTGTTTTAGGTTCAAGGACTAAATTGAATAAAAGTAATATTTTAAGGGTAAATTGGTAAAAATGTCAAAAAGTGATCAAATTGCATGAAATGAATTTTTTATTATTTAATTTAATAAATTTAATGAAATATTAATTTATATCAAGATTGGGTGAAAATTCGAGGAAAATAGAAAATTACCAAAATGTCCTTGAATTTTGGTATTTCTGCAATTTAGCCTGGTAAGTTCGTATAACTTGAATTATATTCATAGATGATTGAAATATATATTGGATTGAGAAATTGATTTGAATTGTGAACATGAGAAATTGTGAATTGAATGAAATGGAAATGAAGCTTTGAATTACATGAGTAAATATCGGGTCTCGTAGGCCCTATTTGTTATGAATATAATATTTTGAGGATATGTTGTAAAGAATTATAAAAGCACGTTAATAATTTAAAAGTTTTAATTCGGATGAAATTTTGTAACTCAGTTTAATACATATGCAAATGTATGTCTTCTAGTAATGCCTCGTACCCTATTCCGGCGTCGAATACGGGTAAGGGGTGTTACAATGTGACATCGCCAGATTCGGTCATAACGTTTAGACCGGTTTTGGGGTGTTACAGTTTTAACCCGTATAACCTGTAGTCTACACAGCCCGAGGAGAACCTGGTGAAGCCTACTTGACATGCGGCACTAGTCTAGCATGGATGGGATTACTTTGCTGCTTTGATGCGTTTGCCGATGGGATGAGACCCTTAAGGGTCTCGTGAAAATGGATGGTAAACGTTGTTTGGGACCTTATAATGGTCCCCAAAGTGAAAGAAAGAAAAAAAACAAACCAGTGAAGAAGAAAAGAACGAAGGGGAAAAAAAGAAGAAGGAAAGAATAAAGAGTAGCAGAATAGAAGAGAAGAAAATCAAAGGAGAAATTTGGGGTTAGTTTAGGGTTAAGGAAAAAAAGGATTTAGGGTCAGTTTAGGATTAGCTTGGGGTTTAGTTTGAGGTTAAGAAAAAAAGATTTGTGGATTTTGTTTGTTTAGGGTTTGAAAAAAAAGAAATTAAGGTATTTTTGTTTAGTTTAGGGTTTTTTATAGGTTATAAATGTTATTTTCTATTTTATTTATTTTAAAAATGTTATAATTCAGAATCTGATATTTTTTTTATTTTTTTGTAAGGTATTATTTCGGTACAAAAGGAAGGTTGTTTGATTTATTTCAGAAAGTGTGCAGGTATGTTTCTGTTTGATTTTTAAAGTCTTATGCTTTTTTTTATTTTTTTATTTATATTCAAATAACAACATTAGTCCCATTAGGTTTATTATGTTGAGAAAGTTTATGTTGTTTTAACATAATTTTTTTTTGTTTTTTTTATGTATGTAAAAGATGAGTCTATTTAGTTGGAATTGATGTGATGTTTTGTTATATTTTTTAATGGGCATTTTTTTGTGTTTATTATTAGATGTACATAACAACATATAGTCCAACCAACTAGGTTTATTTTGTTTTCATAGTTTCTATTATTTTAACATAAATTTTTTATTTTATATGTAGGTAGGTAAAAGATAGGACCATTGAGTTGAAATTTATAAGATATTTTTATTTAATTTGTTAATTATATACTGCAATAGTATAGCAAAAAATGTGATGTGGACAAAACTGTTTAGTATTTTTGTAATGAAATTTTTGTATTGTATTTATTGTAAAATTTATTCTATTACATTTAGGAATTTTAATAAGTATTTAAAATGGACCACCTTAAAAATAAATTATCAAAATGTGCTATTACATTTAGGATGTCACGTATCTGTATTTTAATAATATTTTTTTATTAGTGCGATAAAAATGCTCAAATACAAATTAATTATCGAAATGTATTTTTTTGTAACAAATTAATTGAACTCCTTGTTTTAAAATTACAAATATTGAAATGGGTTCTTTGATTAATAACGATAATCACATATCAAACACAGTTAATAAGATGGTAATAAATTGTTATTTGTTACTCACGAGTTCCCTTATAAAAAGTTTCACGTCATTTACGAAATTAAATTATGTTATATTAACTATTTCTATAATTTAATGGTGTCAGTGCCCATACCACGCATTAAGGGATCGTGTGAATGGTTTAGGATATCCCCTGGATGAACGACTAATGTCATACTTGGAGTTACTCGGATTCGGGTCAGTGACATTGATCTGGAAGTTTGATTTGTGGTACGACTTAATATCCGCCTTGGTCGAGCGATGGCGCCCGAAGACCCACACTTTTCATTTGTCGTGTGGGGAGTGCACTATCACTCTAGAGGATGTTACACTACAACTAAGGCTCCCAATCGACGGGAGTGCAGTAACTAGCGTAAGTACGATATCTGAACTGGTTACCCTTTGTGATAACCTATTAGGAGTCTCGTCCGGTGATGCTGAGTCGAAATTTACAGGTTTGAGGTTTTTATAGTTGAAGGTCAATTTTAAGAATTTATCGATTAATGCCACTGAGTGGGAGGTGATGTGCGTCATTCAAGCGTACATTATACATATTATAAGGGGTGTACTCATGTTGAATGCAAACAACAACAAGGTCCATTTGATGTACTTACCTAGCTTAATTGATTTGCATAATGCCCATTCATGTTGTTGGGGTTCTGCAGTATTAGCTATGTTGTATCGCAAGCTTTGTCGGATGACAAAGCCTTTTGCCATGGGCATAGGCGGATGCCTCATATCGCTACAATCTTGGGCTCTTTACTGGATGTCATTCTTGGCATCTGTTAGTCACCAAGTATATGTTTTTCCACTCGTAAATAGGTGACAAAATCTTACCTATTATAGTAATTAATTGAAAATTTTTTTCTAATGATATTATTCTAACAAGTTATTTTTTTCGTAGATGGAGTACAAATCCGGGTATCGGGAGGTCATACACGGTTCTGATATATCGCCTGATGATTCAACAACATACTGGGGAAGGGGTAAGCTATTCTAATATTCGTAACATGTAATTACTTTGTATATCTTACTTGAATCGTGTTAGAATTTAACTATTTTATTAATTGTGCAGTTTATCTAGATGCCCTATTCCTTGCCAAAAATTGCAACTATTATTCCCTCATCTTCCCATATTCACTCACACATGTGGCGCATTAATGCACCTATTATCAATTTCCAGACAGTGGAGTGGTATAACAAGGATCGAGTACTTCGGTAGTTCAGTTGCATACAGTATATCCCGGCTCTGCCAATGCAATTGGGGAAGACCCATGGGATTAACAATAGGGGAAAGCACGGAAATAATTGGGCAGTAGTGCATCAATAATATATTGCAGTGTGGGACAACCGCATGGTGCAGAGACCTTAGATGGATATTTCTTTCGATTTGCAGCCCTCGTTAGAGTACATATAGTGGTACTCTGATATGGGGAAACCATATTTATTTTGTGGGAAATCGATTGTAATCCCCTTGCACATGTATTAACTTGGAGCATACGATCATCCTTTTCCACATACGTCTCCTACACCCAAGCTAGAGCCCTTGCTTGAACCTGAGCTAGAGTCTGAGCCAGAGCCCGAACCCAACCAATCTCATACACAATCTGGGGATAAATCTTATCATCTAGACTTGGGGTTTGATGACTATTTCTCAGGCTCGTTAGGCCACAGATATCATTCAGAGTTTTCGGGATCCAGTTTTAATATACCTGATCTGATATCAACGACGACATTTGATATCTTCAACCCATTACCACTGTAGTACTCCACTTCTCCCGCCCCATGTCCACCTCAGTACTCCACTCCTCCCAACCCAACATCATCGATGACGTTTGGGGTATTTGATTTTTCTACTATGTTTAGCACACCCTCAAGTTCGAGTGAGGAGAATGTTGATCGCCACGATAACCCGCAACATGAACGCTGACCACCATAAAAATATACCCCTAGGACCATACCATCAAACCATCAAGTTTAGGAGTTTCTATAATTTAAATAATCAAGTTTATATTTATTTAATTACAGTAAAATATAAATGCAAAAATACAAACTTTGTAATTTTAAATGACAGGTGTTGAAACAAACTTGGAACAAACTTTGTAATTTTAATTGGCACGTATTGGAACAAACTTGGAACAAACTTTGTAATATAAATTAGATACACTGGAGTACATTAGCTCAATTCCTACCCAATTGCGACGATTGTCTAATATGGTAGGTTCGCTGCGGGCATTTACTCCTATTATGCCGAACTAATTTGCATATGCCACAAAGTTTCCCGTTAGTTTTCTCTCTAATGTTCATTTCATTATGGATTCTAGTTGATTGTGGATGACCTTCTGGATTCCTACGCAACCCTTTGTCTAGGATAAGCTCGAAAGTTATCGGCGAAACCTCTCTTGTAAACAGGTCAAGTAGGACGGGGAGCTCGTTCTCTCAAACACGCAACGTGCGTTCGAAAGTGTACACCTCATCGATAAACTGTTCAACACTGAGTGAGGTGAGAGCACATGCTACCAAAACATGCGCGCATGGATAATGAAGTGTCTGGAACCTCTTGCAATCGCACCGTCTGTTTCAGAGATCATCTTCGTAAGACCTAGGTGGTATATCGGGTCAACGATTGATGGTCTCTGTAACTTAAAACATTTCAAAATGTTTTGAATATACTTCTACATTCATCGACCTTGCCCTCCGACGATTCGCAACGATTGTATCTTTAACATCTTCGACAAACATGTATCCCGTCTCCATCTGGTTGACTTGTTACTATCCCATTTTTAGCATCAAGGTAGCCAGACTATAGAATGTAGCCAAGAACATAGATGAAATCAAAAGATGTCATGGTTTTTTCTCAACACAGAGTTAACCCCCTCTGCAAAGTTGGTGGTCATATGACCATAGCGAAACCCTTCATCAAAACTTTAAGCCCATTGTCACAGCTTTATGGTACCCAACCACTGTCGAAAAGGTGTGTTCATTTCACCTTCCATGTCACTTTCAAGTCTAGTCATCCTTTGTCGGAAAAGGTGTGGCTCTAGCTCGTACGCTGTGTACGCTGTGTATATATTAAGAAAAGATTAGTTACAGTCACGAATTAAACATTAAAATGTATATTGAAAAGATAAAGGCATTCTTTACCCATTTCTAAAACTTATTTCCTCCTGTCTGCATTCTTATACTTTCGATGGAAGTTTTTCGCGATGTGCCGGATGTAGTAAAAAGATTTCTATGGTACATCGGAATGCTTAATGGCGGTAATTATTCTATTTCCTTTATCAGAGATGATGCAGATATTATCATCATTAACAACATACTTCCACAGGTTCGTAAGGAAGAAATCTCATGATTCTATGTTCTCTTTGTCCATAATGGAAAACATTATCGGGAGCATATTCTTGTTCCCGTCTTGAGCAACCGCAATAAGTAGGATCTTCATATATTTTTCGTATAGTCAGATCCCATCTACCTACACAAATGGCTTGTAGTGGAGAAATTCTCGCACGCATGGATCAATCGTCCAGAAAATTCGTTGGAAAATTTTTTTTCCCAGTTGTAGTTGGTCATCTGGGCCGTAATAAAGTCGTGTCTCTAACTCAATGACAGTTCCCGACACGTACTCCTGTAAAGTGGCTATCCACCCTTGTAGCTCATTGTACGACGTATCAAAATCTCTGTATAATTGATCCATTGCCATCCGTTTAGCTATTTATGCTTTTCGGTATGATACTCGATACTGGAATTGTGCTTGCATTTCAGCAATCAATATAAAAAATTTAATGGTCGGCATGTCCTTCACCATTGGCGTAATGCATGCACAAATAGTTTTGGAATCAAGTTTTTGGTGATCTTCTGTCATACGTGTTGAAGTGCATGTGTGAGGCTCAACAAATGTTCGTATCTCCCACATCTGTGACTTCTGGATAAATGTAGCTCGTACCCACTAATTGTAACCTTCCGTCGACCTCTAACACTCCCCAATATATAATGTCGGTGTAGACATGACTTTGTAGTCCACTACACATTCATGCTATACCGCTTATTGGTAAATACGCACCCTTCTTTGCTTTCGAATTTCTGGCCCACGAATAACTCCTTAAGATCAGAATCTACGGTCATTCGGTGAGCAGGTAGTATATTAGGGTACTCCGGGAACTCGACTGTATGCATTGCATCGGGTTTTATGAACAACATGTGTGCCCCAAGATTATTGTGTATCACAATGCATTAACATTTCAATCGTCATTTACGCCTTTGTTGTTAGTATCACCTGGAACCTCATCCACATCGGGATCACTATCGACCTCGTGACCAGAAGGATCACTACTATCGCATCTGTCATCACCAACCGCATCAGTTTCGGATGCAGCATTAAGATCGATGTCGATCCCGTGTAAAATCGATTGACTATAAATGTTCTTCACCTAATGGAGTGGGATCTTCAGTTGGCTCTACATAAGCTAACTTAGAAAATAACTGAATCGTTGCATTTTGGTCACTCCAATTCCCATAATAAAGAGCGACCATTGTCTCCACGTCTTTATCGTCTACAAGTTCTATCTCGGTGAATTTGATGGGATCTGTTGAAACTGGAAACTTGTAGAAAAGTTTCGAGATCCTTTTTCCATAATGTCTAACAATTTTTGCACTAATCATTTTCTTTATATAATCATCTGAGACATTTCTATTAAATCTAATTGCTATTTGTTGGCGACATTCAAATATACATCCAACTATTGTCAAAATTACTCCATTGAAATAAACGCATACAAAAAAAACTAATTATTCATCTTCAATACTAAATCTGTTAAAAAAGAAATAAAAATTCTCAATACAATTTCGAACAGCAAAAAAATTACTTTAATAAAAAATAATCTGTAAAAAAAAGACCAACATTATATAAATATGCAAAACTTTTCATTCGTAAGCTCAGCATTATATCAACATTAAGTTCTCATTTCGTACATGTACAACCATATTTAGTCATTTTTTTTTCACATTTTCTAGGCTCTAACTTTTACTTTACCTTCGCATTTAACCACTTAAACTCATTTCTACGTTTTCTTCCATCTCCGATTCTGTATTTTTCTCCGGGAAATTCTTTATATTAAATTTTGAATTCTCTTCAAATTCATCTTCTACAATCCATTTTGGAAATTCCTCAAGATCTTATTCCTCTTCCATCTTTATAACAGGTATTGAATTTATAAAGTAATTTCCTAACAACTAATTTATCCATCCATGGCATGTCAAAGACATTTTGCTTCCTAGTCAACTTTAGCGAACCTATACTTTGTCTCGCTATTTTCTTTGCTCCATAAGAGATTATAAACTTCACGTAGTATATAATTATATTCCAATAGGTTCGTGGTACCAATGTCTTCCAAAGTTGGTCTAAAATCATTTGATGCTACCGTTTTATTAATGTCCCTCTTAGGGTCAATTATCGCACTTTATTCTTTCTAATTATTTCATGAATCTTCCATAACACGTCTTGCATATTTTGATTTATGGTAATAAGGTGTTGAACTATGTTTCTTCTGTTTCATTCTATAATCTTACACTTCTCTAATCATCCTATCAACTTTCTCTCTTTGTGCTGAAGTTGTTATCTCATCAGGCAATATCAGATTTATTGTCATTTCTTCCAATATCTATGACAGAAACTAAGTTTTTTTTTTAATTTCAGTATTTATCTATTTTTTCCCTAGTGTCATCACTAGCTAACAATTAATTTATAATAATTACTAACAAAATAACTTAAAAATAATTTAAAAACAACATAAAAAATTACATTTATAACAAATCACAATAAGCATCAAACTAAACAAATTAGTAACAAAATAATTTCTAATCGATTCTATTTAAAAAAAAAACATACTTTCACCTTCCATTTCTCTACTATCATTTTTTTTGCTTCTCCTTTCTTTCTTAACTTTCTTTTCCTTTAATCTTCTCTATTAAATTTTTTTTACCTTTTTTTCTTCTCCCTCTCTTCTTCCCTTCTACTTTCTTTTTCTTTTTTAAATAAAGAAACTGCTTCTCCAATTTTAAAATTACGAAACGGGACCATAGTTATAATATCCCCCAAATTTGCTTCTTCTCCGTTGTCACCTATTAGATAGAGGTCACTAATGCCGCCTGCTAAAGAGGGATCACTAGTGCCACTTATTGATATGACATCACCCCAAATACTATGCCCATATATAAAAACGAGTATATATTAAATTCAATATTTAGGTATCGCCTATCAACAAGACTTCACATATTAAAATATTATTTTTTAATTGTATGGGACAATTGTTAGAAAACAAGAGTGGTGTCATCTGTACACCACCCTTCACCATCTTATCTATACCATTTTAGTAATTAATATAACATATAACCCAATTTTGAATTTAATATATTTATTATATTATCTTTGTAAAAAAGGCGCAAGTTGAGAAATACGGATAAGGTCAGATTATTTAAGCGTAGATAGTTGGTTGACCAACCTAACCCCGGATGACCAACCCAACCTAACCGCTTCCTGGATCCAATTGCGATTGCTTCAATGTAAAAAATACTAAACGCAACCACCACCATCATCAGTATTCCTCTTTTGAACAAACAAATAAAGGCAGGCAAAAAAAAAAAAAACAACGTTATTCTGCAATGGATCGAGCATTTCAGAGAACCAAAGTCCTAACCGGTCACCTCCTCCAATCACCTCCTACTTCGTCCTTTCAAACCCCTTCTCTTTCTTCAAACGCCTGTTTGAACTACTCTCCGCCCGAACTTTCCGAAAAATACGCATTCGACATCAACGATATGCGGAAGCTAATGGACGGGCACGACCTGGAGGAGCGGGATCGGCTGTTTGGCATGATCACGCAGAGCAAGGTGTTCAATCCCAGAGTGAGGGGAGGGAAGGTGTTTGTGTCGCCGGACTATAACCAGTCCATGGAGCAGCAGCGGGAGATGACGTGGAAACGCATCGAGTATTTGTTCGAGAGGGGAGTGTTCCAAGGGTGGTTAACGGGGGAAGGAGAAGAAGTTGAGATGAGAAGGTTCGCTTGCTTTGAGGTTTTGGGTCTCTTCGATCATTCCATCTCCATTAAGCTTGGAGTTCACTTCTTCTTGTGGTGCGTTATCCGCCTTTTCTCTTTTCTATCTTCTTAAGATTAATCTAAATTTTTGGATTTCGTTTTACTTTTCAAACTCTACATAGAAATATGAAAAATATATTTTTTCTGAATAATTTTATTTTCATAAATAAAAAAATATAATTTTTTTCCTATAAGCGCGCTGATGAAGAAAATGAAAAGAAGAATAATTTTACGTTGAAAATTTTAAAGATATAAAATAAAACATTTAAAAATAAATTAATATACAATTTTCTCTCTTTTTATCATTCTAATTTATCATTCTAATTTGGAAGATAAGATGATCACCTTTTTATTTTTATTTCTCTCATTTTTTTAAGCACATTCAAAATTTTTTTTTTTCAATTTTTTACTTTCTCCTTTTACCCAAGCAAACACACTTTAAAAGTAATAGACTTCCTTTATGCATTATTTCCCTTACTTTGCTTTTAGGTGTAAAAATAGATTTGAATACATAAAAAAAGAGTAACCATTAGAATTTTTATATTTTTTGAGTAAGAAAATGTTATCATGAAGTCTACCAAAATGATTTCAAGTGTTTTGATTTTAAACAGAAGTTGTAAAATCGTATAGGTCGCATGTTTTTATGAATTTAGTATGTAGGACAAGATATAACTTTGTGAAAACTTTTCATGAAGGGATATTATTTCAAGATTTCAGATAGTTCTCTATAAAAGAATACTTTCATAGCACTTGTTAGTTTCTATGGATGCATTCATTTACACTGAATTGAACTATTACTTATATTCAACTACTCATTCTCTCTCTCTCTCTCTCTCTCTCTCTCTCTCTCTCAAATTCTTAGTTTTGGTTAAATATGTTCAAGAAAAGCTTGGGCTGCATTTTTTTTTGTAGTGGCAGTTTTTCATGGTAATATTTAAAAATGTTACCAAGAGCCCTTTTGCACTTAAGAGTAGTAGCTCCCTTGAAGTGTCTTTATTAACTGTATATTCATTTCTTCTTCATTTTCCTTGGTTGCATTACTCTGTTTTATAATATACAACACAATGCCTTGTTTTAATTGATTTTCAATTTGTTTATTTTACTTAAATATGATCCTACCTGTTAGCAATGAAGAATAAAAGATCAAATAGCAAAAGATATAAGTATCAAAAGAAACTAACCAACAAAGTCTTAGTGTATTGAAGTTTGAAATTTAATGGAACCGAGAGCTGTTTGTTGCTTGCCTTACATTTTATTTATGAATTTAACCCATTGTTATAGGAAGGGGTGCAGACTTTTTAGTCGACAAGGTTAAAGTAGAAAGTAAGAAAATTTGGAACTGAGTTCTACTATTGTCATAATGTATGCAGGGGTGGTGCCATCCAATTTTTTGGTACAAAGCACCACCATGACAAGTGGCTGAGGGACACTGAAAATTACTTGATCAAAGGTTGCTTTGCAATGACTGAGTTGGGGCATGGAAGTAATGTATGTAAAGGTTGTCTAATCCTTTAGTAAGGAGAATCATGCTTTTTCCGAATTTTTATGCAGTCTTCCTCTTGCTCCTGATTTATTCTAGAGTTACTGTATTTAGGTTCGCGGCATTGAAACAATAACAACATATGACTCAAACACAGGGGAGTTTGTCATTAATACTCCTTGTGAATCAGCACAAAAGTATTGGATTGGCGGAGCAGCCAACGTAAGCTTCTCTTAGAACCAAATACCATTTCTCTCCATGGAGTCTGTTTTTAGATTCCTTTGTAATGTGAAGTTTTTTTTTAGCTGTTTTTATTATCCTTCCCTCTGTTTTATGTATATGCTGACATGGTATACTTATGTTGTTGCTTTGTTGTCTAGCATGCAACACACACAATTGTTTTTTCACAGCTCAATATCAATGGAACCAATCAAGGGGTTCATGCACTTATAGCCCAGATCAGGGATGCTGATGGTAATGTATGTCCAAACATTCGCATTGCTGACTGTGGTCATAAAATTGGTTTAAATGGTGTTGATAACGGTAGAATCTGGTAGTGTAAACTTACACTCTACTATGGATTCTTTAGTCTCTTCTTTTTCTTAGAAAAATTCTAATATTAAAGGTCTGCTCATGTTATTTCAGGTTTGACAATGTTCGAGTGCCGAGAGAGAACTTATTAAATTCAGTTGCTGATGTTTCACCTGATGGAAAATATCTAAGTGCTATAAAAGACCCAGATCAGGTACTTCTTATATTTGAGTTGACTGGTATCTGCTCTAGAGCCGTTTATTGTACTACAACTGTTTTGCTGGTAATACTGTGTTGGTTTCTCTTACATGTCTGTTGCTTTAATTCAGAGATTTGCTGCATTCCTGGCCCCTCTAACAGCAGGCCGTGTTAATATTGCAGTTAATGCAGTTTACCAGTCAAAGGTATACCTCATTTTTTTCTAAGCATCTTGTCCGTTTTTATTGGCAGAAGAAATTTGCATGTTTTTGTATTTTGGGTATGGGTGGCAGGCCACTACTATCAAATGTAAAGGTCGCTGATATCATGCCATTACTCTCCTTACAGGTTGGTTTAGCTATTGCCATTAGATATGCTCTAACAAGGCGGGCTTTTTCTCTTAAACCAAAGGAACCTGAGGTCTTATTGCTTGATTACCCAAGTCATCAACGACGACTCTTGCCTCTCCTTGCAAAGACGTAAGTATATGCACAGTTTCTTGATCAGAGTGCTACCCCAGTTGGCACCGTTGTTGTTGTAGCAATTTGGAGGTTGTGGGTTTGAGCACTATTAAGAGTGTAATCCTCCAATTTAGTTAGTTGGAGTTTGGAGGGGTTTAGAGGTAGTTTAGGAAATGTATATATATATATATGTATATATATTCTCCTGAACTCTTGTTAAGTCCAGTTTGTGTTTGAAACGTAAGTGCTGTGCTTGTAGCAAGTCTCATCATGACAATTTTTTCTTCACTGGCTTGGTAGATAAGATTAGTCATTCTTTTCTGTGCATGTATAGAGAAAACGTATGTTGTCTAAGTGTTTGTTGAACGTTTAACGTAAGTTCTAAACCCTCATTTGTTTATTTTCATTTTTATGCTGCAGGTATGCTATGAGTTTTGGAGCAAATTACTTGAAAATGCTGTATGTGAAGAGGACACCCCAGTCAAACAAAATCATTCATGTAATTTCAAGTTCATTCAAGGCTACTTTTACATGGAGTAACATGCAAATACTTCAGGTGAGCTACAGACAATTTTGGAGTAAGTTGAACCATTTCAACATTAAGTGCCATTACAGACGTTCAATTGTTGAATGCTTCAGGAATGTCGCGAAGCTTGTGGAGGACAAGGACTAAAGACAGAGAATCGTGTTGGTCATCTAAAAGCTGAACATGATGTGCAATCCACTTTTGAGGGGGACAATAATATTTTAATGCAGCAGGTAAATTTGCTTTCTTCTTTCCTTACGAATTTCCTTTGACAAGGACAGTTGGTTACAACTTACAACTAAACTGGCTGAGAATATATGACCTCAATGTAAAATGAAAGCAGCAGATGCAGAATTGGGGAATGAGTTCTCTATGTATGGGTTTTTACTGGATTTTGTTTTCCTTGAAATGACCCATATGATGCATGTAGTCCCCTGGCCATGGCCTGCAAGATGTGTAGGTCATTTTAATAGGCTTCATGGATTTTGGGTTCACAACATCCTAATGTATTGACAACTAAACAGTGGAACTTATGATTGAACATGATAACTCAGGTCAGCAAAGCTCTGTTTGCTGAATACATGGCAGCTCAGAAGCCAAACAAGGCTTTCAAGGGTCTGGGTTTAGAACACATGAATAAGCCCTGCCCTGTCATTCCATCACGGCTTACTACGACTACGCTCAGATGCAGCCAATTCCAGGTAAATTAGATTAGCATCAATTGTACTGTTGGTAATTCCACATAAAATTGTGGGCATCTCTGACCATTGTCCTATTTCAGATGGATGTCTTGTGCTTAAGGGAGAGAGATCTTTTGAATCGGTTTGTTGCGGAAGTCTCACAGTGTCAAGCCAAGGGAGAAAGTAAAGAGCACGCGTTCATTATGGTGAGGAAGCACTTGCTTTTATCTAGGTTTCTATTCTTTTTTATCCACCTTTTAGTCTAATTGTCGCTTATTCACACCAGAGTTATCAGCTAGCAGAGGACTTGGGAAAAGCTTTTTCAGATCGAGCAATATTACAAACATTTGTTGAGGCAGAAGCAACTCTAGCTGCTTGTTCATTGAAGGTTAGTATTAGAGAATGTATCTCAAATGAGCATCCAGCCGTAGCATCCGCTCGGTATTCGTTCTAATTTAGAAGTGGTGAAATGAACGTAATCTGAACCACTTAAGCCAGCCCTTTTAAAACCAAATATTTAAGAGTCAATAGCTTGAGCATAAAAGGACCCAACTAAAACCTAATTGAACCTGATTGTTAGGACCTTTTAGGATTGTAGAAGTGGCTGAATCTGACTCTAAATGGAAAACATCACACACCCAACCCAAACTGACTTCAAAACTTGTCCAAAACCTGGCTTAACCTAACCAGAAACAACTCAAACTTCATCGTTGTCTGAAGTTGCGTTGCAGGATATGGTGGGATGGATATGATCAGAAGAGATGAATAGAAAATTGCAGTCATATATATAGGATAAGAGATGGGTAAAATTCTCGGGATTTGCAGGATGGAAATCATCTGATATAAAAACAACTTTGCATGTTTGTCACTTCAAATATTGAAGGCATGAGAAGACATATGCAGTCTTTTGTGCATTAGACAGGCTGTTGAATCTTCATTTTCATTGTTGTGCAGGATGTGCTGGGTATGCTGAGATCATTGTATGCCTTGAATTGTCTGGAAGATGGTGCGTATCTCCGATATGGGTACCTGTCAGTTGAGAATGCTGCTACAGTGCGGAGAGAAATAACAAAAATATGCAGTGAACTTCGACCGCATGCACTTGCTTTGGTCAGTTCCTTTGGCATTCCTGATGCTTTCCTTAGCCCTATTGCTTTTAACTGGATTGATGCCAACTCTTGGTCTTCGGCTCAACATTGATAGGGTGTTGTTAATCTACCAACTGCACCTAACCCAAAGCTTTACTCTTCTCTAAGCAGTTTATACCCCAACATACTCATAAAAATAAATTCTGTTCATATAATACATTTATATTTGTTATTTAGGAAGTGCCCCATGTATGTATATTTTTGTTGCTTGCTTCTTCTATTCATCATACCGTATCATCAAAAGGTTTTGAATGTTATACCATTTCGAGGGGGCGTTCACCATCTTACACTCCAATCCACGTCATGGGTTTGACTTGTAGAAATTGTCTATTTGTAGTTGTGTGAGTTGTATTAAAAAACAAAAACTGCATTAATCATTTTTCTCAAGTAATTATTTCTCATATAAATTTTATAAGATTAAAATATTACTATGAATTAAATAACATTATTCATAAAAAATTCACATTCATTAAATATTTAAATTGAATAAAAAAATTGATTTGACTAGATCACCAGTTGTCTAACTGGTTTGAATAAATAAATCATTAAAAAATCATATGGTTTAATTTGTTCAATTTAATTGATCTATATTAATTCTTGAGTCAACCCAATTAAAACAACCTTGTCATATGTACGAATAAATATAGGTTCGGAATTTACCCGGGACATAAAAGGATACTGATTTCATCAGTCTAATTGTGACAATCCAACATAACCTCTTCTCTACTAAATGGAACAATAAACACTAGGCCAACAATTATCCAGTTAGATCGGAAGTTAAAAGTTGGATTTCCAACTAATTTTAGGCATCTTTTTGTCAAAACAAATTGTTTATGCTAATACTTTATCCAGCACCTTATTGTTTTTCAAGTCTCCACCAGAAGTTGAAGTATCTTTGAACAGGTTGGAATTATTTTTTTATTAAGATTTTCTCTCAATTTTGTGGAGAAACTGTGATTTGAGATTATTTTAAGAATTGACGATTTTATAGAGATAAAATGTCTTATCGGATTAGATAGTGCATGACGCATGACCATCTAGATGTCCAACAATGCCAAATCAAGACCTTGATTCAAACCCTACAAAGCATAAATGCCCACATTTCTTTGATAGGTAGTCCAATCTGACAAACTATCTCACTCTGTTGAACTTGCCGTCTTTTTAGTCAACTTCTGCCACTTAAACTCTTCATAAAGTCAGGGGATAAAACTTTAAACGAGAACAATATTACTTGTTAATGGGTCGGTTAACTTCAGAAAGACATATTTTAAAATTTTCAATATTTAATATGTATAAATTATAATATTTTTTTCACCATATTTTCAACAACAATACCAGTCCTAAACCTGAACCGTTTCGTTTGTTAAGGTTGTCACCACAATAATGTAAAAGCTAAATAGTGCATGTGAGCAAAAGTTTAGTGTTCTACGTCTCAACAAAATAAGTGATTTAACTGAAATATTAAGAGGTTTCAACCTGTAAATGTTTATCTATAGAAATTTCAGTTTAAGAAAAAGTTTTCAGACTTGCTAGTTTTCTGGCAAGAGAATGTTGAAGTAGGACAGCGTAGCACAATATTAGCTGTGCTAATTAAGGATATTTTCACGAATGGGTGGCAATAAGCTTTAACCAAACTTAACCCAGAGTTGAGGGAGGGTTTGGTGTTGCTGCAGTGTGGTCTCTGTTGATGGATTGGTGCCAAATGTGGGGAAAATTTGTTTTGATTTTTGTAATAGTTGTGATTTTTATTTTAATTTTAAATATTTTGTAGCACAGTATAGTGGGACTGTTGATGGTTGAGGTATGCAATGTACTGCTGATTCCCAATAATAATATGAAATTTCATAAATATATAGCCTTGTAATGTACAGTTTGATTCTTATATCAAACTCATTTAGTTTCCATCTTACAAATTCAATGGCTGAGTGATATAGAGTTTTTGTTCTCACATCAACGTGGTAGTAGAAAAACTTTTTGAAAATACTAAAATGATACGAAGCTGAACGTGATTGGCACCTCATTTGGCACCCAAATCTACTCAGCACCCTCCAAGCCTCAACTTTCAGTAATTCAATCCAACACAACATGCTTCCATCTCTTTCTGCATTTCATACATTTAAAATTTCTTCATCGCACATGCTCTTCTTCATTATTTCAAGTTATAATATTATTGCAAATTTAGGCCATCTAAAGTGAATTTTGCAAGTAGCTGCAGCTTTAGCCATGCTGTCAACTTGGGTTGAAATTTTCAGTGAGTGTGATGATTGCGGTCCACTTGTTAGTTCTATCCACGTAAACGGAGCTATGAGTCCGCAGCCTGAATAAAACCAACACAGTAATGGTACAAAGCATCATCAATCTCAAGTTATAATAAAAGAAAAAAATCATAAAATAATAATTATTAATCTAAACTAAGAAATTTAATTTATCACTAATAAATCTGTTTAATTGTAGTATTATAATATTTTATTTATGATATACGAGTTTTCGTATTCATTATTGTTTAATTATAATATTATAAGATTTTGTTATTATGATATTATGATTTTATCTAAAATATTATTATTTTTAATTATTACATTAACCACTATTAATTAAGTGCTATAAGAGATAAAATTGAGAAATTAATATATTATTAAAGTTATTTCAGAAGTTTCTGAAAATTCGTCTTCTTTTATATATATATATATTACTTTCTAATGTCAAGTGCATTTTGTACGTGATTTTACGTGTTTAAATTTTAATTAATTTTTAAATAATATATTTTTAATTATTATTACCCATCATAAAATATAATATTAATTTGAAAATAAGAAAAAAATAGATAAAGTAACATGCAACAGTTATAATAATAGTTCATGATAAATGTAAAAAATATTTATACTAAATTAATAAACACGTTTATAAAAACAGCTCACAAAATATTTCACCTACACCAAACAAATAATGGATAGATAAAAAAAATGGTTTTAAAAATGCTTCACACAGTATAAACAACTTCTAGAAAAATTTAAAAAATCATAATATTATATTATATTATCATCAATTAAAATAATATTTGATCACTTTTCGGTGCCTCTTTAAATAACCATTTTTATGATGCTCCATTATTATTACTATTATATAATCCTAACTTATTAATGTTAACAATCTCCATTTTTTTACCGGTGATCTTTATTAGATGCTACTTAATTCAATATACCTAACTACTGGGCATTATTCATAAAGCTAAACTTAATTTTAAATTGATATATAACTTTAATATTAATTAAGTGATAATTGAGGTGCTTACAGCTCTATTCAAATAACAACTCTATTTTACATCAATAAAATTAGCACATTTAAAAAAAAATTAACACAACTTTTTTTACCTCAAAAATTTTAACTAATAATTATAAATAAAATTATAATTATAATTATTACAATTTTTCATATATTTCATGATTAGAGTTGTATTAAAGTAATAACTCTATTTTCACAAATTTTTCTAACTAATAATTCTAAATTATTTTTAAAGTGAATTTAGTAATACGGTCAAAACTAAATGGTATTATTGTTAGGTCAAAAGTTTTTCCAAACTTATACTTTTATGTATATATAGATTATACAGATAAAATAATTAGTAAAATTTTAGATATTTAGTAAATGATTGAAAACATTTTAATAAATTTAGTATTTTAAAAATAAATAATTATAAATTAATAGAATATGATGTATAACTTCGTAATAAATAATAGACTTATATGAAAAGTAGGTACTCAAACCATGTAATTTTTCTCATTTAGGTATCTAAAGTTTTATTTCGTTATCACTTTAGGTATCAACCATTAACCTCGGTTAAAGAAAACTCTGAACCAATCAAATTATGACATGTTTTATTTATAATTAAATAAAATTATTTAAAACGTTAACTCCAATTTAAAAAAACCTCTAAATCAACCAAATTATGACACGAGTCACTTTTAATTAAATAAAATTTAACTAGAATTAATAGTGGATACCTAAAATTGTAGCGGAATAAAAGTTGCAGGATACCTATTTTTTCTATAAGCCTAATAATAATATATTATTGTGGTAAATGTATAGAAATAAACTGTTATTATGGATAAAATAATATTGAAGATATACAACATAAAAACAATTTATAAAATTATAAAAGTAAATTTATACATTTGTTAATTAATAAAAAAGTTATATATTTTTATAAACATAATACCTAATTGAAAATATATATTGATATTAAAAATTATGATTTTAATACAACTAAATTATCTATTATGTGTTTGTAAAATTATTTAATAAAAATTTTATTATAAAAATCATATTTTAAATAATTTAATAATAAAATATTATATATTCATGTTGATTGATATATTTAAATTTTATTATAAAATATTATAAGATTAGATTTTGAATTTAATTTAAAATTTTATATAAATTGAATATAGTGAAATTGTTTTAATTATATTTTTATAAAATTCATTAAATTAATGATCGTATTTATGATTAAAAAGTTAAAATATTAACCTGGTTATAAACTTTTTTTAATTGGAGGATATGATTTCAATATTATTTTTAGTCTAACTGTTACCCTTCTTTAATAAAATTATGTTAGCAAATAAATAAAAATTAAATTAAATCCATCTTCTCCAACAAAATCCAAATTTTCTCAACAACCAAACAAACTTTTCATTGATTTTCATAATTTTCCCATTTTTCAAATTGATTAGCCAAACAACACTTGTTTTAACAACCAACTCATCTCTTTCTCTAAGTCATCGTACATTATCATGATCCATATGCATTCTCAGCTAAGGATGCAAACAAAATGATATAAGCGACAAAGCAAACAAAACCTATGAATTATTAGAGCATTGGAATAATTCTTTTCCCAAATTCTAATTAATTGCTTTTATAAGTTTGGTGAAGAAAAAACCAATCTTCACCTTAAATTTCCCCTTCTACGGTTTTACCATTTTCATTTCTTTCCCCTCCAATTTTCTCCATTTCTTGATGATAAAAAACATAGTCTTTGTTTTCACTATTTCTTTTGATACTCAAAAGAACCCACCTTTTCCTTTCCCCATTGAACCCAAATTCACCATCCAAAAACCCTAACTTTTTTATAACCATTGATAAGGAAGTGGTAAAGAAAGAAAAATGGAGGAGATGAAATAGAGCTAATTTGAGTCAAAAAGAAGATGAAGGGAATAAAAAATTAAAATTTCTTTACAATTAGTTTTTAAATTTAATTTAATTAAAGATGATTGGGTTTGAGAAATTTTTGAAGTAAGAGGTATTAAAAGTTTTGAAACTATAGAGCTGATGGAGCGAGATTTGAGTCCATCAGTCTGGTTTATGGTCATCAAGTAGATGAAAAATATATTGCAAAATGAGGTGCCAATCACCTTCATCATCTGTATTACACTTCATTTCTTTATATATAACTACATCCTTCCCTACATTTTTATAGGATTAATCCCTTGAATTTATGCTCAACATTAAACTGGGATCTATTTGGTAGGAAAAGAGAGATGGGGAGACTAAAGCATTTTCAGAAACTCACATATATTATTATTAACATCAAGCAGCGCGCAGAAGCAAAATCAACAAAAAATTCTGGAAATACAAATAATGTGGATAACAAGAATATGTTCAACGACCAATCAGACCCTTATCGATCCATTTGAAAAACGAAAATTTATAGTAAAAAATGCAGACCAACTTCATATATATCCGCTCATGAGAGAAATCCCATGCAAGCCAATGCAAGCCCAACAACGAATCCCAGCCCCATATTCCTTCCGGCTGAGCCTGAATTATCAGCAGAAGCTGGCTCATCTGCGGTTGCTGATGCTCTTGAGTTCGATTTAGACCCTGTCGATGATTTCTTTGTCGCCGGTGAAGGTGCAGCCGCTGGGGATTTAGCTTCAAAAAACTCTTCAGGCAACAACACCTTGTCCGCTTGATAAATTGCCAGAGGTTTCTTTTGATATAATGCGTTGTTAATCTGAGTCTCGACAACCCCGCTTGAGACGTTAACCTGGTTGTTCAGGCCAGTGACGTTGAGGCCGAAATCCTGACCAGCTTGGGTTCTAACGGGGTTGCTAACAAATTGGAGATCGTTCAAGGAGTAGTATTTGGGAATAACGTGGTATAGAACTAGTTGTACTTTCTGTTGTGGGTCCAGGTTATTGACGGTACCAGGTTTGAGGTTGTTGAAGGCATTATCTGTGGGAGCAAAGACGGTAAAGCCTTCAGTGGTGGTTTTCAGTTGAGTTTGTACTTGGCTCCCAACTTGAGTCTGTGCCAAAAGCTGAAGGAAGTAGGTGTATTGGCCATTTTTGTCAAGGATTCCAGTGAAATTCAAGGGGCCAGAGGGGGCAGGGGCGGGAGCCGTTTGAGCTGACACCCCACAAATGAATACTAGAAACAGAGAGAGGAGAATGGGAGAAAGAGGAGATGATGAAGCCATGTCTTTTGGTTTGTGTTGGAAAGGAATATGTGAAGGAGAGAGCCAGTGGGGGGGATTTTAAGGGATAAGATGTAGGGAGTGGGAGTTTGCTGGAATGAGCTGGCTACACTCTAGAGTCTTGAGCAAGACGATCCTCTTTGATACAACAACATAGCAACAATGGGATTATGAAACGTGTTTTAACGAAAAAAGAATTCCTTAATTTAGGTTTGTTTTTTATTTACTTTGTGAAATTTTGATGGATGAAGCAGGGTGGGTGGTTGCCTATTTTAGGTATTATTTAAAGAGCGGATGGTGGTTAATGGCTATCCTCATCCCTTACTCTTTAACATTGGCAACAAATATTAAATGGGTAGGAAATCAGAAGTGGACCAATTGACACTTAAGCTAATCAATCCGGTTGGCCACCACTGGAAATGGAAGAATATTGTGTTGGCAGGGCAAATCACATGCTGCATTCGTCCAAAGCAATAATTGGTCATTTAGTAGCGCTAGTATGCGAGCAACAGCGTTTTCATTTCATATGAATCGACTACTTATTTTAGCACCTAGATTCTAGGAGTCATTTTGGGATAATTGATTTAAAGCAATAGACCAAACCAAACCCAGAGAAGAGCTAATGTTTAGGAATGAGACGATCAATATGAAATGAGGTTGAATTTCAATAGATGTCGGGCTTGCCTGACGGTTTGGTAGTCGATGTCTGATTTGAATGGTTTTTGGAAGAAGCATCTGGCAGCCTGTCTGGGCACCAGAACATGGCTCGTGGGATTAGGATATTCCTTAAATACAGGTACACAATATTCCATGCTCATATGTCCAAAGAAAGGATGTTTATTTACTATCATTGCAGTCTACAACTATCTTCATTTATATTTAATTTAGTCTTTTTATCCAAAAATGGGTAAATTACTTTGCATGTAAAAGAATTATATTTTGATGTTTTATCCATTAACTTTTACACTTATATTCATATTGGCCCTTATTCTTTTATTTGAAGTAAATTGATCACCAATCTTACCTTGCTTATGTAAGACTATTTTGTTTTATATTTTCAGACATATTTTTTTTAAAATTATAAAAATATGTTCTAAAATAAATAAATAAAACACAGAATTCCAAATTAACAAAAATAGAATTTCGAAAAGAAAATATTTTTAAACACATTTTAAAATTTAAAGAAAAATGTTAAATGATAGAAAAAAAATCATTTTCTTAACAACTGATACAAAAATTAAGGTATGGCAAACATAAAATTTTCTTAACTACTCACAAGAAAATAAAGGAAAGCAAAAAGAAACTTGGATAATTTTAAATGAAAAATTATTAATTATATTTAATATTCTTTATACTTTTACCCTCAACCACCAATCTCATGCTATTGTATTGATATATATAATTAATAGGTGAGAGACCAACTCTTGTTAAAACTATAATTGATTATACAATTTCAAGAGAAGTCGCAAACAAGTGTTTGGGTCTCTTCTTCCTTCAAACGCTTGAATATCATCAGCCTAAAAACACTTATAATTCAATATCACCCCTACATATATTTTTAGTTTTGCTCTATAAAACCTATACATACACCATTACACTCATTTAGGTCTAAAGATCCACTTGAAATATGAGAAGTTCAGACAAAAATATGAGATCCAAAAAATGGGATTGGGTAAAATTTATTATCCGTTTTCTATATGGGCCAAGCCTCGGGTAATATTTTAGACACGAGCTCAGTTCGACCCGAATATATTATGTTATAAAAAATGATTATATATATTTATATCTATATTTATTTATATTAAACCACTAACTCAATAACAATTAAACTCATTATCCAAAACCTAAAAAAAAGTAACCCAACTAAATAACCCAATCCAAAATATAAAATTTTAAAATTTATATTTAATACAATAAATTATTTATTATATTTATTTGCGCTTTTAATATAATAAAGCATATATTATATTTATGGTAGTCTTTTTTAATATAAATACTTTTTAATGTGTTAGAAAACTTTTATTTTAGCATTTTTAGTGTATTGAGTGTATTATATTTTTTAAAAAATATATTTTTAAATAAAAAATAATCTAAAAAGTTAAATATAGACAGACCGGGTCAGGTCCGAATTTAAGTAAGGTAAATTATATAGGACATAAATAAATTATATCCATATTTTTTGCCCTAACTTATTATAAATAAAAATGCTATAACAACATTTTTATAACATATAAATTAGTTTTTTATAATAATTTTTTATCATAATTTTAGAATTTTTTAAGATTTAAATAATATATATTATAATTTTATAAAATACACAAGTTACTTTTATAATATAAGCTTTTAGGATTTATAATACACGAATTCTTTTGTCATAACCATTCCAAACACTTATACATGTTCATAGATATAATATATTCTTTTATAAGAGTAACTATTGGGTGGCACTGTACTTTTTTTATTTCACAAACAGCCTTAAAATTTTGACATGTGTTTTTTTTAATATTTTACTATACCCTTATAAGACATTTGTCAAACTCTTTATCCTATTTGTAGAGTTTAAAAACTCCACTAACAATATACTGAATAATTTCTTCTTTTATAACTTGTATCAAAATAATTTTTAAAATTGGATTTGAGTGTAACACCAACGTAATTACTTCAATTCTCACCCTCACTCTAAAAACTGGAAAGTGTAATTAGGGTGCTCCAATTTAGACTTGTCCAAGGATCGGGTAGTCTATGTGACTTGACCCGACTAGAATTGAGCTTGGACAAGGATTTTTGCACCTCAACTCGACACAAATTCAATTTAATAATAATAAAATATTTTTTAAAATTTAAATTTAATTATAAAAGTATATAAAATATCAATTAAAATATTATTTTTAATAATATTTTTTTGAATAGTAAAATTGATTTTTTGGGCGGGCGGTCCAAAAACGGGCTTGAGTTTGAAATTATTGGAACCGAGCTTGGGTCCAACCCAACCTGGCTTAAGGATACCTCTACTCCAATTACACTCAATTCGATGGAACTCACTAATTACAATGATTATTCAAACATACCACCTATATATAATTACAAACAATTTGTAATAGCCTAAATTTTCAGTGGTGTCGGAATGGAGATTCGAGATCACTAAATCTGATAAAAGAGTAGAAAATATTATAAATTTAGTAAGTATAAGTTAAATGTGAAGTTAGGAAAATTTTTGAAATAGTGAATAGTGTACTAGGAATAAATATTAAAATAATTAAAATCAAAAACGAGGTATCGAGACGTCGAAGATTTTAAACCAAGCCATAAATATTTTTAGAAATATTTATAGAGTGTCATTGAGTTGGTATTAAAGTTTCGTTAGAAAATTTTAACGTTTGGATAGTTAATTAACTAAAAAGGACTAAATTGAAAATAGTGTAAAATTTGTTAAATTGTGATAAAAATAGCTTAAGTGACTAATGAGGAGGGATTTAAAAGGCAATTAGGTCCAAATTATATGGGCTGGACGGTTGGGTAAGAAAAATCAGCAGAATGTAAGGAGAAACAGGGGCAAAATTGGAAACTTAACAAATTAAGCATATAAAACAAAGACAAAAGTGAAAATCTAGAGATCTCTTCACAATTTATCAGAAAAAACGCCATAGGAGGTCTGAAACAAGCTGGTTTTTCATATATTTGAATCATGTAAGTTTAATTCTTGATTATTTCTTCTAATTTTTGTGATTTTGATACTTTTACAAATAGGTCCAACTAATTAGTTCATTAGTTTTTGATCTCATGGCTGATTTTTAGAGTTACCATTGATGAGTTCTGGATTTTTATGATGAATAAACATGGAATTAAAGCTTTAAATTTGTTATATGATGACTTTATTAAGTAATTTTGATAGAAATTGATTTTAGGGACTTAATTGTGAAAAAGTTGGGAATTAAGGTTTGGTGTTGCGGTTTTGAATATGAAAGGCTATGAAGTAGTCTAAAATAGTTGTAAAAGGTGTTAATTGAGAAAAATTAGATCAATTGAGGGGTTAATTAAGTAGGGACCAAATTGTAAAAACTGTAAAGTTTGGGGTAAAAGTGTAATTTCGAAAATTAAAGGGCATAAATTGTTAAATGAATTAGAATTGAATTAAATGTTGATGAATGAATAAGTTTTTATTTTATATCGAGAACCCGAAACAAGTCAAGGAAAAGAAAAAGTAGCCGATTAGCCCCTGAACTTTTACAAATTCTGCAAATCGATCTAGGTAAGTTCATATGGCCGAAATTTTATGATTAAATGTTAATTTCATGAATTATATAATGTATGATGAAATATATATTTATTGATGAAATGAAAATAAAATAAAAATGCGAAAACTGAACAAATGATCAAATTGAGCGGAACGCCGGATTTGAGTACTTCTGATCAAGTGACAAAGTGATAAGTGGTAGCTTTAACTACACTTATCTGATCAAGTGACAAAGTGATAAGTGGTAGCTTTAACTACACTTATCTCATCAAGTGATAAGTGATAGCTTTAGCTACACTTATCTGATCAAGTGACAAAGTGATAAGTGGTAGCCTAGCTACACTTATCTGATCAGGGACAAGTGATAAGAGATCGTATGGCAAAGTGAAAGTGAAGTACTCAATTTTCCGTAATCGTTCCTTAATTTTGATCAAGGATGGTAAGTGACAAATGGGCCCAAAGAAATTATGGTAAAAGAATAAGTAGTAGTGAGTTTATACCAAGGAACTCACCAAAGATTGTGGTTGACAGGTAAACTTAGTAATGGTGTATAATGTATAAGTGTATAAATGTTTCGTAAGATTCATGTTTTGTGCCTATGAACTTACTAAGCTTTCTATAAGCTTACTTGTGTGTGTTTATTGTTTTTTGTAGATTGACGTATTTATACATTCGGAGGATCGGATCTACATCAGAAATCACACTATCCAGATTTACTCTGGTAGATTTTGTTAAATAAATTTGGATTTATATGGCATGTATAGGGAATTGAGATAAAAAGTAATAGAATGAATGACTAAGTATGCAAAGTAAATTTGAATGTTATGGTTGTGTTAAATATCGAAATATATACATGTTTTTAGTTTGAAATGGTTGATTGGTTGAACTTCATTAGTATTTAAATGAAGTAGTTGAAATACTGGAATTGGTTGTGATTTGAAATTTGCAGGGAAGGTTAGATAATTATAAAGGGGTTATATTGAATTTTTTTAAAAAAATTGCAATGGAGCAGTTCTTGGACAGCAGCATTGATGTAACTTTGAAAAATCATCAAAAATGGTGTAAATTGAATTAGAAGCTGAGTGAGATATGAAATTAAAGCTAAATGAGTATACTTTGACATAAAAGAAATAGAGTAAGCAAAAGAGTTATATACTCTTAGATATCTTAATTAAAGTGAGACAGAGTCAGAATGATTTTGAAGTCCCCTGTTTTGACTTTAGAAATTCATTTAAAATTGTAAAAAAGGGATTAAGAGTTATAATTTATATTTATAGATTCCTTAATGAGTCTATTTTAAGTAGAAATAAGTAGAAACACCATATGAAGTCTGTACAATGAGATAATTGAATTTTAGTGACGAGAGGTCAGGATAGTCGACCAGTGAAACAGGGGAGACTTTAACTAATAAAATGTACTAATTGGATGAACTAAAAATTCTAAAAAATTTATGGTGAAAAGATATATGAGTCTAGTTTCAGGGAAAATTTACGGATCTAAATTTTGAGTTTTGTATCTTGAGTTATAATTAATTTAGTGATTGCTGCGCAGGTGGACAGCTTTATTAAGAACAGTAAAATAACTTTTATAAGTAAATTTTTATGCTCCGAACCTTTAAGTTAAGTTAAGTAACGCCTCATGCTCGACTCTGGCTATGGACTCGAGTAAGGGGTGTTACACAATTACACAAAATCCAAAGATTTCTAAAACACTATCTAATTTTTTTTATTAATACTAATACGACCAAATTAGAGGCTAAAAGAACTTTAATGTTTATTTATTCACTGATTCTTAATGTAAACATGTCATGGTACGTGAATCACACTACAAAGCTGCCATGGAATTGTGGAAAATGGTATTTCTTAATGTGCAAAATGACCGCAACAAATATGGTAACCTAAATTGTTGAAAATGGATATCTTTTATTGAAATTTTGGGAAAAAAATTATAATTTTTTATTTCTTTTACATTTTTTCAGTTTGAAGAGTTTCTTTTAATAATTTTTAAATTATTTGATAATGTGACGTATAAGATAAAATAGTTTCATATCAACGATGAAATTTTTAGGGTCCAAATAAAATAGTAGGAGTCAAATTGAAAAAAGAAATGTAAAGATTGAAGGCTAAATTTATTATTTTATCTTATATTAACGGCACAAGTTTAACAAAAATACTATTTTACTCCTTCGTCTAATGTATAATGACTAATTTATTTAGTTTTCCAAAAGAATTAAAATATAATTTAATATATGATACAGGGACAAGTTTAACACTTTAAAACCTAGAAAACAATGCTTGCCCCAAATATACATACCCTCTAAATTTAGAGGTGGGGAAAAGATGGTGTGTAGCCTTTATATTTCTTGTAATAAATTTAATTTATGTTAAAATTATCATGGAGGCTTTTATGTTAAGAGTTAGATTACATTTTGTTTCATTTATTTAAAAATGGGTAATTTAATATTTATACATTAGATCAAAGAGTAAACTGACTTTTTCTATTAAAAATTTCTATCGATTTTTATTGTTAAAAATCGATGTGGCTGATAGAATAACTAGATAGTTACACGTGGTGTGCCACATTATCTCATTCTAATGTATAGGGACCGGCTTTTAACAGAATAACCAGTGCATAGGAACTAATTTATTAATTTATTAAATAAAAATAATAAAATGCAAGAAAACAAATAGTAGAGAAGAAATCTAGGTCCATCCTCTTAGAAGCGAGCGGCCCATTCAACGCAAGTGTCTACATGTTTCAAGATCCAAATCTGGAGTTGATATGTTAAGATATGCCAGATTAATTTGTAAAATAAAAATCATATAAATGGATGTATTTTTGTCCCTAACTTGCAAGCAGTATATTCGACTTGTA
Organism: Gossypium hirsutum; assembly: GCF_007990345.1. Taxonomy (NCBI): domain Eukaryota; kingdom Viridiplantae; phylum Streptophyta; class Magnoliopsida; order Malvales; family Malvaceae; genus Gossypium; species Gossypium hirsutum. The sequence goes on along the minus strand of NC_053448.1, from coordinate 46,342,439 downwards.
GGCTAAATAAAAAATTTGCATGAAACAAGTTAATGTAAAAAATGAAAATCAACATCTCAACCATTTATCATTGTATAAATAATATACAAATATTATTATTTGATATTTAGTGGTGAAATTTTTTAATTCCACAAACAGTTTAAAAAACCATCATGTGTATTATTTATTTAGTGTTTTTTAATATCAATTAAAGACAATTGACCGTTTCTTAAATTTCCTTGCCGAGTTAAAAACACCACTGCTAATATATCAAATAATAACCCTATATATTATACATAATCTGTACAACCAAATTAGGAAATAATCCTATGTGGCACTATATAATTACGGCAAGTGAACGACAATATTAATAAAATTGTTGGGCTCAAATCTTAATCATTATATAAATATAAAAAATCTATTTAAAAATCAATTTGTGAATATTTAATAAAAAGGATTCTCATTTTTTATTAAAATAAAGTACTTATTTCTTACAATTATTTAATTTGACATAGTATTTTTTGAATATATCATTTTTCACTTATTATTTTTTGAATATTTTATTTTTAAATTTCTTTATTTACATTATTTGTAAATCTTTTAATTAAAAAACAATATGAAGTAAAATAATATGTTTTAATTATTAAGTACAGTAGACTCGTGCATTGCACAGGGATCAAACTAGTATTTTCTATTTGTTTTCTTTAGCGTTTGTATATACGTGCGACCCTAATAGCAAATAGGTAGAGCGAGAACTAATTTATATATATGATTAACTTTTAATTGTATATGCCCGTCAAGTAACTAAATGAATGAATAAGATTTTATAGCTAATAAAGTAAATAACTTAATTTCCTTCAATTAGGCTTTTTTATTGACTTTAATTATGTTATCAACTATTGTTGAGGTTTGAGGTAGTTTTGTGAGCAATGCGGCGTTGTGCAAGTCACGTAACTTGCCTTATTTAGTATTTACAATCTTTTGTAACAAAACAATTGGGTCGTAATCTATGATGTTGTTTTGGATGTATGTTGGCTCATATTTGAAGATCGATCCATATAAAGAAACATATCTTTAAGATTGGATCGAATTAGATCAAGCAATCGAATTCCCCGATTTGAAAACATTAGGTTGGATAACCTGGAAACTTATCTTGGAGGTCTTTAACTTATCCTGCACTTTATTAGGAAATTCTCAATGCTAATTTTATTACGACTTTGATGGGGATTGAGATTGTAATTGATTTAGTATGTTAACAAGTCGAAAAAGCATATATTCATGAGACTTAATCAAGTTTTGTACAAAGAGTTTAGCACTTGATCTATTCTTTAGGAATTTATCATTGTGAATGAATTTTCTAAGTAAAAAAAAAGTGAGTCACTTGGTTTTACAATCTAAGTATTTAAGGAGAAAGCTTAGAGTAAAGTGATCTAGATCTTAGGTACAAAAAGTAAGATTCCTATACTAGTGTATGATAGGACTTAAACCACTGTTTTTACAAGGTTAAAGATAGTGGATTGTCTCCCTGGCAAGGCCTTGCCAATGTAGGGAAATCGATTGTGTAAAGAATTGCTGTGTGTTTTTTCTTTTCTTTTCACAATTCCACTTGTAGTTGTAACTACTCTTATCATTACTCTTGTGTTTTAGCAAATATTAGCTTGTCCTCTTTAAATTGGTATAAGAGCCTCCCACTTAACTTATCAAGTGGTATTCCTGGTGTCAATACTTTCTTGAAATGGAAGAAACACTTGTGTCTCATCCTCCAATGATGGATGGTTCTAAGTACGCCTACTAGAAGGCTAGGATGAATGCATTCATCAAGGCAATGGATGAAAAGCTTGGTTTGTTGTTTTTACTAGATGGGAGTTCCTTACAACTGAGACATCTAAGTGGAAACAAAAAAGTTCGAGCTTACTTGGACCATGAAGGAGGAGAAACTAGCCGATTCCAATTCAAAGGAATTGGACGCAATTTTTAGTGGTGTGGATGGATAGGAATTCAAAAGGATATCCAAGTGCACTACTACTAAGTAGGCTTTAGATATTTTTGAGACTTCACATAAAGGCACAAATATTGTAAAGGAATCTAAGATGTAAATGTTAACCACCAAGTTTGAAACTCTCAGGATGCAATAAAAGAAAAATATTGGTGAATTATATGCAAAATTGTGTGACCCATTTGATCAAGTTTTCCCCTTTGGAAACGAGTACTCCAATTTTAAACTTGTGAAGAAGGTGCTTAGATCTTTGCCAGAGAGATTTACTATTGAAGTCACTACCATTGAATAGGTAAAAGACATTAATACGAGAATCAATGAAATTATTGGGTCTTTACGGGCTTTTAAGATCAATTTAGACAAGTTAAGAAGAAACATATCTAAAGGAGAGAAGAGCATTACCTTACAAGTGACAGAAGCTATTTCAACTGAAGGTACCACTATTATCGAATAACTGTGAAAGTAGGTAGTATTGCTAACTTAGAATTTTATTAAAGCTTTAAAGAAGCAACCATGAGGAATAACAAGTTTAAGGCTATTAAGAAATTCTCCAAAAATAGACAAAAATGTGTTGTGATCAATGATGAGTCTACCAAAAAGAAAAAGTATGGCATTCAATGTTATGAATGCCATCGTTTTGGCCACATACAAGTTGTCTTTGTGTGTAACATGGAGTGAAGAGGATTCTTGAAGCAGCTTAGATTCAAATGAAAAATACGTGAGTAACTATGTGGCTTTCTTTACTAAAGTTAATATCCCTGTCACAACTAACTCTAATACTAATGATGATTTAGATGGGATTCAAGTGCTGAGTTTATGCAGACTTACAAGATAATGCTGGAGAAATGAGAGCAGGTGTGTGATGTTAATGCGAAGCTAGTTGAGTAGAATTCTTGTCTAAAGGAAGAGAACCGAAATCTAATCAAACAAATATAGGTAAAAGATAATATTCTAGATGAAATAACTACTTGTCTTGATGCAATACATAAGGATCATACAACAATTTAGTTGATGTTGGAAAAATTCAATGCAAGTAATGGAAAATTGGATGACATCTTTGTAGCTACAAGTAGTGCAATTCTTTATGCATGAATAAATTTTGAATTCTTGTTTTTACATTAAGAAGTGAATATAATTGTTAATTATCTAAGCAATTATAAAATGCAATCTATTAATTATTTCAAAGGTGTGGCCAACTAAGGAGAGAAGAATTTTGAAAAATCATAATTTTGTTTCTTTAGGATTAACTTGTAACGACTTGAAATTTATTGGTGTCGAAAGTTACGATTTCAGGATCTCGTTTTCATAAACCAAGTTCGTAATATTTATGTGTATAATATATTGTTATCTTAAAGTTTGGTCCAGTAATTTTGCCGAATTAATAGTTAATTAAGGTTCAAGGACTAAATTTGTAAACGTTTAATTGCTACAGATTTTTAATTAGAAAAAAACTTGGGGACCTAGATAGTAATTATCCAAGGGGCTAAAATGGTTAATAAACCAATAATAATCATTATTTAGTGGACTTTGATTATGGCTACTATTAAATATTTAATTATTACTAAATTAAGATTAATTAAAGTATAAAATAAGTTTAATTTAATTAAACTTGGTTAATTAGTGTTAATCACACTAAATAAATCATGTAAGTGGAGAAAGACGATGAGTATCATCTTCCCCACCATCTAATGAAGCAAAAACCAAATAAAAACTCTTTTTTTTTTTAGAGTTAAGCTTCGGCCAAAAATTTGTTAAGGTAACCAAGCCTTTTTTTTTTATAATTTTTTTATAGATTTGAGTTCATGAGAGTTTGGTTTTTATATAGATCTGATGAACGGATATGAATATATAAGAAAAATTGGTTCTTCGGGAACCGGGATCAAAAGCTAGCACAAAAAATGGGTACGTAAGAAAGAATGCATGCAGTAGTGCACGTTGCATGAGAACGTAAATAGTAAGCCTGCCAGTCATAAATGGTAGCCCATATAAGTGGCGTATTCATGGAGTAGATGTATAGATTACTGTCATATATGAGTTAGTAACCAGTTCTATCCGCCAATAGGTTGAGTTTGATTGTGGTAGTATTCGTCAGTTGATCTACCGACTGATAGTAATTACATGTCCCATTTCCTAATGACTGATAGTAATTATGGTGGGATCGTTCTTCCCAGTAACTCACTAAGTTCACATGAACTTACCCAAATTCTTCTTCATTTCATGTTCTTAGGTTGAGTGTGGTGATTGAAGGGATACAACCAAATTTGTGACCATTTGTGAGCCTTCTTATTTTCAGGGTTAACATGTATTTGCTGTGGGTACTAGGACAACTATTAGATACCGCCATTTTGAAACCATTTAAAATGTATTGAACGTTATTTTAAACACTTGAATGTGTATCGGAAGTTTTGATGACATAACGTTATTTGTGACTTATTGATATTAATTAAACAGCCGCCAAAGCTTAACTCATGCATCATTAAATCTTTAAATGCAACAAATTATTATTTTAAAATTGTGCTTCCAAATAAGTATAGTCTTAAACTAATGGAATACTGTTCTGGTAACGAGGGTATCATATTGGTCATAGTAAATGAAGGAGCGTATGTTTCTATAAATGATAATGTGAATTGATTAAGTTGTATAAAATATGAATGGAAATGAGATTAAACATCATATTGGTACATAATTGTATATATAAGTAATTCAATTAGATATGTTACATCTTTGTTAATAGAATGGATGATATAAATGTTAGTTTGACTATCAAATAGAATGTTGTAGGAGAATAGAATTCTTGTATTGAATACGCAAATTGTTTCATTTGAATTGTAGTATATTTGAATTGAATTCTTATATGATCATGCTTATTTGTAACTTGATATGGAAATTACCATTGAGCGTAATTGCTCAGCGTACAATTTGTTTTCTCTGTGCTCAGGTATAGTAGATTCTAGATAGTTTGAGCACATCTAGCAAGCGATCCCCGATTCAATAAAGTTTGTAAAGTTCTCTTTTGATTAGTATATGACATGTACCTAAGGTTTAAGTCGATTTTGTACCGAAAACGGTTGAATTTAAAACTTGGTTGCTCGATGTTGTTTTGAAGCACCATTTTGGCATATTTTTGTTTTGGTTATAATTGAAATGTAAAGTATTATTATAGGTCTCTCAAACTTGTACCATGTTGATTTTTATAGAAACAGTATGTCACATCACGACGACATATCCCCAACGTCACGACGAGGAGCAACAAAGGATTCATGTTGTGACAACATGTATTCGATGTCACGATGAGACCTACTCAGTATGTTGTGTTGCAACGAGGAATCCCTGACGTCGCAACGTCAACCCAATGTTATGAAATTCTTACATTTGGTCCTAAATTGACCTCGGGTTAGCAATAGAGCTTTCGTAAGCTTGTATAAGACCTGAAAATGTACATGAAACGTTTTATATACATGTTTAACTTATATCGGGATGTTTTATGTTATAAATTGAACTGTGAATTGATTGTAGTTGCTCCAGCAACGAAAGTGACACCTTATAACTCGGACTCGACGATTGGGTCGAAAAAATAAAATAAAAAATAAATTTTCTTAGCCATATAATCTTTAAAATAAATTTTTTAAAATTTGGATTCAATTTTTTTTTTCTGTTTTAAGAATAAAAATACTTTTAATGTTCTTTTTGTTTATTAAACATATTTTATGCCGGTTCAATTGATCCTAACTTTTTATGAGCAGTGGGCTAAGCAAACTTCCTTATAAATAAATTGGTGTGGAATATTCCACCGGGATAAAAGAATTGTGTTTAAATTTTTATTTTAAATTAATTTTCAATTTAATTCCTAAATTAGTTTGAAATCAATCTAGTCTACTCCTAGCTTTTTCTTTTACCAAACTTGATTGGAATTATAGTTGAAGGGAGAAAAATGCAACATTCATTGGTTGAGTGATTAAAGGTACTTTAAGGATTTAAGACATTGTTTAATTTAGTCTATTTTATAGTTTTATATAGAAATAATAATATTTTTTAAAACTTACCTACTATATTTATCCAATTTTTGAATAAATTTAACATTTATTTCCCTTAAGAATTCTACTTAGGGCTAGTTTAGCATTGTTTTTAAGAAGTGTTTTTAAAAAGTGCTTTAGAAAAGTGATTTGGAAAAGTATTTTTGAAAAGCTTTTAAAAAGTGCTTTGGAAAAATAATTTTGATAAGTACTTTTGAAATATTTGGTTTCAGATTTAAGTGTTTAGTATTGCTATCAAAAAGTACTTCTAAGAAATAAAATGCACATTTTAGACATGGTGTTATAAAGTAACAAATAAACATTTAAATAATGTTCAAATTAGTTAATATTATTATATTTTTATAAGAATATAGAAAAATAATTTATTATAACTTGTTGTTAATATTTTAATATATGAAATATAAATTTTAAATATTTTTAAGTAATTAATATTAATTATTTATAAAATTTAAATATAATATAAAACTATATTTTAAATATTTAAATATAACTATTAAATATTTGTAATTAGATATTAGCACATTTGTATTATTTTAAGAAATGTTTTTTTAATTTTTAATTAATAATTTTATTTTAAAATGTAATTTGAATATATAACACATATTAGATATTAACATAACATAAAAAAACACATAAACCTAACAAATTAAAATATTACATGTATTTGAATTAAATTTTCAAAAAAGGGTAATATTTATATACCAAATATAAATATTAAAAAATTTACATTAACATTTGCAATTTAAAGTGAATGGAAAATGGGAGAAGAAAAATGGAGGGATGAAAAAGTAAGAATGTTTAATGCAACTTTTCTTTTAAAAAGTGTTTTTCAAGCCAAAAGTATTTTTTTAAGCATTGCTAAACACTAGGAGTGAGCAAAACTCGATTCGACTCGAAAAAATAAAAAAAAATTAAATTTCGAGTTAAACGAATTGAGTTAATCGAGTTATTCGAATCAACTCGAATTTTTTTTTCAAATTTCGAGTTCGAATCGAGTTGAGTTTTCGAATTCGAATATCAAACTATAACATTTTATATTAAAACTTTTACTCCCCTCCCCTCCCCTCCCAACCCCCCAATCTACTCAAAATCTATTTCCCACCAAAATTTTACTTTCCCATTTACTTTTTCTCAAAATTTTACTCCCAAAACCCCTCAAAACTTTTTATTTTCCCCCAAAATTTTTACTCCCTCTCACTTTTCCCTTAAAACTTTTATTCCCTTCCCATCCCACCTCCCATCTACCCCAACCCCCCTCCAATTTTTTTTAATATTTTTCCTCCAAAATTTTACTCCCCTATTTACTTTCCCTCAAACTTTTATTCCCAAAACTTTTTATTTTCCCCCTAAACTTTTACTTCTCACCCTTTTACTCTCAAATAAAAAATCAAAATTATCCAAAAAAATCACTAAACATAAGTAGTATTAATTTTATTTATATCTACTATTTATATTATTAAATTAAATTTCACATTTTATATTATTTATATTATTGAATTGTTTAGTCATATTGAATATTTATATTAAAATTGAATTATTAATTATGCCATAAATATTTGTGTTAAAATTTTATATTGGTATCAATTTCACATTTTATTTTTAAAATAACTTTTATTAAAAAGTATATTTTTACATTTAATATATTTTTTAATTCCAAAATACATAGTGACAAGAATCTAAAGATAATTGAAACAACTAAGCAAGCAAAGAAGCTAGCCAGTATATAAAAATTAATAAATAAATTATGAGGTGATGAAAGTTAAAAATTTTGATTAAGGTGGACAAATTTTATTACGATAGGTGACAGTGGTTACAAGGACCCAAAATTATTTTTTAAAATTTAACTCGAACAAATATATTCGATTCGATTTGATTCGAATTTCATCTCACTCGACTCGATTCGAGAAAACTTCAAATAAAGTTAGGATGATAAAATGAGATTCGAAAACTCGATTAACTCGAAAATTTTCGATTCGATTCGATCGAATGCTCACCCCTACTAAACACAACCTTAAAATAATATTTGTTACACTACCAGCGAAGTTTTTAGACTCTACAAGTAAGGGTTGGGTTGACAAATGTTCTATAGGGATATAGTAAAATATTAAAAAAAAAGATACATGTGATAATTTTTTAAGTCGGCTTATGAAATAAAAAAGTACATTGTTAGTGTACTAAATATCAACCCTTCTACTTATTAATATATTTTTAAAATTTTTTTAGGAATAACATTTAGTACACTAACAGTAGAATTTTTAGTTGCTTGTGGAATACAAAAGTTCAATGTCAATGTACCAAATACTTATCCATTTTTTATGAGAAAATATTTAGTTCAGTGTCAGTCGAGTCTTTAAATTCCACAAGCAATGTCAAGGAATTGACAACTATCCTGTACAAGTGTACTAAAATATTAAAAAAATAGATATTTAAAAAAAGAGATACACATCAAATTTTTAAGACTATTTATAGAATAAAAAATGTACATTGTTAATCCATCAAATATCTATTTTTTTATACCGAACAAATAATAATTTTTTTTGTTTATTAAAAATTTGTTGTACATTAATAAAGTATGAAATGCAATAGTGAAATTAAAAAAATAAAAAAAATAAAAGAAGAAACTAAAGTTGGTTTGAATGTATAAAAAGACCATTTTATCAATAAAAGTCATTTCCTACCTTATTTATGGAAATTAGCTACTTTTTTCACTATTTACTGGAATGAGCCAAAAATATTAAAACGTGTCCACGTGAGAGCATTTTAAGGGGAAATTCCAGCAAAACGAGTCCTTCAGGGAACGATTTTGCCATGTTAGCACAAAACGCGCTGACGTGGACGCGCTTTGCTGACGTGGCAAAATCGCTTCCTCAGGGACGTGTTTTAGCCTGTGTTTTTGACCCCCAATAGTCATTTAAAATTTTGACTGTTGGGGGTCCAACGGTAAAAAAAAACTATAAAAACCCCTTCGTATTTTTTTCACACAAACATTTCTTCCAAAATTCTCAAAAAAGCTCTCAAATTTCTCCCTAAATTTCTCAAAGCTCTACTTAATTAATTATTTCCTTTAATTTTTTTCTAAATTAGTATTATTTTTTATAATTTCAAAAATATTTGATCGTGTTAGCAATGGCCGGAGAATTAATTCGTCTCAATCATAAACATATCTCCGTCGAACAAATGAAAATGGTAAGGGTTAATTCCAATTTTTGAATATTATTTAATATTTTTTTCATTTATGTAATTTTAATTAATTTTTATTTTATATTTTTTCATAACAACTTGTAGATCGGGTGTTACAATGTTATATTCGTAATATATCTAGTCCTCCATCACCGTTGATAGAAAATTACTTGAAGGAAGCGGGTTTTTGGCACGTGGCCAATATAGTCCGGGGGTACAAGTTAAACCCGAAACTCATCAGTGCGTTCATAGAGAGGTAGAGACTCGAGACGCACACATTCTATCTTCCATGCGGAAAGTGTACCATCACTTTAGAGGACGCGCAGTAGCAATTGAGATTGCCGATGGATGGTTTCGTACTCACCAGGTTCGCTCAATCTGTTGATTGGGGAGCCATATGCTACGATATTTTGGGTGTGCTTCCAGATAATATTTACAGAGGTTAGATCGAGATGGTTGGTTACAAGACACATTTCTGGAGCCGGTTAATGATTCGACTGAAATAGAAAGAATATGATATGCTCGGCCATACATCCTTGAGATCATTGGAGGTTATCGGATGCTGGACGTGTCATGAAACCTTGTACATCTGAGGTGACTGCTAAAACTCGTTAATTTTAAAGCAGCTGGCGAACTTAGTTAGGGGTCTTCCGTGTTCACAACATTGTACCGGGAGATGTGTAGGGCGACGAAACCAAATAAAGCCCAAATCGGAAGTTGCCTGTCACTACTATAATCATGGGTTCGATTTCGTTTTCCATTTTTACGTCCTCGAGTAAACCACCTATATACATTCCCACTCATAACGAGGTAAATTTTATATTAGATTTTACAAGAATTACATAGATTTAAAATATAATTTTTTTGCTAAAAATTTATTTAATTAGGTAGAACCATTCAGCGAGTTATGTTGGAATACTTACCGTTCTTGAAGATATACGGATTCTATTAGACCAACGGTCGGAAGCGTGTAGTATTTAGTATTATGTATATAATTAATATTTTTATCACATTCATATAATTTTAATGGACACCATATGAGGATCCGACAATTCAGGTAGTAATTCCGGATGAATTCTCTCGAAATCTGAACATTTGGCATGTTAAAGTCCCATTGGTCAACTATGCTACTTTCGAAATGCACCAGACAAATAGAATGTTGCAGCAATTTAGATTCTGACAACCGATTTCCGTGACACCTGAGGTGCTCGATGATGAGCACAAAATTGACTTACGACAATTGAATATGCATTGGCTGGTATTCTTCTCAGTATATATCGAAAATTGGGAAAATCGGTATGTTCATATACCTACTCGCGAACCGATCATCGTTCTAGAGTTAGCGAGCGCACCGGATTACATGCCATGGCTTAGGATCTATGACAAGCCATATTTGCTCTCAGAAGAGTATAGGCGTTGGCAAATCCATGTCGAAAGAGAACGACGGGGCCCTTTAAATCCAATGAGAAAGGATGACGGCACAGGCTTATGAATAGTGCCCACACAATTACCAGGCCCAATGCCTCAAGCGACAATGCCCACACCACAGCCCTTTCAGATTATGCCAGGTGTGTATCATAACCCTTATATATTTTCTTTTCTCAGTCCTATGCCAGGTTGGAATGTATGACCCAGTGCATCTCCTTTTCCGATCACTCTGACTCAACCGAAGATATATAGACCATCGTCTCAAGAGGGATCACATGAGGCACCGTCAGGGAGCTTATCTCATTTCCAATCCCAATCGCCATATGAGATTCAAACACCTCTGCCGTGGGTGATTCAAACACCTCTGTATTCTTTATTCTATCAAGGTGGGTCATCCTCCCAACACCCATAACCAGAACAATCACAACCCTCGCCGGAGCAACCACAGCCCCCGCCGAAAGTTGAATCAAGAAGGAATCCAGCGCGTAATTGTCAACCACCCCCATGTGGCCCTAATTTCGAATGGCACATACATTGATTTTTTTAATATATTTGTACAAACTATTTTTATATTGTTTTATTTAATAAAATAAAAGTTGTTTTGAATATTTTAATAGTAAATTATTTTTATATTTTATCCTATTTAATAAAATAAAAGTTCTTTTGAATAAGGCAATAGAAATAATGCAGCATAGTTTAATTTAAGCAATTATCAACTATTTCGATTTAGACATGTTTGAATTGTATGATCTGGGTTCCTACACCATCCGCACGACTTTTGTTGGTTCATTCTTTCCTGGATATCCATATTATCATGTATTATACTCGAGCAATGTTGACTTTTTATTTTGTGATGCAATTCTCTATCTGGTAACAACTTAAATAGAGTAAGCGATACAGGTGGCCACTTACGTTCATCTGGGACCGGTAGGAATACGTGTCTCCACACATTGTACATGTATTCTATTTTGTACACTTCATCGACATAGCTCATGGGATCCGAATTGAGATTCTGACAAGTTGCAATGGCATGAGTGCATGGATAACGAAGTGCGTAAAACGTCCCATAGTCGCAAGTCCTATTTCTCACGTGTACACGATATTTCTCGCCGGTAATACCTTGGTTCGGTCTATTAAACTCTGTTACAAAAAACCATAAGTTGTTGCCATCGTAACACACTGTGTGCATGGTGTTGGCCCGCGCCTTCGCCTTGTTAATTTCTTGCAATATCTTCTCGCACCATGGCCTCCCTGCATTTGGCCTTTATAACTCACTAGCTTTGGAAATAGTTTCGCCAAACAGAAATATGTCTCTCACACAACCGAGGTTATCAGCAAATGACGCGTTTATTTTAGAATAGGATCTATGCATTCAGCCAGGTTTGAGGTCATATGACCATATTGTAGGCCGCTGTCATATACTTGTGTCCACTGATCGAAAGGTATGTTACAGAGGTAGTCTACGCCTTGATCGTTAATTGACCATAAAATCGCCAACATATCATGAAAATGATCATTATTAATCTCGTACCCTATCAATATAAGTTGATAGCAAAAATTACTTACCACTCTTCCATTTAGAATAAATTGAATATTACAAACGAAATTATATTAATAGAGATTAATACCCATGTTGGTCACTTGTCGTCGTTCAGGGTACACCGATATTGCCCATAGTACTTGGACACAATGTGCCTTAGACAATAGCGATGGTGTGTGCGATCCCATAGCCTTTCCTGTCGCATAATTGTGGCTAGTATTCCAGTACCCCGATCTGATATAACATAGATATCAGGTTGGGGGCAGACATGCCTCCTTAACTTAGAAAGAAAAAAATCCCAGTCATCACCTGACTCTCCCGGTGTTATTGCAAATGTAATTGGAAAGATTCTCCCACCGCCATCCTGTGCCACAGTTGACAATAGCCGATATGTATATCTACCATACATAAAGGAACCGTCAATTTGTACCAATAGCCTGCAGTACATAAATGCGTCCTGGCATTGCTTAAAGCTCTAGAACAGACGCTTGAACAGTTGGCATCCACGGAGAAAGCGGTCGTTGTAGTACACAAGGCCCGTTTTAAGGTCTATTATACAACCTGGGACATACCTCTCCAACACCTGACACCAAGCTTTGCGGTAAGAGGGCGTGTACGTCAATTGGCTACGAATATTGGTAATTAAGACTGACACAAGTCCTGGGATCTACCTTCACCATCGGTAGTATTAAGCTAGCTATCATATCTGAATCCATTTTGGGATGATCTTATGAAACACCTGCCAACAAAGTATGTTAAGTAATGCAACATTAAGTAATAATAGTATTATTCAAAAATCCTAAACACCCAGTGATACTGTACTAGCAACACAGGTATGTGGACCTTTGTACTTTTTTTTATCTCCCACAAGCCTGTCTTTTTCCTAACCGAAGTTATGATTTTCCATGAACATGTACAGTCTTGCACTTCACACTTGGCCACGAACTTTTTAAATTTAGATTTAACCACGTGGTTGTTAACCACGTTCATGATGTTGTGTTGTTTCAATGCACTAAGAAAACTATCCTTACTGGAAAACTCCTTACCAACTTCTAATTCACCTGAATCCAATGACGAACTTGTACGATCACGCTTTCTGTGTGGTAGATCTGGAAACTCCAACGCATCATCTGCTGATAGATTAACATTATGTATGTGGGCTGGAGGCGAGTACGCCGTGAATCGCAGATCTTCTTCTTCATCATCTGAACCCCTTCATTGTCTTCAGGTTCAGTTGGAACAGGCCAGTTCAGAAAATAATGTAACTTCTGCACTATCGAGGCCGGGCTCTCGAGGTGGGTCCACATCGAACTCATCATCCAACCCACCATCATTTGCAACGTACGAGGTTCTCTCACCAATGGACGTCGTAGGGAGTACATCATACCTTCTTGTGGATGTTTTGTAACGTCCCCAATCATATGTAGATTGTCAACCACTAGAAGTTGATGACATTCCTAAGTACGTATTTCCAGCATCGAACATCAACCCATTGAGGTGCATGTCCCATCCACTAACCGAGTGTCGTGCAGGAGTTGTGTATTTCATACTGCCACTAAACATGGGCGTTTCGTTGTTCTGCCTCCCACTAACGGAGTGTCAGGTAGGGGTCATGTATTCCTCTCGAACAACATTAGATGTTGAAGTTGCAAATACTTCATTTGGCGATGAAAATTGCACATATAACTCAAGATAGGGTGATCCACTAGTGAGATGAGTCTGCACTATCGCCTCCAAGCTACGACCACCTTTGATATCAAATGAGTCATATGTCACGGGATCAATCGAAGCACAAAATCAATACTTAATAGATAAAACTCTCATTGGCGTCGTCCAGAAGATTTTGTGCCTAAGTCTTTTACGAAGTTCTGTCAAACCAGTCGCGTTGTGTTCTTTGATAAAAAAATAACGCCATTCTCAATGTCATGGACCTCACCATCATAGTAAATAACAACACTAATACGTTTACTCATCTTTAATTTTTATTCTGCTTAGCCTCTCTAATTTTTCTTGCTGTAACTTATGCAACATGAGAATAAATTTTGGCTCATTTATAGCCTAAGGCCAAGCAGGAACTACTGTAGAAAAAGAGTGTCCATGTGGGAGCTTTTTTCAGTAATTTTGCTGATAGTGCATCCTACTTGAAGTATTTTTTACACTATTTTTTCAGAACCGTCTTCTAAATATTATTTTTTCAGGAACTATTGTACAAAAAGGGCGTCTATGTAGGAGCTTTTTCAATAATTTTGCTAACAGTGCATCCTGTTTGAAGCGTTTTTGACACTATTTTTTCAGAACTGTCTTCTCAAAATAATTTTTTCAAGAACTACTGTAGAAAAAAACCGTCCATGTGGGAGCATTTTTCAGTAACTTTGCTGACAGTGCATCTTGCTTGAAGCGTTTTTGATACTATTTTTTTAGAATTGTCTTTTCAAAATCATTTTTTCAAGAACTACTATAGAAAAAGAGCGTCTACATGGGAGCATTTTTCAGTAATTTTGCTGACAATGCATCTTGCTTGAAGCTTTTTGACACTATTTTTTCAGAACTGTCTTCTCAAAATTATTTTTTCAGGAACAACTGTAGAAAAAGAGCGTCTACGTGGGAGCTTTTTTCAGTAATTTTGCTGATAGTGCATCTTACTTGAAGCGTTTTCGACACTATTTTTTCAGAACCGTCTTCTCAAAATTAATTTTTCTGAAACTACTAAAGAAAAAAAAAACAAAATCCTTCTTGTCAATATAATTTTTTCTAAACCCTTAACCTAAACCCTTTTACAAAAACCCTAAAAGCTAAACACAAAATTATTTTTAAAAAAATTAAACCCTAATTTAATTAATTTTCTTAAAAACTCTAAACCTTAATTTAATTTATTTATTTAAAACCCTTAAAACCTAATTTAATTAATTTAAAAAAAATTATAAACCCTAATTTATTTTTAAAAAATTCTCAAACCTTAAATAAATAAAATCCTAAATTATTTTAACAAAACACTAACACTACAACCTTAAAACTCTAAACCCACAAACCTTAGGCACTAAACATGCAAATAGCTCTAACCTTATAAAAACACGGGCTAAAACGCTTCCCTGAGGGAGCGATTTTGTCATGTCAGCGCATTTTGTGGTGACATGGCAAAATCACTCCCTCAGGGACTCGTTTTGCTGGAATTTCTCCTTAAAACGCTCCTACGTAGACATATTTTAGTGTTTTCAGCCTATTTCGGTAAATAATAAAAAAAGTGACCCATTTACATAAATAAAATTTAAAATAGGCCTTTATTGGTAAAATGATCCTATAAAGATCACTTTTCCACAACTTGTAATAAAAAAAGCAGTAAATTTCTAGCTTTTGCATTTGATTTGAATTTTCCTTTATGCAAAGACTTCGAATGAAACCTTGTCTTTTCCTTCTCAGTTCCAACACTCCCAATCATCACTTGTACAATCTGCCTTCCCATATATTTCCCACTTCATATCATTTGTCTTCTTCAATTTCCTTAATTAGTGAAACTTTAATTTGATGGCGACCTTGTTTAATCAATCAATTTTTTAGGCTTGTTATTTTGTTTAGGCATCATTTACCGTCTCTCCCTAAATGTATTAATATTTTATATACAAGAAAAATTAAATGGACGGTTCCTAGTCCCTACCTAGCTAACTTTAAAAAAAGGTGGTATCTTGAAAGAAAGAGAGAGGAGGGTGTGCTTTAGCTTTTCCTCCCACAAGCCTAAAAAGAGAATCCTTGATGTTCTTATATGGCATTGCACGAGTGTACATTATCATTTTGGTTTGATTGAGCTAAAAAGCTTGTAATTGTGGGTGTTAAATAATTTTTCATGATTCTCTAGCTCCATTCAAAAGCAAACAAAATAATCTATTTATTTATCTATCTACATATAAACACATTCATATAAAACAGATAATCTTTGTCATAACTCATTCATCCCAATTTGCTACTTAATTAATATTACACAAATAAAAAGGTTCGATAAAACCATATCATGAAGAAGCACTTTGATTTAGCACCCACAATCATTGTACTTGTTTTATCTGGGTGTTCGTATCTGCAATTTTCCTTTGGTTAATTATAATATATTAATTAGTGCACTACATTACTAGCTACCCAGTTACTTTTCTTTCGACAAATGAAATATATATATTAGTTGCCACATTAATCAACAAAATGATTGCTGCTTGATTGTACTATATCCATATAATTCTTCCCTCAACAACATTTATTCAATAATCTTTCGAAAGATGAGCATGGGAGTCCAAAAGATACCAGTGAAAAAGGTGATTCAAGTCAAGAGTGGGTTAATTAATGATATGGTCAATACTTAAGTAAAAGAAGGAAGAATCCATAATATATACCCATATATTATCCAATTCCACTAAGTGACATATACATACATAATGAATTCATGCTTTGGTTTATCTTCTTTATATATATATATATGATCGGAAGGATGAGTCAATAGAGCAACCATTTGTAGTCTTCGATACTGTATTTGTTTCCGTCAATCTTGCATCCCTAGCATTTTATAAAAACTATACTCAAGTTTCCACCTACGTATAATATTGTAAGTTAAAAAAAAAAAAGAATGTACAATATTTCACTACATATAGGTTACGATCTTTTAAAGAATATGATTTAGGTCTTTATGATACGAAAGGTTAGCAATTTCAAAAATTGAAGATCATTAAATGTGAAAGTATTGTGTTGATGGTCAACTATTAGTTAAGATATAATTGGATGAATTAATAAGAGAGTAAAAAATAGAGATGGATACAAGAGCTAATTATGCAATTCGAAAATCTATTTTGAATTTTTGGAGTCAATCTTACTAGAGTAATTCACTGCACATCAACAATACAAGTCAGGATTTAAGTTCAACTCGCCTATCAAGTTACAACCCCACACATTTACATCAACCATATAAGATTATTGTCACATCCCGAAAACCAGGTTAAAAGAAATTGGGTTAGTGGAATCAAGAGTGTTCACGCTCTACATTGAATTAAGGTTGTGAAAATTATGAAAAATAATTTAATTTGGTTTAGTTGATATGTGTTCTGTATGTGTGTGTGAGGTCCTAAGTTTAAATTTTATCTTTGAAATTTTGTTATTTCAATTCCTATCCCTAGTCTTTTGACTTAAATCTTATTTCCATGCAAATGATAACAAAATGAGTTTGTTGGTTCAGTGATAAGGTTAACTTGTTAGTTTACGCTTTGGTTTTGTGTTTGAATCTTGTGGTGCGCAAGTGGAAAATATTTTTGCTCAGGCTTTTGTTGGGTACTAGAGTTTAATTTAAATTCTATGAAATCTGGTGGGATAAAATTTGAGTTATTTTATTTTAATACTTGTTTTCCAAATCCCTATTTTTTCTCAACCTTAACTGTCCACTTCTTTGTGCTTCTCACGTTCCTTTTTTTGTGTGGGTTTTGTTTCTTCCACAGTCTCTTTTGCTTGGTTTCTCTCTACTATTTTTGGGTGGGTTTTGTTTTCAATTTTTGGGTATTGCGCATCAAAAGTTTACTTTTCGTTGTGATTCTACTATTAGTTTGGTTTATTTTTCGTTCTTCGTTGTGAAGTTGTGACAAGCTCGATAAGTGTACAAGTGTTTCAAGTTGGATTAAGTTAAGCATTGTGTTGCTTAAAATTGTTCGAATTTAATCTCTGTGTTGTGTGTTTTTATATTGTTAGGAGATAACCACGAGGTGCTCGACGGTTCGCCAACTAATTAGGAACGATTTTGGCAACTGTTAATTTCGTAGTAAGTGATTGAGCATGGGTTTTTTGGGCTGTTTTTTGTTGTGAGAAAGGGTGTGTTTATGAGAAATTTTGGGATTATTTTGGCTAGGTAATCAATGCGTTTTAATTTCGATTCCAGGATTCGTGAGTCTCAGTTGTGTAGTTGACCAAATCAACAATCAGGTGTGTGATTCTAAACTAAAACGTTGTTTAGAACCTGGAAAATCTGTGAAAACAGTAGTTGTTTCGAAACTACTATTCATCACACGACCGTGTGTCAAGCCATGTGGCAGACTGTATAGGTCACACGGCCGTGTGGTAGGCTGTGTGGCAAACCTATGGGTCACATGGGTTGGGCTAGTTGGGTCTTATGGGCCACACGACTGTGTGGACCCATTTTTTAAAAATTTTCACCTAGGCCCGTTTGACTCTGAAATTCATAATTAGACCTTTCGTGGGGTCCGTTCGGCTTAAATAAGACTTGAAAACTTGAAATTTGATAGTATGATATGGTAAGTAGTATGGGTTTTTAAGTAAAAAAACTATGTGTTAATCATTTTTAAGTAAAAAAAAACTATGTGTTAATCATTTAGTTTTGAAAATTGAAATCCATTTTGTTAACTCGTGTGATTTTGTTTTGAAATGTGATTAAGTGACGATTGGGAAGTACTAAAATGATTACTAATTCTAAATCTAAGGCAACTGTTCTGACTTGTATTTTGCAGTTTTCGATTTGTTGTGTGATAATGAATATGTTGTAATTTGACACTCATGTTTGTGATATTATGGTACGATTCTGTTGCTGTTAATCTGATCTCTTAATATGAGATAAACTTCAAAATTTGCCATATGTGATTGCATGATAAACATGTCATTGTTCTGATTTTGTTTCTATATGTCATATCACACGCATTAGGTTGGGTTAATATTGAAAGGAAGAAGTGTATTATGGCAGTTTTACTGTAATTTTGGCGATTAAACTGCAATATATGTTTGGCAACTCAGCTGCACCATTATGAGTGGCATATCACCACGACTCGATGTGATTGGATGGATGGACTCATGTAGTCCTATTAGTGTGATTGGTTGGATAGAGTTGGTGTGTAGCAGATTGGGGTAGGATTTGTTCCAATATGATATGACATTTTGATATGATATATGTTCTGGAAATATGATATTCTATTTTGATAATATGTTTCTGGTATGGTGCCATTCTGGTATGATTTTTCATATGTGTGAACATTATAAGTAAAATTCTATGTTAGTATTTACATTTGTGTATGTTTTATGGAAATTCTATTTTGTGGTTCAAGTTGCACACTAGACTTCTAGTTCACTCGTTTGTTAATACGTTTCAGGTGAACTACAAACTTAGGACCAGACGATGTACAGGAGCTCGGGTTGTTTTCTCAGTTAATTAAAATATGGTGATATTTGTAATTATCTATTTTGGACTTTTCGGATTGTAAGTTGTTTTTGAGCTTTGTTTTGGTTTTTGTTTAATTCATCGACATTTGAGATTTTCGAATGTGAAACTACAAAATCACACGAGTTAACAAAATGGATTACAGTTTTCAAAACTAAAATTTTGAAAAAATTTCCGCTACAAATTAAGTAATTTCTTAAGTTTTTTTTCTGTAAACGAATAAATAGCTTTTAACGAATGTTTGTTATATTTATATTTTCTAAACACTCATTGAAATCAAAAGTTTTCGAATAAGATCAAGTTAAGAGCTATTCTGTAAAATAAATAAGCTCTGTGCGTAATTTCTAAAATAACATTTAAGTGTTTTGCTAAAAATATTATTTTTAGAATTCTTGGTTTCTAAAGCTATGATTTAACTTCTGGGTTTTTTTTAAACAAACTAATGTAATTTCTCCAGATTCAACCATAACGTCTGGACCGGGTTTGAGATGTTACAATCATTTTTTTTTCTAAGACTTTCCTCTATAAATCTTAGATACAAATTTGAACCTCAAAATAATTTGCTCATAATGGACTTACATTAAAAAAAGTTCATGTTGAAGATTTGCTTCAGTTACCATAATCTAGCTAATTTTAGATATAATCACAACTCTTTGATTTGTTTCAAATTTTTAGAGATTTTTTAGAGATTATGATTCTGTTGGTAGCTTATTTTTAGTCAATATTTATTAACGTGTTTACTATATAAACACTAGTTTCAGTTCAATAAAATATACTCCTTCCATTCCAATTACTTTTACTTTTCTCTTGACCTTGTTACTTTCTCTTTTTCATAAGCTTTTCTATCAAATTCAAACACATTGGTATCAAGAGTTTTTTTCTTGAAGGATCTATGTGGAAATTTTTTTCTTTCATGGATTCAGAAATTCCTTTCACTGCACTTGCACCACCCATTTTCAATGGTGATGATTACCATGTTTGGGTAGCAAGGATGGAGGCTTATCTAGAGGCAAATGATCTCTGGGAAGCTGTAGAGGAGGACTACAAAGTTCCTTCGTTATCGACCAATTTGATAGTGGTACAAATGAAGAATCACAAGGAGAAGAAATGAAGAAAATCAAAGGTAAGAGCTACATTATTTGTTGCAGTCTCATCTAACATCTTTCTCAGAATCATGACAATAAAGTTAGCCTTTGAAGTTTGGAATTTCTTGAAAAAGGAGTATGAAGGTGATGAAAGGATTAAATGCATGAAAATGTTAGACCTAATTAGAGAGATTGAACTCTAGAAGATGAAGGACTCTAAGACGGTGAATGAGTACTTTGACAAATTACTTGGAATCGCAACCAAACTAAGATTACTTGGTTCTAAATTTCCTAATTCCAGATTAGTTCAAAAAATTCTTGTAACTATTCCTGAAAAATTTGAAGCTACCATTTCCTCTTTGGAAAACACTAAAGATTTGTTAAAGATTAGTTTGGCAAAATTGATGAATGCTTTGCAAGTACAAAAACATAGAAGGCTCGTGAGAACTAAAGGGTTTGTTGAAGGTGCATTAGTTGTAGAAGCTCAGAATAGTTGAGGAGGAAAGGGAAAGAAACATGAAAAGAACAAAAAGGGAAATTCAAGTTCTGATTCTTTCAGTAAAAATACAAGAACAAAATATGATTTTCCTCTTTGTAAACATTGTGGAAGAAAGGATCATCCACCTTTCTAATGTTGGAGAAAATCAGACTAGCAATGTGTAAAATGTCAGAAGATGAGACATCATCAAAGATTTTGCAGAAGTAATACTTAGCAAAAGACTGATGCGCAAGTGCATTTGCAACAAAAGAATGTTGCTCAAGTCATTGATGAAGAAGAAGATGAGCAACTCTTTGTGGCCACTTGTTTTACAACCTGTCATTCGAGTGAGAAGTGGCTCATTGACAGTGGTTGTACCAACCATATAACTTTTCATCATGAGCTTTTCAAAGACTTGGATAGTCCAATAGTTTTCTGAGTAAAGATTGGCAATGATGAGTACATTGCAATAAAAGGGAAAATGCATAGTTTCCATTGAAAGAATTTTATGTACAAAATTTATCAAAGATGTGTTATTTGAACCTAACATCAGTCAAAATTTGTTGAGTGTTAGCCAGGTAATTCAAAAGGGTTTCAAAGTTATCTTTGAATCAAATCAATGTTTAATCTAATATGCAAATGGCAACGATGCATTCAAAGTAAAAATGAAAGAAAAGAGCCTTGTACTTGATCCATTGGAGGAGGAGCAAGCTGCGCTCTCTTCAACAAATGTTCATGCTGAAGTTTCGCAGAAGAGCTTGGACATTTCAATCATACAGCTGGAATTCTGAAGCAGATCAAACTTGAAGATACTTTTAAAGGATATACAAGTTTGAAACTCAGAATAAAGAATAATCAAAATCGGTACTGGCAATTTAGCAAGCCTGAAGACTTAAACAACTCTTCTTTTACTAGATTACCAAACAAGCTACATCATGAGCAAAAAATTATACCAGTGAGTAGTGGCGCTACCGGAAGTGGTAAGGGTGTGAAGATGCCAGCGTAAATTAGGATGTTGGTGGAACTTATGAATTTTACAAGCAATGAGATTAAACTTGATTCAGTGCCTCTAAACATAGATTCTGTTGGAACATTTTCAAATATTTATAGTATCCCAATAACTATAAATGAATGGGTGTAATTAATCAAAAGATAAATCTTTTGGTCATTGGTCAAAAGTTATATCATTTGATTTTTAAAAAAAAATTATAATTATTCAAAAAATATTATTTGAATAGTTACAAAATTAAATGAATAATTATTATTATTTATTTATTCATAAAGACACCTATTGAAAGATGTCTCTATGAAGAGACAAGAAAATTCCTATAAATAGGAATGGGTTTTCATTTGGAAATATATCAATAAATTCTAATATTATTTCATCTCTTCCTTCATTTTCTAATATTATTAGATTATTCTATAAAGTATTACTGCAGAAATCCTTTGTAGAAATTGAGTTTTTGTTATACATTACTCAGTGCAAAGTGGACTATTCTCGTCAGTGCAAAACGCAAATAGTCATTGGCTTCATTGTATCCTCGAGGTTAATTTGCTTGGAACTCATTTGCACACTGAAGATAAGTGAGGGCGAATATAACCTTAAAGATAGTGGCTTGATATATGCCTTGGAGCCTTGTCCTATTTCTTCTTTTCTTTTCGAGTTTTGATCGTGTGTTCGAGATTTTCCTTACCGGAGTTTTGTATTAACAGATTCAGCACATGAATTTACTGACTAAAACCAATCTACACTAGTAGGAAATGCAAAGGCTATTGTTCTTAGTGATTCAAATGAAGAGAATGAGATATTGATATCGCCTCTGATTGTATAAAACCAGAATGATGGTGAGGGGCTTGGTTTTTCAGTTACACCTCATGGAATTTCTCATCCATATTCAGAAGAACCACCTCTTAGACCTGTTGCTAATTTGGGTGGTTTTACTGCCAAAGATGAATTTAACATGCCTTTGTTGGTCATCATATCTAGTCGGGTTACAATTTCCATTACGAGCCCCATTAAATAGTTAGCTATAGAAAATGTTTTTGCTGTTCATACACAACATCCATGGTCATGGTTGGATAGGTTTGATTTAGAGGTTACTTCCTAGCATGATTATTATCCATTGACTCCTCATGGACTGAAAAAAGTTCCTTGGTTTCTCCAGAGGTGGATAACTCTTCGTAGACCTCTTGATAGGCATGTGGTTCTTACTGTAGGAGCTCTTCATCTGGTTGATTCAATTGCATTAAGAAGTGTTACTTCAGTATGGCATGATGAACTGGCTTTGCTTGTAAAGCCTTTTCTTGTTGTCAACATTAGAGGGGCAACAAGTAGCTGTCAATATGGTGCAGATCTTGCAAAGCAATTAACAGCTATGCTGCAAAATGTTCTTGGAATTTACAGCAACTGAAGCAAGGAGGAGTGTTGAAAATTTTCTTCAATTACCATAATCTAGCTAATTTTAGATATAATTATAACTCTTTTGTTTTTTTTTTCATATTTTTAGAGTTTTTTTAGATATTATAATTCTGTTAGTAGCATATTTTTAGTCAATAGTTGTTAACTTGTTTACTATATAAACGCTAGTTCCAGTTCAATAAAATATACTCATTCCATTCCAATTACTTCTACTTTTCTCTTGAATTTGTTATTTTCTCTTTTCCATAAGTTTTTTTTTCTAAAACTCCAACGGTTCCTAAGATGAACTAAGCTTATGCTCTCTTCAACTCGTTCATAATAAAGTAAGCAATTTTCTTTAAATAGGTATTGTAGTCTTGTAAATCTTCAATTAGTGTGAATGATGTATGCCCTTGGAACTATGATTCAATTAGACTTTTATATGACATCAAATAAGCAAAAATCTTCACGAATTAACCTTCAATAGAAACTCAATCTGCTTATATATGGTATCTTGATCACACATAAACTCTTCCAATCATTATCCCACTTAATCGTAATTTAATTTGGTCATTCTTAGATCATTTCTGCTTAAAATTTTCAAAGAGACGTATAAAGAAACTCAAGTACTTCATGTCAAAATATTCCAACATATATGGTATTTTACACAGCCGTTCAATTATAAAGTGAGTTATAATTGATGGTACAATTAGAATGTGTAACTGACATTCTCTCTCTTTGGAATTTTTTACCAAAAGCACAATAGAAATCTCAAGAAAAATGAGATATGATATTTAAAACAACCAATATAAAGGTACACTAGTAAAATAGAACCATTGACGCCAAGTATAAAATAGAGATCTTCGAAAAACAACCAAGCTTGGCAAGGGAGTCGGCTAAGCCATTAGCCTATCTAAACACATTAACAAATGAAACTTGCTTAATAAAGTCAACATATTGATCAATCTTGTTAAAAATCTTCCACAATCTTCATGACCTAAATTCATTCTTGCACACCCATGAAACTGCTACTATTGAATTAGATTTAATAACAATGGGAACTAAATGCACCCATTGTAAAGAAGAAAAAAGTTGTTAGGTAGTTTTGGTAGCAATCAATTAAATTTCATTCAAACAGACAATACCCAAAAGACTAAAAAGCGAACCTTTAACACAACCTGTAGCATCTCTTAAAGCACCATCACACCCTGCTAGACTTGGTTTACCATGTGAAGAACCATCCTCATTAAACTTCATGGTATTAATATCAAGAAGAGACCAAGAAACACCAACTCTACAATTTGATGCAACAAAACATGTATAGCAGAGTCTTGGAAAAACCCACCAACATGCTTCAATAATGTTATTAAAACCCTCCAAGACATTAATGCGGATCATAGATCTAAGTTTGTGAAGGAACACAGCTTCCAAGCCATTCTATTCTTTATTATCAAAAACTGATGAGTTTCTCATAAACCATAACGTCCAAAGAGTTGTACTACAGATAGTCATCCATCTTTTTTTTAGTAACACTCGAGAAAAGAACATCATAACATTGAAGAATAAATCTTTTATCGTATGTGGCATAATAATGGGCGTGGAAACCAACAAAAATAAAAAAAAAAACCTATTCAAAAATATAAAATTTCGTATATAACATTGAGTAGGGTCGAATCCATAGAGACCCATCATAATTTTATTTCTTTAGTGAAAACAAGTAAATTTAAAATAAGAAAGGGGTTTTAAATTTAAAGACTAAATTTAAAATTAAAACCATGTAAGCCTAGTCAAAAGTAAAATCTCAGTTTTGATTTGTGAGTTAATCAGTGATGTAAAGATAAATTTCAATATTTTGTAATAAATTGGCTATAGTTATCGGCTAATGCCTAGCAACTATTCTCTTCTTACTTTTTCAATAACCAAGATGAACACCATTAATTATTTCTCTTATCGATAAATAATCCTATGATGAATGCTTAAGATTTAATTTATCAATAGCATAAAGAACAAAAGAGACCCAATTTAGCTAACAAACACACAAATAGAGTTCTAGACTAAATTACATATCCACATAACATGAATTGCATATGTAGCTTATACTCAATCATGCTATTTGTCACATATATTAGAACCAATTAAACAATTAAATTCTAATTGACAAATAATACATTCTAAGTTATCCAATATCGGTCCCTATATTCAACAAACCTAAATATTTATAATTAAAACAAAATATATATGAATACAAAATTATGAAGAAAATATTAAGAACAAATTTGATCTCATAAACATGAAGAATCAAAACTTCAAAATCCCTTTGACTAGAAAAAAAGTTTAGCAACACATGAAGAAAACAAATGCAAAAAAAAAAAAAAGATGATGTAGGTGACCAACTACAATTCCAAATCTAAAACTATGTATTTGTAGGGAAAAATTCTCATAAGGGAGAAAAGAAAAAATTCCCTTAATAAATTAAAGGAGTTTTCTAGCTTTTTGATAGATTTGTGTTTCGAATTTCTAGGTCGTTTTGGGCATCTTCTTGAAATTTTTTTAGGCTTTGCTTTTGAAGTAAGTCCAGCAAATCTTTTGATTCCATTCAAAATGGTAAACTATGGGCCCAAATCAGAGTTTTGTAGCTCAAGTATGACCAAAATACTGAAGCAGTATAAGTTGAAAGTCCAATACACAAAAACTTGTCAAAATTAATCTTTAAGCTCACTTTCTCCAATGCTTTCACCTAATACATGAAAAATAAAAAATGAGATAAAATAAAATATTAATGACTTAAATAGTACAATTCAAAGGGAAATTTATCACAATTAAATTGGCATTTTATGCACTTATCACATAACCCACGAAAGACCTCACCACCACAACACTATCGACCATATAACTAAAAAATAATAGCACTCGAATAAAATATAGGCCCCGCTATCAAAATGAAAACACCGTCGACATTTACCTAATCATGAAAAAAATATTTTGAGGGTAAACAATCATGGCAAGCCAACCAAAGAAAGGATTCAACCTTTGGTGGTACATTCATTTTCCTAATGATCACAACCAACTCATCCTTCACTACCGCATCAGAGCAACACTCAAGGAGCACTACCATTGTTTTGATTGAAGACTTGCCTTCCATTATAGCACTATAACACCCCACGTTTGACCTGTCTGTTGGATCCAGGTATGGAACGTCACAATTGGACCTATTTTACCTATACTTTAATTTTTATCAATGGACTATTATAAACAGACTTAAATGAAAACAATAATTATAATTCTTGCAACAAAAACCTAAAGCCACTGAATGTTTATATTCTCACAATTTCGGTTCCTAATATGACTATTTATTTACAAAACAACTCTCATAATTTAAGTAAGGCTATTTCTCCTAAAAACCCATATTCTAGGGCACTAATAGAATACAATATAACAACTCCTAAGGCGAAGCCTCTGACAGTACCCATTTTCCAATGTGCATGACCCTAACTTCCTACTATCCCCGATCTCATCATTCCCTCTTGCTTAGTCCCTCCTCGAAGTCCTCGATCATCCTCGCAAGTCTTGCAAACATCAGCATGTTGCTGTAAGATCAAATGAACTTACTGAGTTCCTTTATTGTCCATAAATAACCCTACCACACAAGGGTAACGAATGTAAAATAATATAAAATAAATAAGGATTAATCCCTACTTGCTCAAGGTGAATATTTGACATCAAGGTGGCGGACACCACCAAATCCTCTAAGCTACTCGCTGACTGTCCTTCTTTTAGTTAAACTCTCCACTTGATTCTATCCCAGGTACTTCATCATGCTAGTGAACCTATCCTTCCTTCATTTCACTTTCCCCTCACTAAAGGTTTTCGTTGACCTTTATCTAACATGGTCATTAATCGGCTTTCTTTTATGAACCCTTTTTGTATCCTTTTCAACTACCCGCTCAAGGATTCTTACATACCTTCCTTGGCGGACTTGTTCGTACCAGTCCTTGTGGACTTTTTTATCCAAACCTTAGTCTTGAAAGACCCTTCAAGTTTTTTATATTTTTCATCAGATCTTTAAAGTTAAGCTAGTTCTCATGGGTCAAATGAATCCCATCTAACCGATAGACCTCCATAGGATGCATTTTTTGCGATAGTCATGGGCTTTGAACTGTGGCCTATGACATAAGACCATAGCTCGACTATGGCAACCAATAGAGTCCACCGAGACATTAAACATAGGGCATGATGCGTAAGATCGTAGCTCGGCTATGGCAACATATGGAGTTCGGCAGGACAATAAATGCAAGTAATTCGATAAGATGGTAATTATGCGATAGTCCGCTAGGACAATAAAAATGGGGTAATTCGCCAGGACGGTAATCATAGAAAATCACGTAAACTAGGAAAATTTAAAGTGTTGGCAAGTAATAGCTAACCAACGGATTTTGAAGAATTCATCGAAAAAATGGGCAAAAATAATAGAAATGGGAAAAATCTGCCAAAGCGATAAACAATTAAATCGGTAAGGCGTAGAGTGGTAACCTAACTAGAATAAGTTATGGGAATGACATACCGATAATACCTGGTATAGAGGCAATGAAAGAGGATTTATTCGTAGATCAAAGGTAAGGATCTACCATTAAGAACCTCCAAGAAGTGCTAAAAAGAAACTCTGTACGTCAAAAGAAGACTTTGGAAGGTTAACGAGAGATTCACTCCCAGTATAAGGCTTCGATAAAAATCGTAGATATATGGGGAGGTTCAATTGTATGAACCCCGGATAATCAAGTCTGTAAAGAGGGGATTAGTTGGAATGTAAGGATAGAAAGGGTAACTGATAGGGAACTATCTAAGTGGCAGTTATGACTGTCAAGACTATTCCTCTTTGAGAGGAAACCACTATCGGTACACATGCCATAGATTTAGTTCCATAAGGAACCATCATACAAGAGAAATCATAAAATTAAAGGGTCGCTTAGGTAACAGTCTACTAGATATTGTAAGCCAAAACTGTCTATCGTAGACGGACAAGCTACACCGTAAAAGCAAAGTATCACAAGTAGGGGCGGATTACGAGTAAGTAATCTAACCAAATTTTCAGCGCGAGTGGAGGGTGAAATGAGATTGAGTTTGCCAAAGTGGTGTGGATCCTCATTAGTTAACCTGATTGATAGGATGTTAACAAGTCCTTCAAGACTATAGTAAGAGTCTGCTAAGGACTAGTTAGATTTGGAATCTACGCCGATGAAGACATAACCAAAGTGTCCTTAGGGTAGAAGTTTAGGAGGACAACCTTATAAGTATATGGTGAAAGAGATAATGCAAGCAAAGAAAAGTCAAACTCCATAGTTATTGCGAGACATTTAAAAAATCACCAAAACCAGTTGGATGGCAATAAAATTGACCAGGGGAAGATCACCTATCGATTTATCTGCCAATAAACGAGCTGAAAAAAGAAACTGGAGTCTGCCATTCTAGATTTAAATAAATCGTCCCAAAACGATCAGGGAGTTAAACGTGTTTAATTTCTTTACAATTACTACCCCTGTAAAACGGGGTTTATTTTTTAGTAATGCGATAAAAAAACTCACTAAGTTCTTTTGAACTTACAGAATTTTGGTCTATATTTGTAAGAATCGTTGGTTGATTAAGGATATTGAGGTGGGTCAAGCCAGACCGTGTTAGAGGGATGATCATTGTCAGTATGATGTCATGCAAATAAGAAGGGGATCCCTTCAAAGGCTTCGCCCCGAGGTTAGATATATTGTAATTAAGAAGTAATTCCTTAGAAGTTAAATTTTCAAGGTAGTCAAATTAAGTTTGGTTTAAGGTTCCTATTGTAGAAATATTTGTAATAAATTAACAAAGTCGTTTGGCAAAATTTTCTGATTAGGGTAGTCAAACCATGTGATTATTTTTCTCATATCTCTTTGAGGATTTTGAGTAGCAATTATATGGATTTGATCATGTTGAATATTTTTCAAGCAAAGACTTCGATTTGAAGAGTTTAAGTGAGATCGAATTACCATATTTAAGGAGATCATGTTTTTATAGAAGTTTAAACGCAGAAAATCTCTACTTATTTGATGTCATATAAAAGACCAATTAGGGCACAATTCCAGTAGCATATCTTGTTCACACTGGTTGAAGATTATCTACAATTCTTATTTCAAGAATACTTGTTTATTTAATTGTGTAAAAATTAAATGGAGCACTTATTTTGTTTATCGAAAGAAATATGTATTTAGACCAAAGTTTTGTGTACAAATTAGAGAAAGCACTTATTTTGTTCATCGAGAGGAACATGTTTTTAGAGCCAAGTTTGTACCTAAGCTTTCAAGGGGAAATTCTTAATGAGAGTGATCTTCATTGATATATAGGAGTAAAGTTATAATTTGATAAGTGAGTTGAACTAAAATCACGAGTAATGTTGTTGATTTACAGTGGGTTACTCTTTGGGCAAGACCCTGCAGCAATAAAAATGGATTTTGAACTGTATAATCAATTCGCATGTCCATCTCTACCATTTCCTCCTTTAATTGTTCCTTTAATTGCAACTTAGCATACAACTGACAAACAAGCTTGATAGTCACGAAACTAACTAAAAAATACAACAAAGGCAAGTGCATCTATCGATAAATAGTATAGCTACAGTGAGTAAATATATTGTATCCACAAGAACTAAAAGTACTAGTAATTACAATTTTCCTATTATTTAACTAATGCGGTTGTTGAAAGCACAAAAAACATTCTATCCCTAATAAATAATTAAAAAGAATAGTAAAAGGGAAGTAAGGTCAAATCCTCAGGGACTGGATTTGCACAATGTCTTGTTCCATGAAATCTCAAGCAGAATCATGCCCAAGAAAACCTGCGTTCTTGGAAAAAAATAAGAAAGTAACATAATTAAAGGTTTGGATCTGGAAACGAAAAATAAAATAAAAACATAATTAAGAATGTTGAATTAAAGATTCGAGAAATTAAAAATAGATTTGAGAGAAAAGAAATTCTTATGGGAGATTCCAGCCTCCAGTTGTCTCATTCCGCCTTGGGTTCAATCTTCGGCTTTTAGATGATCCTTCCCAAACCAAATAAGCCAGTTATAGTGGAAGAGGACGCCTACGACCACTAGCTCCAATGATTTAAACTTACGATTTAATGGAACCTGACTCTAGCCAACAATCACTTTTGTAGGATTATCTCATGCTAGATCAACGCTTCTCAATGGCGAATCCTACGCCATTTTGTCTCTTGGGCTCGCCAACCTCTGACGCAGTAAGCTAACAAACCAACTGTGCAACCTTCCCAAAACATACAAAGCGGCCGCCTTTGCATACGTTGAAAAGCTTACTTCTTAAGGGACATGGACGGAAGCGTCAGCCCCGTAGTGCGGAGAAACGATGAATACTCAGCAAGGAGGCTAAGTACGGACTCTAAGCCTCAAGAACTCTTTTTGGGGAATATCAACAACCTTCGGCTAGATGGATTTAGTGGCTCATGGTTGTGGTGGAAAAGAAAATAAAAATAATAAAAATGGAGATTTTATTGAAAGGAAATATGAGAAGAACAAAAGCCTAGACTTTTGAGGAGAGAGTGTTTACAGAAAAAGATAGATCTCTTTTGAGTCACTTCACCCCTTATTTATAGTGCTAGGGGAGATAGTCTAATCCTACTTAAATTCTCAAAAGATAAATACATTTATTGAAGATAAATAAAGATAAATAAAATAAAATCCTAAAATTAAATAATCCTTAATAATTATCTTAATATTAATTATCCTATTTCTAGGGTTGCATGGAGCTCCACTAAATTATGTTATATCTACTCTTAAACATGAATTTTTCCTCCCATTTTACATTGAAAAGTTAAAAGAAAACATCATAATTTTAAATTAAAAAAAAACTAATTTCTTATGTCATAATGCGTATCATGTCTATTTACATGTGTAATTATTTTTGTTTAGTTAATTATATTTTTATTTCATTTAATTAATATAATTACTTGCCAATTGTATTCTAGTTAGGTTGGCATTGATATTGTTGCCTATGCAGGAGGACGTCGATTCGAGCACGCTGAAATATATTTATCCTCTTATTGAAGGGTTAGGGAAGAACTAGAAATAGTTCTAGGAATTTGTATCAAAAGAAATTAATGTAATTACTTATTATTTAATAGTACAGTATTACTATTTTTTTTCATATAATACAAAACAATTTAAATATTACTATTATCTGTATATTTCAATAGTTTAAATTACAATAAAAATATAATTCAAGATAATATAAAGTCTAATTCAATAGCTTTTTTTATCATATATATTCAAACTTTTTATTGTAAAAATATTTTTATTTCAAGTAAAAAATAATTTAAAAATGTTTTGACTTAAATGGAACAGTGATTAAAGTTTTTGTTAGACACTTATTTGGTGTGGGTTCGAATTGTGTTATTCCCCTCTCCTACCCATAAATATTGTATCAAAAAATAAGATAATACTTGATTATAAATTTGAATAATTTAAATTACAATAAAAATGTAATTCAGTAAAATACTATTTTAAGAAGAAATAGTTACAGTAAAAAGAGGATTCTTTTATCCAAATTAACTGCGAAGGCTATAGAAAATGAGATTGAAAACATTGTTTCCCCTTTCTTCTGTTGGAAAAACGAAGTTGAATTTGGTGTTTTACTTTTAAAGAGAAAGAATTTATCTATTTTGAACCATATTAGTTCAATCACTACCATGTTTGTGGTATAAATTTTATTTTTTTATATCAATAATTATAATTGATAGTTTAATTCTCTATTATTGTTGGTTTCATGGCTATAATATGGTAATATAAAATAATGATAAAATTGTATCTAAAAAAAATATAACCAAAATCAATTTCTATTTTATGCTTAATTATCATTTCCATATCCATTTATATTTACTTTGTTAGTTTAATTATAATTGTTGGTTTAATGCTATAAAACTTCGCTTCATGACAAAATCAAGAAGTTGGATATATAGAATATATAGTTGTTTTTCAATGTGAATTTCATAATATAATAAAAAAAGTATTTATATCAATTTCTCAAATTTGTAATTTTATATCTACTAATTCCAATATCACATGCATTACTTGGCGTTTATTTTTTAATTTATTAAAAATATTTTTAATAATTCAAATATGTAATTTATTAGTTAAATGTTTATTGGTCTAATTTATGATAAAAACCAATTAAATTTGAAAAAAAAGTGAGAAACAACTTATAGTAAAATATTAAGCAATTAAATAAAATAATTTGCCATTAGAATGTGAGTAAAAGTTTCGTCTACAAAGAACTATTATTTTAAGGGCAAACTATAAAATTAGTCACCCAACTATTAGCGTGTTCTGGTTTTGTCACCATAATTTTCATTTTTGTCACTAATGTCATCATTTGTTTATGTTTTGATCACCCTTCACTAAATCATTAATGGAAATAATGACATGACTTTTTTTAATTGATATGATTACACATTTAGTGTTCAATACTTACACATTCTATCAATTTAATCCTAATTCTAAATAATTCAATAAATTTAACTTTCCACTATCAATTTGGCTTAATTCTCCTCCTCCCTAAACATTGCAACAACTAACTTCTCATTGACCCCCTGCACTCATTGTTTCTTATTCTTGTTCTCGTGGTCCCTGTTGTTATCCTTTTTCAGTGGTGTTGCTACTACGGTCGCCTCTTCTACCACCCTCCATCGCCACCTAGTCTGCATCACAATCGCTTTTCCTACCTCGACCACAATCATTCATTCCTTCAATTCTCGTCACCCACAAGGAAAACCCTCAAAGATCGAATTCACTTTTTTGTCCCTTTATTCTCTTCTCTTTCTTCTCCAACTTCTTTGATTTATAAAATATTATTTACATGAAATATTTTGTATATTATTTATTTTAAAACAATAATCGTGCAATGCACGTGAGGATTAAAACTAGTTTTTTTAATATTAATTAAAGACACTTATTAACTTCTTAATCTTGTTTATAAAATAATTATCTAATTATTATTATAAAAATACATATTTTAGTATCTAAATTAATAATTAAATCAATGAATTATAGTAATTAAATAGTGCAATTAAAGTAATGATCATAATTGTTAGAGGAGAAAGTCTTTAAAAGGAAATTGCTACACTTTTGCTTTTTGTGCGTTATAGTCATGGCCCTTTTCATTAAATATCGAATTTTAGGAAGCTTTTCTTTTAAATCATCCAACAATGAGGTGAATGATTATGCAGCTTTTGCTTTCCCATGTTACAAATTGATGAAATTTGTAAATATATAAGGTTAAATTTATTAAATTATTTAGAATTAAGATTAAACTGATCGAATGTGTAAGTGTCAATGACTAAATGTGTACTTATACCAATTTAAAAAGGTCACATCATTATTTATGTTGATGATTTAACGTAGGATGACCAAAACAAAAACAAATCATAACATTATTGACGAAAATGATCAGTGACCAAAACAGAAACATGCTAATAGTTGGGTGACTAATTGTAGTCTACCCTTATTTTAATACTTAATTGCATTCGAGATAATATTTCAAAACACAATGGTAAAAGAACATTCAAAATTGTGTAAGTCTTACTGAAATCAAATAATAGTAAATATCATATATTAAATAATAATAACTAAACATATCAAATTATAATAATGAAAGTCATACTTTTTTTTGATGGAAATAAAACCTATTAAATAATATGAAATAATGATTTTCCAGTAATTCCTCGTATGCTATTGGAATGATATTGTCTTACTAACGCATGTATTTATAGTGATAAATATTAGTTTTAATTGATATATAATTGTAATACTAATTAAGTGATAATTAATCTAAAATAATAAGTGTAATTTAATATGGATGCAGAGTCTAATTAAGTGATAATAACTATAAAATAACTAACAAAAACACTATTAATAAAATAATTATATTATATTATTGGTTTTATAGATTTAAAAATATGAGAAGCATTATTCAAAACAATAGTTGATTAACATAATTAACTCTAATATATTAATTAAGTGATAATTAAAATGCCTAGAATTCTATTCAAGTAATAATTTTATTTTACATCAACAAAATTAGCACAACCTTTTTTATATCAATTTTTTCAACTAATACTTTTAATTGAAATTATAATTTTCACAACTTTTTTTCCTATATTTTATACTTATAATTCTACTTAAGTAATAACTCTACTTTAAAATTAGCACAATATTTTTTTAACTAATAATTTTAAATTAAATTATAATATATTTAAATGTATAACAATTAACCCAACTTCTATTAAATTATAATTAATTTTAAATGTATAATTATCATCACTTTTATTTTACTTCAATTTTTTTATTTTAAAATGTAAATTTAATAATATTATTAAAAATAAAAATTTTTCTCATTATTCAAAAAAATTTTAAACTCGTATTTTTATATACATTATAAATTAAAATAATATACAACTATGAATGTGATAAGAGAGGCCCCTATTGTTTCAAAGTATTACATAAAGTACCGACCATTGATATCCAATAAATATAAGGGAGACCATCTAGGTTGTGCCATGTGTAACGCAAAATAATTAAAAAGGACATTATGATTTATTTCACCTTCTAATTTTATAAATAATAATTATTTTAACTATTTATTTAATATTTTGTTTTCTTGTAGTCCTCAAATTTATTTGTTCTTTTATCAAATCATCCTAAATTATGTAGAAAGGTTAGTGTTTGTCAACTTTGCTAATGCAGCATGTACATGAACGACACGTCAGTATTTAATTAATTTTTTAAAATTTTAAAAATTTTAAAAGTATAAAAATATTTTTTAATATTTTTAAATTTTAAAAAAACTAATTAAATATTGACATGTCATCCACGTAAATGCTACATTAATATTAAAGTTAACAAACATTAATTTTTCCATTCATTTTGGATGATTTAACAAAAAAAAATAAAAGTTTAAGAGCTAAAAAATGCGAAAAGTTAAACAAAGAGATAAAATAATTTTTTTCGTGGCAAAAAAATTCATTAAGCCTAAAAAAAGCAAGGAGTAAAATAGAAAAAGTAGTAAATTGCAAATAAAAGAGATTCAAAAAGGAAAAGGTGTATATTCTCCTACTTTTTACAAGCCAAAGCATGTGGGTTTCTGTAATGGTTTATTTCTTAGATCCGATCTGTAATGGTATTTTTAATTTTCTTTTATGTAGAAAGGAGGGAAATAAGTAACATTGAAATTAGCCTTCTCTCAACTTCAATTAATTTGGAACAAGTCAATAATCAACTCTTCAAAGCTCAATAATTATGTATTTCATAAAATTGCCATCTTAATCAATTAATTTTAAATTACTATTTATTTAGCGAATTTTTCTTTTACAAAATAATCTTGGAAGTGAAGAATGTAAGTTTGATTACATCCCTTGAAGGGAATTGCAGAAAGCATTATAAAACGCCCTTCATTTTTCAAAAATATAAAATACGTGACAACAGTTTGCTTTTCCCCCCTGTTTGAAAACTATGGCAATGTGTCAGGGTTCTGTTTCCAGTTTAGACCTCAAATATAGTAAAGTAAGTGAGAGACAGAGAGGACTAAAACCTTGAAAGTTGAAGCCTTTTAGGAGTGTTGGGGAAGTAGAGAATATTCTGGTGCCGCCACAGTTCAACAGCTAAACTCCAAACCTTGTATATTAAAATCACACACAAAAGCAAATGCATCATTAGATTATGATTAATGGCTTTGCTGCAAAAGTCAGCCTCAAGAACACGACCACTGCTCTCACTTCCAAATATTCACTGCCTTTGTCAGCTCACTGTCTTCTTTTTCTTTTTACTAACTAGTCAGGCCCTCCCAAAATTTCAATGCCTTTTTCCATAATATTAACCCTACCTTAGCTTTCTAATCATCTTTCTCTTTTCTTTAACACTGTATTTATCATCAAACAAATGCATGATTGGACAGGCGAAGCCAAGTGCATTCTACTCACCGTCCAAAAATTTAATACCCACTCAATCAATGGACGTTTCTCAAAGACCGGATTTGAAGCAGAAATCTGTACTAAGATTAAAATCCCCTCAAATGAAAAAAAAAAAAAAAAGAGAGAGTAGATCCTCATCTACCCTTCAAGCTAAAGTAGACCAACCTATCAGACTTTCCAACGTCCCAACTTCGTCTTCAAAATTTTCTTTATGGAAGTACTTGGCAGAATTTTAGTTATATATAAAATTTAAATTCCATTTGCTCAATAATGGAAGTAACTCTGGAATTACATAATCCAATGGGTAAATAAATGAGTTATGGGACGATTATTCGCTTTTAATTGTGTGTTTGTTTGGTGGTTTGTGTTGGATTTTACGTGGTTGGCAGTTTGGGCATGTGCATGGCAGATTTTGTGAGAGAACCAAGTGATTTTGTTTTTATTTGTATTTTCTTTAAGGACTACCAGGTAGGGTAGTCAAATACTCTCAACTAAAAATTAGTGTTAATTTAAAAGGTTAACATTAAATTTTATTTGTATATCATATTTATTTGTTTATAACAATTTTATAATTATTTGAATATTAAACATAATTATACCATCACAGGCTTTACATTGTATTCGCATAAATTCTATAAAATTTAAGATTGTTGTTGTTACTTTAAGTTGTCTATTTGCTTAAAATGAAAATTGCAATGGAATTGCAATGACCATTACAGCTTGGCAGTACAAAAAACTATGCAAACAAAACAGAAATAATATTTGGTTTCCCTATGCTTGCAGAGCCTAACTCGGTGAGTAATTTCACACTTTATCACTCCCCAAGTAGAGAGATCTCACCTTTGTACCTAAAGACTAAAACATTCACCTCCAAATTCCTCCCCTGAGAATTTGGGTAGTAAACACTCAATAATGCTTAGATTTAGTTTGCACTCTCTCACGAAACAATTTCTCAAATAAACAAATTAGAATACACTCAATAAGCTCTCATACAAAACCTATACAATCAATTTTCAGCTTGCTAACATAGAATTACATGAATACAAAATAACTTCTTGAAAATAACAATCAATTGAAGATATGCCCTAAAAAGTTAACAACACAATCTCAATCAAATCTCTACATTTTAAAGTTTAATAGATTAACACAGATCCAATCATATCTTCAATAAAACAACACATAATTCAATTCAAAAAATTTCTTCATTAAATTGTTAAATCAAATAAGACAATCAGCTATTTTATCTCAATCGGTTAAATGCATTCTAATAATTTGATTATTAGTGATATGGCTTGTAAGTGTCGTAAAAGAAAAGGAAGAAAGAAATTTTGTAATTTTCTCTCATTATCCTTCAGCTATACATACTATCATCCATTTTTCTCAATTTACAAGCAAAGGCGATTCAAGAAAATACTTTATTGATACTATAATAATGAACTACATGCAGGTTCATAGTTTAATTAATTAATACTTTATTAACACTAAATTTTTTGTTTTTCTTTTTTAATATATTAAGTTTTTTATTAAATTCCTTGATTTTTCATAAGATTTAAGTATTAACTAATATTTACATTGAAATCTTTGGGAAGGTCTAAATGAACTGGTGTTACGCTATCCATTATCATAAACCGATGAAAGAAAGTTAAATCAATTGGATAAAGTGAAGATTTATTTCCACTTTAAGGGAAAGTTTGCAAAGAGAAAGCAGTAGAAAATACAAGTTAAAATTACCTTAGGGGTTTTGCCATGTGATGGGATCGCACAGTAATTCTTATAATAATTGATCACTTATGTTTCTTTCAAATCTGGAAAGGAAAAATGAATGAATCTGTGGCTTGAAATAGCTGGAGCTGCCCTTTGGGTTGTGGATGCTTAAATTAAATGTGATTCACTACTGCTTGAAGGTTCCATTCCTTGTACATTTGTTCAGTTGGTTTTAATATGCAAGTGGAGTTAAAAAATGCAGATTGGAATACAGCAGCAAAGATTATAAAATTGGAAAAACAAAAAAACATACAAATTATGGGATAATCATTCCAAATGAAAAAGTATGGAGATTAGCTTTCTTCCCACTTCATCTCTCTCGGTCTCTTCAACCTCTTTCCTTACCTCTCAACTTTAACTTTTCACCTCCTTTCATAATATAACTTCTACTATTATATTCCACCTAAAAGCAAGTCATTACCATAATTTAAATCACTACACCTTTTAGAAAGAAGAGAGATTCATTCCTTTGCATATACCAGCTTATGTTGTTAGGGTTGAGAAACTATTAGAACAAGCCTCAGTCTCTTCATCAATGAGTTTCTCTTAATCACAACATCAATATATATTACATCTTTGGTTAGCTATATATCATAAGTTTTCTGGGTTTCTTTCAAAGATATTGGAATTAACAGAGAAGATGACAGAAGAATCAATTTCAGATGTTTTTGTGATAAATCCTATACCTGGATCCAATCCTCCAGTTGCAAAGAAGAAAAGAAACCTACCAGGAACACCAGGCAAGTGCCTTCTTTTTCCTCCTATATCTAATTTTCTGAGGATTCACTAATAGTGATCTTCGTCAACTTAATGACTAAATGTTGTCTTCGTTTTCCACATATGATATGGGTAATAGCAGATCCGGAAGCAGAAGTTATAGCCTTGTCCCCAAAGACTCTGATGGCAACCAACAGATTCTTGTGTGAAATATGCGGTAAGGGTTTCCAAAGAGACCAAAACCTTCAACTTCATCGGCGGGGACATAACCTTCCATGGAAGCTGAAGCAAAGGAGCACTAAAGAAGTAAGAAAACGCGTCTACGTGTGCCCTGAAAAGACCTGCGTGCATCACCATCCTTCAAGGGCTCTTGGGGACCTCACCGGTATAAAGAAACACTTCTGTCGGAAGCATGGAGAGAAGAAGTGGAAGTGCGACAAGTGCTCCAAGCAATACGCTGTGCAGTCAGATTGGAAAGCACACTCCAAAACCTGTGGCACCAGGGAATACAAATGCGACTGTGGTACTTTATTTTCAAGGTAATATCTCTTGTACAGCCATTTTCACATCTGAAAAGAATAGACCATGAAATTGATAGTCTTTGTGGTTCTGCTACTTCTGTCTGTGTGATGGACGATAAAGTGTCGCTTTCTTCATGCAACAGTAGTAGTCAGAATTCCATAAAGACTAATGACGACATAGATAAAAATGAATGAAGCCCCTCTGACCCTTTCTCTTTATCAATTAGCTTACTAGGCCGATTATTTAAACAACAGTCACATTATGATGTTACAATCTGTCGCGATTTAGATTTCTTCTGCTATTTATCAAAATAACCATGATGTGCTTTCTATCCATAGCAATATCTTTTCATAAAAATTGAAAAGTCTTTTTTTTTAAATTTCTGAGACATGACGTGGCGTTTGTGAATTTTTGTTGAGCAGAAGAGATAACTTCATCACTCATCGGGCCTTCTGCGATGCCCTGGCAGAGGAAACCGCTAGAGTAAATGCAGCTTCCAGCATGCATAGCAATATCAATCACCATCTTATGGGGAACCAAATAGGACCGCCCATGGCACAACATTTTCCCCCTATTTTCAAGCCAATTTCGAGCAATAACGTAACGATAGATCAAACTAGCTGTGGACTTTCCTTATGGATGGGCCAAGCATCTCAATTCCACGACTCAATTCCCAAAAGTCTCCAAGAGATTCATCAATTTGGTTCCGTGATTTCGGGATCCATATACAGTGATCCGCTAGTTTCAATTTCGAATCCTCCTGCATCTGGTTATCACTTAAATTGGGTGTTAGGCAATAAGGTGTCACCGAGTCATGCTGAAGAGCTAACAAGCACTTCCCTTCCTTTGAACAATGTCAAAGAAAATGGAGCTCGGCTTGTGAGTGTTCCTTCATTATTCAGCACCCAAAAGCTCCACTCTCATCAAACCACATCCGCAAATATGTCTGCCACAGCTTTGTTGCAGAAAGCCGCCCAAATTGGTGCTACTTCTACTGACGCATCATTCCTAGGAAGCTTGGGAACCAAGTGTAGCATCAGTCAAATTCAAGATGGGAACAAGTATAGTGGTCTGTATGTGTCAAACACTCCACCAACTAGTTTTGGAAGTGATTTAGAAAATTCAGCAAATGACATTTCCAATTTGAATCAACTGCAAATGCAGCCTGCAAAGCGTCAGCGCTTGCAGAACGAAGATAGTAGTGGCGGACAAACAAGAGACTTTTTGGGCGTCGGAGTACTGCCCATCTGTCACCCGTCTTCAATCAATGGATGGACATGATATGGCATAGGAATTTTGGGAGTTCGCATATTTCCTTGATGTAAAGCTAGGCTGATAATAAAGGGATGCGGGTTCAGACAGATGGGAAGGTAGAGACAGAATTTAGTGTTTATTTGGAAACTTTGCAGGGAAGAAAGGTTGCACTGAGTGCACGATGAGAGGCTAAAAGTATGCCTAAGAACCATTGTAAGGGTGATATCCATGCATATTCTCTTCAAACCTTGAACGCCGATTCCTTTAAAAATTGTGGCTTTTAGCTTTGCTAAAAGGGGATGGAGTATAGTGGGGGCAAGCAGGCACTGCGAAAACCCCTTTAGACCTCCATTATTGCATTTGTTTCACTCCACTTTGTTTTCGGTTTGTCATACTAGATTTAAAGAACTCTTCCAGATGCATAAAAGCTTGATTATTCTAAGTACAAACATGCTTTGAACTGTTCTCTTCTCTAAATAATAAAATGTTGCATTTCCCTCGGCAGTCAGCAACAAACTATGCATATATACCTGCACGATAACAAGATTAGCACTATTTTAGAGCTTTAATATTCTTCCCACAAATAGAACAAACATTATCTATTTTTTTTTGTATTCTCAATTATATCCACTACTTCCATTTTGAATTTTGTTGCAAGATTGTTACGAGAGTAATGACACCACTACTGCATCTGTAATTGCTCAAGTTTCAGAATTTGCCTTATTTGGAATTAGTAATTTTTTCTTTGAATAAAAACAGTTAGATCTTGACTAAGCTGGAATCATGTATGTCTATTGGCCCATATTTGAATATCAATCTTACGGAGGAACAAATCTTTGAAGATTGCTTGATTTGGATCAAGCGAATCAAATCCTTTATTTTTTGGAGATTGGCTTGAATGACTTGAAGGCATATATTAGAGATCTCTGATTTATTTTAGAGTTCATCATTAGGATATCAGTAGTCCTAGTTTATCGACCACTTTGGCGAGGATTAATATTATAACTAATCTATATATCAACAAGTCCGATAATGCATATATATTCGAGACTTGTATAGGTTAGAGGTACTGAGAATTTTAGCACTTAAGCTATTCATTTAGAACTTGTTTTAGTGAATGCATTTTGTAAGTAAAACAAGTGAGTCAATTGGTTTTACAAACTAAATTTTCTACGGGGAGAACTTAGTCTCTTGAAAACTTAGTGGAAAGAGATGGTTACAACACCAGTGACTAGTAGGAGTTAAATCATTCTTTGTATGAGATTGAAGATAATGAATTGACTCATTAAGCATTGCCCAATAGACATAGGTGATTATCGAACCATATAACCAATTGTATTGTGTTGCTTATCTTTAGTTGTTATACATAAACATGTATTTTCAATTGGTATCAGCAGAGCTTAACACATGATGTGGTAAGTGGTGTTTTTAGTATTGTTTTTTTTCAATAGAAAGTTGATCTATCTCATGTCCCCTAATGCTGGATGGATTCAACTACGCATATTGGAAGGCA
Organism: Gossypium hirsutum; assembly: GCF_007990345.1. NCBI lineage: Eukaryota > Viridiplantae > Streptophyta > Magnoliopsida > Malvales > Malvaceae > Gossypium > Gossypium hirsutum. Next base: position 46,300,366 of record NC_053448.1, on the reverse strand, counting down.
AGAATGAAGCCTTTATAATGTTGTTGGATGAAAAATCCTGACATGATATTCTTATTGGATAGGAGTCACTTGCAACTGAAACTTTAAGAGTTAAAACTCTTAAATTTGAACTCACATAGACCACTGAAGAGGAGAAGTTGGCCAATGCAAATTCTAAGCCTTTGTATGACATTTTTTATGGAGTTGATAGCAACGAGTGTTGGAAAAATCAATTTAGAAAACGGTGTTTTTAGGCACAACGGAAGTTTAAATTTTTTTCTTAAAATCGAGCCTTGTGGTATTTATACTAAAAAACCCTAAACCAAATTATTACATGTGTTTTGTGCTAGGTGGTCTAAGTCATTTCCCAACTTTCTATCAAACAATATTTTCTGCTATTCTTGAACCCCAAATTTCTTTGAGTGTGGGCTTAAACAAAATAAACAAAACTTACAAAATGGAAACTTTTATTAACTTTTAGTGGGAAAGTTAATTTCTGTTTATGGGAACCAGAAACTGTGAGCTTTTCAGAATATAGAATTTATTCTTATAAATAAATTACCACTATTTTCTAAGAGAATAACATCACTTGATTGATTATGTCTTATCTATTTTTAGGTCATCCCATAGTTTCTATTTATAGGAAAAATGATACAAGAATTTTAATTGAACAATGGGTAATTAAATAATGATAATTTAATATAAAATATAGTATTCCACTATAACAAGGGACAATGATAGCCCTAAGATACTAAGGTTTGTTGCCCCTCTCATATGGGATGGGCTCTCGGGCCCGTCTCGTGTACTGGGTACAATTATATGTGTCATTTGGACTTTTATCCGACACCTATAATATATTTAATCTAATAACTATTTTTCTATTTCTCAAAATATTAATTAATTAATCCAATTAAATTATTTTCTCAACACAATTCTAATTCCATTAAAGTCATGATAACTTTATCGTATTAGAATTTATGAGGAAATATATTTAATGGTTTCATTCAATAAAACTATGATGACTAATTAATTTAATCCTCACTTCGAATTTTAATTATTTAATTGTAATCAATTAAACAATAATTTGAAGAAATTAAATTAATTTCTAAGAAATTTTTTGTACTTAGCGGAAAAACACATGCACTGCAGATAGTGATACATGTGATCTATTTCTCTTAATTGTCGTTTTCATTCATTCCATAGTATCGGTTCTACATACTATTCGTTGTGGATTATATCGAGCTAGCGGAGGGACCGATTGGACATAACTTATAATTAAGGCTCAAATAATTTGTAATTAAGTTCTGACTCTCCGTATGTTAATTAAAATATTATTTAATCATGAAGTCATTCCACTAAAGTACTATTATTGAACTCTCTTTTATTATATATAATTACGGAAGCAACTTAATAAATCATTGTCCAAAAAAGTTATTATTAATGTGTCACCCTCATAGGATATCTTTAACTTCTTTATGTTAAATTCGTTCACCTAATATGATCATATTTTATCTCATGGTAACCATTACATCTTTCTTCATGAAAAAGTCAATTACTAACAAATAATAATTAAATCATTTGTCCTAGGTAAATGACCTGTGACCACGTTATTTTTTCATATATCATGTAATGTCAATGGGAGGATATAATTTACCCTTTATTTGAGATATAAATCTGTAACATCCCTAACCCGTATCCGACACCGGAACAGGGTTACGGAGCATTACCAAACTTATATCTCAATCAAACAAACATTTCATGTACATTTCACATTCAAATCAAAAGGCATGATCAATCATATGGTCCATAATACAAGCCCTTGAGGCCCAAAATAAACATTAATAATGGTTCGGGACTAAACCGAGTCCTTAAGAAAATTTTAAGAAAACATTAAAAATTTTCAAAGTGCTAGGGGACACACGCCCATGTGGCACACCCATGTCTCATGCTGTGTGGGCACTCGAAATGGGGCCACACGCCCGTGTCCCAGCCCGTGTTCGAACCTGTGTAACTCACTGACTTGGGTCACACGGCTAGACCACACGCTCGAGTGCCAGGCCGTATACCTTTCGAAATAGCCTCAAACGCCCGTGTGCCAAGCCGTGTGCTAGGCCGTGTGAAAACTGGAGAGTATACTGACTTGTGCCACACGGCTAAGCCACACGCTCGTGTGTTAGGTTGTGTGAAGCTACTGACTTGCTTTCAAGAAAGGTTACAGGGGACACACGGCCGTGTCACCTGGCCGTGTGTCACACATGGCAGAGAAGCACGCCCGTGTCTCTGCCCATGTGGACAAATTAGGCTATTTTCCAAGCCATATTTCTCACCCAAATTGGTACCAACCTAAACACAACAATTTGCATATGACCATGACATAAATAGGCATTCAAAACCAACCAACATCAAGCTTATAACATGTTATAACATCATATACAATCATGATACTCATAGGCACCTCAATTGGCCATTTATTACGTGCCAACAAAGACTCCAAAACTTACCTAAATGGTCAAACACATCTATGCATTATTGGTGCCTAAACTAATGGGGATTGGTATTCTTCGTACGTTGTTGGTTAAGTGATCAATAATTATGCATAGTAATTATAAAATCCACATACATATATTTCAATTAAAGCATATAAAATACACAAGTTAATTATACGAACTTACCTCAAACTCATACGGAGAAAAACTATCGTTTAGTCCACTACTTTGTCTTTTCCTTGATTTAATTCCGAATGTGGTTTTTCTTGATCTATATAATCAAATTTAACTAATTCAAACCTCATTCTATACAATTCAATTCAAAAATCATGTTATGGTAAAATTACTATTTTGCCCCTGTACTTTTAACTTCTTTACAATTTAGTCCCTAGGCTCGTAAAATGAAATTCATGCAATTTCATCCATACCCAAGCCTAGCTGAATTCTATATATGCTAATATCAGCCCAAAAATTTCACAATTTCAAATCCACACAATTTTTACATTTCTCAATTTAACCCCTAATTGACAATTTCATCAAAAATCACTTAACAAAAGTTGTTTAACTCACAACAAAGATTCATTTTCTTTCATTAAACTTCACAACAAATAACAAATACTCATGGTAAAACCCTAGACATTCAACCATTTTACAAATTAGTCCCCGGGCTAGCTAGGTTAAGCTACAACGATCCCGAAAATATAGAAATCAATAAAAACGGGACAAAATCTACTCACATGCAAGCAAAAGAGTGATGACCGAAAGTTTCAATCTTCCATGGCTTCTCCTCCTTCAATATTCTGTTGAAAAAGATGTACATGCATGCTTTGTCTTTTGTTTTCTAGATTTTAATATCTTTTAATTATCAAATTACAACATTAGCCTTATTAATTAACCTTTATAATATCACTTTAATGACCATAATAGCAATTTATGTGGTCTAATTGCAACATAAGGACTCATACTTTAAAGTTCTATAGCCATTTAAGACATTTAGTTATTAGAACTTCATTTTTGCACTTTATGCAATTTAGTCCTTTTCATCAAATTGAGCATGTAAACGCTAAAATTTCTTAACGAAATTCTTATGCAATATTACTATCATGTTGTAGATCACAAAATAATATTAAAATAAATTTTTCTATCTCAAATTTGTGGTCTCAAAACTACTGTTCTGATTTCACTGAAAACAGGCTGTTATAAAATCCTATTATTGTAAATGAAGTTATGTCATGCAAAAGACATATACCCAACATATCATCTTTTAAAATTGGCATAATAGCAACTTTAACCATAAATATTTATACATTATGTCAATTTAGTTTTTTTTCTAGAAAAATTAACCCTCAACATTTACGCATTGTGTAATTTTGTCTTTTTTTCACTTTTGCTTCTTCTTTTTTGTGACCTATCACCTAAAAGGCTAAAAAAAATTATCAGCTAAATTTGATCGAAAATATACCAAAAATGGAAACACCCAAAAATCCAATAGAATAATTTTTATCTTTTCTCATTGTTTTAAATTTAGCCCTTAATGTCACAAAGAAAAGCAAAACTACAAAAAATACAAATTGCACAATGTATAAATATTGAGGATTAGAGTTGTTATTATGCCAATTTTAAAAGCTGTCAAGTTAACTTTCCATTAGTAGTTTAATAGTTTGTGACAAAAAAATGAAAAGTTAAATAGTTAGGTGACCATTTTGTAAATTTTTATAGTTGAGTGACTATCAATGTGGTTTACCTTTTTTTTATTTTGTATTCTTCGTGCTCGTTTTACGGTTTATGTTCAGAATTCGTGGCTGTCCCTTCTAACAATGTCGTTTCCAAGATTTGAAGCCACATTTCCTCTTGAGAATGCAATGTGTCTTACCACTACACTCAACACTTGTTAGTTTGGACAAAGCTATTTGTGAAGGTTAAATGAGAAAAGAAATAGGTAAACTACAAAAATAGTCACCCAACTATGCTTTTGGTTCTATTTTGGTCACCTAACTATTAATTTTTTTGATTTGGTCACTCAACTTTTCGAAATTAAATATTTTAGTCACTCTCCCGTTAGTTGTCATTAGATGAGTGACGGAAAGCTTAGGTGAGCCTTTTGTTTTTTTATTGAATCGACAACAAATTTTACCCTCCAATATTTACACATTTTATAAATTTGATTCTAAATCTAAAAAAATTCAACAATTTAACTCTCAACCAAATAATAAATGCGACATCACTCGCTTGCCAAGTGACCTTTCGTTTCCTCTCATGTTATTTCATAAAAATTGGTGGGATATATTTACGGTGCAAGCAAGATGCTCCAGTTGACTTGTATTTGGAACTGTGAGATAATTTATATAATCAAAATGGTGGAAGGTATAATTAAAAACGAGTTTCCCTTATAAACTCAAGGTGTTAAATTTATTAGTGTCAAAGGATTGTAGATTGCATTAATGGAAAAGGTGTCACAGTGAACTCTGACATTGAAGTTTCAACTCCAGCAGCTTACTTGTACCTACTAATAAATGAGACCTAGCCATAAATAAATAAATAAATATGAAGGCTCAAAACACAGAAAAGATTTGGTAAACGTATCTTCCCTTTTCTTCTTTTCGTGTTCAGATTCTTCATTTTGGAAGCCAGAAATGTCATATATGAACATAGAAGAAGAAGCTTTTAGCACTTCCTTTGTACCAAAGCTTGACTTAATAATTCCGGTCGCAGATATGAGATAAATTATGAACATGGCCGCTCTCACCTAAAATTTCTTTATGAGTTTAAATGGGCAAAAGAAAATCATATATAGCTTTGTTTTGAAATATTCATTATAACGTTTTCGCCTCAAAATTTCAACTTGGTTAATGTTATGAGTAGCATCAATAATAAAAGAATATTTAATTGGTTACTCGTAATTATATTAATCTCCTATAAAATGGAATTGAAAAAGTACAAAATACATTATAAAGGACAAAGTATTGAATAAAAACCTATCAGACTGCTACTTGTGGTAAGTGTATATCACACCTTTGTACAGTTTCCAAAAGTTAAACTTCTCCAGTATTAAAGTTTGATGAAGCATATAACACATTTACAGCTTGTTGTTTACACTGTACAAAGCATCGATTAGAAGAGGAACAGGGAATAGCCATAGAAAAAAAGGAAAATAGTGGTTATGGCGAAATCTTCATATATTCTTCCATCCTGAAGAATGTTTCTTCTCCTCTTCAACTAGCTATTAAATCATTCCTTATTCTTCCCAACCTTTTGGCTAATTATATATATTAATTTATTATATTTATACGCCACCAATTAATGCTTATTTGATTTTGCCTCCGGGATCCATATATACTACGTATCACCTCCCATGATTGATCCTTGTATTTATCAAGGAATGAAAGACCCATCATGGACTGCAAAGTGGGGAAGTAGCTGTGTTGGATTGGTTCTGCTTTGGCCACCTTGATCAAAGGAAATGAAAGAAGGATTATAGAACTCGACAAGCCCATTGTTATTATTATTCTTAAGGTGATGAGAAGCTTCATGTCCACTCTGCAACTTTAGGGAGTCCTTGATTGAACCACATTGTCTAGGCTGTGTTTGGTAGAAAACTTTTGAAATGACAAGCTCACCGTCCTTCTCTTCTTCATTGTTGCCAAGATGGTACTGGTGCATCACCCAATTGGTTTTCTCGGGTTTCCTTTGCTTCCCATAGTTGGTGTAAAGCACCAAGATCTTCTTGTACCCCTTAACTTTTCCACCAATGAAAACTGGCCTGGTCTTGCCTGTTTTGTGCCACCGGGTCTCTCCGCCTTCTGTGTCGGTGTGAACCTTTCTTCTTTTCCTAGTCCCGGTCGTGTATGCCTTGGAGGGCCGGTGGAAGAAGTGGCGAACCAGGCCATCTTTGCTTACTCCTATACACCATTGATTTCATAGGAGTTTATTTAGTTATTAACGTGAAGGAACCGGGTTCTTGTCAATGTCATTGACAAATAATGCAACTAAGATTCACTAGTAGGGGTAGTTGGAGAGTATTTCTTCAATAATGGAAATGGAAAAAGGGCGAAAGGCTACTAGGGTTAGTTGCAAGGTTTCTTCATAATGTCTATCTTATGCAAATGCTATGTACATAAAGGTTAGTTGGTAGGTTTCTTCAAACAAGGAGAATGGTTAACTATTCCATCATATCAAATGATATTTTTAAGAATGTTTCCCAGTTTTTCTTATTAATAGCAAACTGGTTATACTTGAATTTTTTTCATTTTTTCTTCTCGCGATGAAAACCCCAGATAGACGAGAGATAGTGGTAATGATAATGTAATTAGCATTTGAAGTTAAAAAAGATGAGAGAGACTCATAATAATAATAAATATATTGAATGATCACCTGGCAACTTCTCAGGATGAGTGTAGCAAATTCCATTCTCTCCTTCAATAGTAGGGATAAATTCATCAATAAGAGGATGAAGCTTGCGAGCATCAGAGCGCACCTTCCCTTCCAAATGTTCAAGAAGCTCTTGATCTGTTGGATCAAACTTCACTCCAGCAGGTAATCCAGGCAAATCATGAATTCCACCCTACACCATCACAATTTTGTGCAAGTTTTCAACAAAAAAAAAAACAAGAAAAAAGTAAACCACATTTAACAATCATTAATTCAAGAAGCATGAACAAACAGAAAATACACATATACATATATATAACAAAATCAATGAAGTAAGTATATAAGAAAGAGATATTGAAGTTGAAAGACCTGATCACGGTATTTGATCTGATGACCGCAAGAAGGACATGCTCTAAGTAGGCAATCTTTGTGCCTTTGAGCAATAACAGTTTTATGAGAAGATGGAGGAGAGCTTCTCTCAATAGTTTGTACATCACTACAGTCATTGCACCAAGTCATTTGTTTTCCCTTTGCTTTGCTCTTTAATTATCTTTTTCCCATTACACAATGGAGGAGCTCTTTAGTTTACCTTCTTGTTTCCTTCCCTGCTACTACAAAATATAAACAATAGTATCAGAGGGAAGAGGAAAAGGAGAAAGAGAGAGAAATAAAAGGAAATAAAGGGGAACGACAAAAGTTAGCTTGTCTCCTCTAAAGCTTAGGTGCTCCCAAGCCTGTTTATCTTGAGAGTTGAGAAGGGAATTAAATTCTTTTTTTCGCTTTTTACCTAATACTTTGCATTAAATCAGGCCAAAAACAAGATATTAAATCAATTTATAATTTATTATTCTTTCCTATCTCCACAACACTTGAAGTACTCTCTTAATTGTCCTTTTATTACTCGAGCTACCTAAAAAACCTGGAGACACTAACCAAATTCTCATGTTTACTTGAGTATTGTTGTATCGTAGGTTCTATTCAAAGCAAAAAAAAAAAAAAAAAAGGGAGATTGCTTGAATCGTAAGTATGGATTTTGCTTGTGTATCAGCGTAAGGGAAACTTGTAAAACAATAAATGTAGTTTTTATGTCTTTTTATTATTATTATTTAAAATTTTAACCTCTCTGTCTAAAGGCTGCATTGAATTGTTAAAATAGCTAAGTTAATATAAAGAAAGCCAAAAAATTAAAAATAAATAATAAGAATAGAGTGGAGATGGGGCAATCTAAATAATTGGTAGAGCTATTTCACCACCAGTGAGAAAGAGAAAGATTTTAAGGTCCAATGTCACCCTGGAGTATTCATAAAGCTAAATCTTGTCTTCTAAAATATTATATACTCCATATTTAAAAAAAAAAAACCCACCATAAATCTTTTTCTTCACCTACACTTCTCATGAAATTCAAGAAACCTCTTTCCGCCATTTTGCCTACGTGGCAAGACCTTGGCATGCCATCTAATTTTGATCTCCACTGGTGTAGATACATGCAATTCCAACTCCAGGTTGCTTCCTCCAAAAGTAGGGGATAGAAATTGTACCACCCAAAACCCTGTTTTTCACCTTAAAAATGGATTATTATTAAGAAAAGGTGATTAGAATAGAAAGTAGAATATAAATATGGATTCAGAGTTAATTCAAAACGTGTATCATGAGAGAATTTGAGTGGGACCATTGCTGCTTCAAGCCAAGGGAAATTTACTTTTTCTTGCTTCGTGAATTGAAAAAAACTCGTTACCCTATACATTAATGCAAAAGGAAGATACTAAGATTGCAGGGTTGAATTTCTTTAATATTCTTATCATTTATTTTTCTTACTATTAACAATCCAACAATCCATCCATCTCCCCGCCACTACTCCCTCATGCCTCACATTCCTGTCAAACATTTCATCTCTATCCTCTTCTTTCTTTCTAATATTATAACGATAAAAAGTGATATATAATATCTTATATCCTTCGATTATATTGACATATCAAAATAAATAAATAAAAAAACTAGAAATTATTACAACTGGCAAAACAGGTTTCAGCCTAAAAGCTCAAGAAAGCATGGCCCGAGATAGATCCGATCTAAAACTTAAAAAAGTCTGAATTTATGAAGATATATTTTAAATATTATATAATTATATTAAAATTTATAAATAAGAACAAATCTTTATGTTAAATTATAAATTAAAATAAATTTTAAAATCATTAATTATGAATATAAATTAATTTTAATTCACTTATTCTATATGTATAATAAATACTCAAAGACATTTATAAAATTTAAATTTAACAATTGTATATAAATTATGTAATACATTAATTAATGATATGTGAAAATCAAATTAAGCCTAAAGAATTCACCTTTCTAATTTCTTAAACTCTCGGTTATTGAAAAATCAAAATTTTATGTACTCATTATACTTATAATTCATATGAAAAATAACAACAAAAACCTCTTAAAATATTTGTTCTTGTGAATTTGAGATGTTCTGAAAAATACCAAATTGATTGAATTACGAAACTAATCATATAACATGAATTTTTTGTTATTTTTTGGCAAGTTCCAAAAGTCCTATAACAAAACAAAATGGGGTATATATGGGCGCAAAGACAAAATTTGGACAACTTTTAATTATATTATAATATTTTATTTATATTTTAACATTTTATGTTTTTGCTACTTTGTTAGAGTTTTAATAAATTTTTGTACTTTGTTAGAAAACTTTTAATAATTATTGATAATTTTTATAATTTTACAGTTTTTTATTTTTTATTTTATAATATTATGAACTACATCTAAAATGATTTAGACAAATAGATGCCTAAATTCAAATAAACTTAAACATTCATTTATTCAAGTTCATTCTAGGTGGAATGCCACGTCAGCATACTTTGTCCAGGTGGCATGCTACATGTTAGCTTCTCATTGATTTTGTCGTATAAGTGTATATTAACAGTCAAATCAGTCAATAATCGTTTTTATTATAGGAAGGCGTAGTTAATCTTTTTTTTCTTTGCCATTGAAGGTTCAATTCAGTATATTTTTTAAGTGCTTAATTAGTATCTTTTCAATATTATGATTAGAAATAACTTGAGTGTTTTCACATTTGCATGCAATAACAATCTTGCATCATTAACTCTTCATGAATTCCTTTACACTATAATTTACATACCAAAAATTTTATTATATTATTTAAGATATTTCAAAATCAAGCAAATGAATTAATATAATCATAATATAATAAAGACTGCCACAATAGAATAAGTAGTCAATTATATGAAATTATCCTTATTACATCAAAGGGCATACTCCTAACATAAGTGTCTTGGAATAGGTTATCACATGGACACCATGCAAAATTAGTCTTCTAACTTAAGATATCAAGTCATGTTATATATAGAGGAAAGTTATGCTTTGATTCATTATGAAACAAGTTTCAAAGACAGATACTTAAGGTAGGATGCTTTTGGCATTACACAAATCATGTAAAAGTGGATGAGTGAACCAAAGAGGCTTTATTAATTTGAGTGATATTGGAGACATATCTCGTATAATCTTGATTGTGATTAATTAATCAAGGTTCTGGCTAAAGCATTATGAATTAAGAGAAATCATTTTCTAATGTCCAATAATTAATTATGAGTTGGAAGTTCTAAAATGGATTATCACATAGATGGCATTACAATGAACCTATTGTGATAATCCGAGGTATTCTAGTAGAAGGGTCATATTGCATTGAGAGATGGTCATAAAAAAATTTCATTAGGATCACCTTAACTTCACAATAATTTAGGTGTCATGATGGGTTGATAGACGCCACTCTTGAACTTTAGGCAAGATTTGCTCTTAATCAAGTAGACTTGCCTATTGCTACTTTGTTGAGAACTTAATGGGTCAACACACAACAAGAAAAGAGATTAAACTCAGGTTTCAATTAAGTGTGACTTAATTAAATAAAAGATCTAACCAAGGCAAACAATTGAATGGTCGTATTGTGGAAATTTTGAACAAGTTCGGATTTGATTCAAATATGTATAATTTTAAATAAGATGAATATGAATTATTTGGAATAAAAATATGAACTTATAAGACTCAATATCTTTCATTCTTTAAATCTAGAATATGACATTTTAATGATGTTTCAAGTATTATGAAACCTTAGCCCTGCAAAATAAAAGTAAAGCAAGGAAATCATGTTACTTACTTGCAAGAATCACAATTGTAAGACCTAACCATACTATACTAAAATAGATTCCTAAAAACAAAGATGGCTGCTCAACAATGAAAAGGAAAGTAATTTATATACAAATTAAATTAAAACTCTCACCGTCACGCATATTGAATTCATTAATGCTAGTTTCAAATGGGAAAAGGAAGAGACTGCAACATATATTGATAATTGAAAGGTAATTATTAAAAAAATATTAGTAGAATGTAAAAAAGATTTACTTTTCCTATTTAGTCAATAAAAGTAATATGTAGTACTATAAGATAAATATAGCAGCGGTGAATTCAGAAATTTTTGAGGGGCGAACTGAATTATAAAATTTTTAAGATATTTATATGTACTTTTATTATGTATTAATTTATAATTTCATTATTTTTTAATAAATTAAAAAGATTTTTTTCATATATTTTAAAGGGATTAAACTAAAATTTCATTTTAGGG